>NC_090267.1:242450979-242765510 GCF_040414725.1 Anabrus simplex | reverse complement strand
ACTGTAAGTGGGTATGTTCCAGAATTGCTCTCAACGAAACTTGGTACACATATGGTACCATACTATGGAGATGAAAAGTCACAGCCTCCGCTGGATTTGGGGAGTGAGAGGGGCTGACGTGCAAAAATGATGGAAAATAAAACCGATATTGATGTCGAAATCCATTATTTATGTGTCTCTGATACGAACTGTGACACTCTTGATACCGTTTAAGTCCACGTTCAGTCTTCATTGAGACAGGAGCTGAGAAGGGCTTAAAAGTTTATAGTATAAAATGACCGAGATTAGTGTTGAATCCACCGCTTATGGGGTCACTAGGCTGATTGTGACAGTCTCAATGACAGCTGAAATCGTGTACATCATATGTATAGTGCGACGGGTAAATATATAAAATTATCACTTTTCTTTGAAAGAATAAAATACTTCCCAGGCAATTCTAGCTTCCACAAGGACAAAGTTTTACTCGAAAATTAAATAATCTAAAACTTGAAATCAGATACATCTAATAACTCTAAAACTACATAATACGTCGTAAAATCAACAGGCCGTGTGGTTAGGAGCGCGCGGCTGTGAGATTGCATCCGACAGATAGTGGGTTCGAATCCCACTGTCGGCAGTCCTGAAGATGGTTTTCCGTGGTTTCCCCATTTTACACCAGACGAATGCTGGGGCTGTACCTTAATTAAGGCCACGGCCGCTTCCTTCCAACTCCTAGGCCTTCCCTATCTCATCGTCGCCATTAGACCCATCTGGATCGGTACGACGTAAAGCCACTAGCAAAAACAAAACCAATTAAAATCAACATCTCAAAAAAGAATTCTATAAGCATTCACTTCACACTTAACTAACTGGTAATACAAATACTAAAGGTAAACATTAAAAACTATCCGCGCAACACCGGGTACTACAGCAAGTAATTAATATTTTTGGTTTTATATATAACTAACATTTTCGTAACGCTACTCTTTTACCGGACCTCACCCAGAACAAATCGACCTTCTTTTTTGGATTATTTCCATTCTAGAATCAAGTAATCCTGGTGAGAGTCTTATACACACTAACCATGCTCTAATTATGGTCTTACCAGAGAAATGTGCCTCTTTAAGAAACTCACAACCTGACGTTTTAGCCTGTTTATCATCATAACATCGCCTGCTGTACATATCACAACATTGTCGAGGTCCTGTTGCAGTCGCTAACAATCTTGTAACATACAGTATTTATTACTCTATGCATTAAAACATCAGCCGTAAAACTCCTTATCTCTGATTCCAGTTCCTTACATCCTTACTACAACCCATAAATATCCTCATAACCTTGTGAAGAGATTTGTAACCTTTATTTACAATCCCATTTATGTGATTACTCCAATGAAGATCTTTCCTTATATTAACACCTAAGTACTTAGAGTGACTCAGAAGAGGACCTTTCACCCCATCAACGAAGCAATTAAAACAGAGGAATGTTCCTCTTTATGAAAATCACAACCTGACGTTTTAGCCTGTTTATCATGATAACATTGCCTGCTGTACATATCACAACACTGTCGAGGTCCTGTTGCAGTCGCTAACAATCTTGTAACATACAGTATTTATTACTCTATGCATTAAAACATCAGCCGTAAAACTCCTTATCTCTGATTCCAGTTCCTTACATCCTTACTACAACCCATAAATATCCTCATAACCTTGTGAAGAGATTTGTAACCTTTATTTACAATCCCATTTATGTGATTACTCCAATGAAGATCTTTCCTTATATTAACACCTAAGTACTTAGAGTGACTCAGAAGAGGACCTTTCACCCCATCAACGAAGCAATTAAAACAGAGGAATGTTCCTCTTTATGAAAATCACAACCTGACGTTTTAGCCTGTTTATCATGATAACATTGCCTGCTGTACATATCACAACACTGTCGAGGTCCTTTTCCAGTCGCTCACAATCTTGTAACATACAGTATTTATAAATCTATACAGTATAACTTCAACCATTAATGAAATGGCGTATGGCTTTTAGTGCCGGGATATCCCAAGACGGGTTCGGCTCGCCAGGTGCAGGTCTTTCTATTTGACTCCCGTAGGCGACCTGCGCGTCGTGATGAGGATGAAATGATGATGAAGGCAACACATACACCCAGCCACCGTGCCATTGGAATTAACCAATTAAGGTTAAAATCTCCGACCCGGCCGGGAATCAAACCCGGGACCCTCTGAACCGAAGGCCAGTACGCTGACCGTTCAGCCAACGAGTCAGACACTTCAACCGTTAAAAGCCGTATATCTCATTCTAGTTCTTTACTCTTATCATTTATATATATTGTGATTCAGCAGCCCCTTCCAATATTGTTTACTGCAGCCCAACTAACGTGCACATGGTTATAGGGGCGCTATTCCACTCCAGGCGTACTGTATGGTACTAATGTTCAGTGAGCACATTTTGTACACGATGCTGAACCCTAGCGAAATGTTATATCATCCGTTCGCAAAAAAATGACGCCTTGAAATCATATAGGAACGTCCTTCTACCGTGTAACTATGTTAATGTGTCAGGCCTCGTGACCGGGTGTAACGAAGAGGGGAATCAATGCATAAAACTAGGTAACAGAGCAGTAGTCCGCCTCTGTGGTGTAGTGGTTAGTGTGATTAGCTGCCAGCCCCGAAGGCCCAGGTTCAATTCCTGGCTCTACCACAAAATTTGAAAAGTGGTAAGAGAGCTGGAACAGGGTCCACTCAGCCTCGGGAGGTAGACTGAGTAGAGGTGGGTTCAATTCCCACCTCAGCCATCCTGGAAGTGGTTTTCCGTGGTTTCCCACTTCTCCTCCAGGTAAGGGATGATACCTAACTTAAGGCCACTGCCACTTCCTTCCCTTTTCCTTGTCTATCCCTTCCAATCTTCCCCATTCCCCCGCAAGGCCCCTGTTCAACATAGCAGGTGAGGCCGCCTGGGCGAGGTACTGGTCAACCTCCCCAGTTTCATCCCCCGACCCAGAGTCTAAAGCTCCAGGACACTGCCCTTGAGGCGGTAGAGGTGGGATCCCTCGCTGAGTCCGAGGAAAAAACCGAGCCTGGGGGAAAACAGATTAAGAAGAAGAACAGAGCAGTAGTTAATGTCTTAAACACCGAACCGGATGGCGTATATACTCTGCTCTCGTCGTACTACCACTGTGTTTCCAGCAGTGTAGCGTAGCGGATGTGGGCAGGCTTTCGCCAAGCAATCGACGGAATGTGCGTGCGGCGGTTCGAGTCCGCATCGTTCAATAATGTTTGCATCGGTATGATGTTTGAATACGTAAACACGGGCTCACGTTTGCCACATTCAAACAGAAGAATGGCGCTGTTATTCATTTTGTGTCCTGTACATACTCCACTGGTTAGGGTCTCAATGTACTGTAATCTCTGATGCAATTCGGTATGTTTCCACAGAGGAATACGTTGACATGCTCCTCATTTATGGGGAAGCAAGACAAAACGCGTGCGACGTACTACGTCTGTACCAGGAACGGTATCTCGACAGGCGACACCCGGCTGCTACGACATTCCGTCGAGTTGAAAGACGCCTAAGGACAACAGGCATGATTCCCAAACAGCCAGCCCTCCGTCTGGCGAATACTGCGTGAACATTAATTTCACCCATACCACCTTGAGCTACACCAAGAGCTCCATGGGCGGGATTTCGAAGTTCGAATGGAGTTACGTCGGTGGCTATTAGGCAGGCTGGACAATGACGCAGCATTCGTGTCGCATATCTTGTTTTCGGACGAATCGTGCTTCTACAATAATGGGAACGTGAATCGCCACAACATGCACAATTGGAGTCCGGACAATCTTCACTGGGTGCGACAGGCGGCCCATCATGTACAATGGGGAGTGAATGTTTGGTATGGAATCTTCTGGAATGGCCTGATTAGACCTTGTTTCTTTGAGGGCCATTGAACTGGCACACGCTACCTGCACTTTCTGCGTCAGGAACTTCCACTGCTGCTGGAGGATGTGCCCTTGCACGATCGTTTGACGATGTGGTTGCAACAGGATGGAGCTCCACCACATTCGACTTTGCCCGTTCGTAACCATATGAACAAGGAACTGCCAGGGAAATGGATAGGACGAGGAGGCCCTGTTTCTTCGCTCACCAGATCATCGGATTTAACGCCGTTATACTTCTTCTTGTGGGGACATTTGAAGAACGTCGTTTTCAGTCAAGCGCCGGAAAATCCCGACCAGCTCCGGCAACTCATCACGGATGCCTGCCGAGCAATTACACCTGGAATGCTTTAGCACGCAAGACGATCTATTGGCACTGGGCGCGAATGTGCATAAACCAAAACGGTCATCACATCGAGCATTTGATGCGATAAAGCATTGTCAGGGCAGTTGTGTTCCTGTTATTTCCGGTCCGTATGTGTCCGGCCTGCTAACTATTCGGCCCTTCTTAGGGCCACAAACACATTCACGTATTAAAGAAATATTTCAGAAATTTGTAATCTTCGCCCCGGGCTCAAACCTCCCACCTGACATGCAAGCCCGCACAGCTACGCGTTTACCAACTACACTACTGTTCCGTATGGCAGACTGGGCAGTTTATAGCAAGTATTAGGTTTACTGCGGTCACAATATCAATTTAGTGTTTCGCCGGCGCGTCAGTTTTGTATGATCTAGACAGCACACGCATGTTTTGCAGTATTTGATACGAGTATAATATTACGGCGTCCTATCATGGTAACGCGGTAAATACCAAGATATCCGGTTGTGTTGTCGGAGCTTACCGGCAGGGCAGATGTTTTCAGAACGGAATGAATATGAATATTGTGGGTTGCATAAAACTACATTGGAAGGGGTGGCTGGATCACCAGCACCGTACATTTTTTCGGAGGTAGGTAACCCAACTAACGCGTATACCATAGTCATCCGAATAATATTAGGACATGCTTCTTTATGGCCTGAGTACAACCATACCCTTTATATAATGCTCGCGAATACTGTAGAAATCATTAACGGCAGTATTATGACTATTACCCAAACTATAATGAATGTGGAAAACGATCACAGCTGCGAATAACACTATCTTAGGTTTGGACAGGAAGTGTCCATAAGGACTACAACGTGCTAACAATGCACCAAGGCTCGCGGTAACGAAGGTTGCTAAATCGCATGTCACTTCTGCTGCATCAGTCAAGCTGTGTGGTAGTAGGTTCTAATGGCAGGCTGATACAATTTTCTTTTCGATTAACGCCGTTTACAATGACTGTAGCATGGCCGCATATTCTGTTCCCTCCGTCTCTGTGGTGTAGTGGTTAGTGTGATTAGTTGCCACACCCGGAAGAAAGCAAAGGCCAACTACGTCACTCCTCACCATGTCTTGTAGCTACATTATGGCACTGAATCGGTTTTAGGGTTTGTCTATGAGTACACAACCAATAGTAGTGCTATCTGAGGATCCATCCATCCTTCGGGCTGAAAACTTAACATACGTTATTGTGAAAGACGTACAGTTGTCTACATTTTGCAGAAGTGGCACAAGCTTACTTATGTATTTCACCATGGCATTGTTTTTCGAGATAAATAACTCATTTTCTCTTTCGTAGAGTGATAGGGGCTATCATTAAGTAGAGTGGCACTTACCAAGGCTAGGAGCGTAGTTTATTCACAAAAGACACCTCAGTGACGCACGCCTCTTCAATGCAATAACGGTCAGTCAAGAAATATTTTATTTTAGCCAACTCCTAAAAATTTTGTTTGTTATATGTTTTACGTCGCAACGACACAGATAGGTTTTATGGCGACGACGATGCAGGAAGGGCCCAGGAAGTGGAAGGAAGCGGCCGTGGTCTTAATTAAGGTACAGCCCCAGCATTTGCCTGGTGTGGAAATGGGAAGCCACGGAAAACCATCTTCAGGGCTGCCGACAGTGGGGTTCTCCTAAAATTTGAACATATGGTTATGTGATCGACTTTCCTGTCCCCACACTCCAAGAATAGCGTAAATCTTATAAATAAAGTTGTGGGTTCTGATCCCACTGGTGTCCGGCTGGCCATTTTTGTTCTGTACTTAACATCTCTTCAACACGTACTACATGTACGTAACACGACCTAATACGTTGAAAGTCTGTTTCGATTACAATGCGGTCGTGGAAATTCAATACTCATTGTTCGTGTCTGTTTGTCTGTTTGTTTGTTCCACCATCACGTCGAAACGGCTGGATAGATCTCAACCAAACTTCATATTTAGAGTATACTCACCCCGAGGAAGGTTTCGATATGCATCTCACTTTAAAATCTTTGAAAAGACGGGGTTTTATAGGAAAACCGTTTTTCTCTTATACTATTACAGGAAAAATATCGAATTTGTCGTATAAGGACGAGACAAAGCTCAATTTAATCCTCACCGGGCGAGTTGGCCGTGCGCGTAGAGGCGCGCGGCTGTGAGCTTGCATCCGGGAGATAGTAGGTTCGAATCCCACTATCGGCAGCCCTGAAAATGGTTTTCCGTGGTTTCCCATTTTCACACCAGGCAAATGCTGGGGCTGTACCTTAATTAAGGCCACGGCCGCTTCCTTCCAACTCCTAGGCCTTTCCTATCCCATCGTCGCCATAAGACCTATCTGTGTCGGTGCGACGTAAAGCCCCTAGCAAAAAAAAAAAATTAATCCTCTTGACGCAAAGAACAAAACTCGGTAAGCCCTACGGGTCCGAAAACCATGTTTTAAGGCCCTAAAACCAACCGTTACGGAGATATTGGCACCACACTACCCTTGCTCTAGGAATCGGATAAAGAAAAGAACTGCCGTAACCATGGCAACGTCAGCTCCAGGATTCTAGAGCAGTGAGATTATGTATGTACGTTTGGGCATAGCTGCCAACCAAAATTGGTACAAATAAGACTTAATATCTAGAAAAAATATACTATTGTGTAAGGCACTCATAGGACTCCTTTGGGGGGGGGGGGGATGGAAAGGGGGTGAAGTACGAGTATAAAAATCTTACTATATATAGAAATGGAAATGTGTGTGTAAATGACACATCTCCTCCTAAACCACTGGAGCAATTTCAAGCAAACTTGGTACACGTATTACTTACTATCGGTAGACGAGTACTGTGGGGAGTAAGCCATCCCTAGTGCCCTTAAGGGAGAGGGTCAGGGGGGGTAGTTACAATAATAATCGAGAATAGTGTCGAATTCATAGTTTTCGGGGTCGCTGAGTTGAAAAGTAATACTCTAGAATTTTTTAAAGTCTAGCCTCCTTTTAGGTGGGGAGCAAAGGGGGGTGGGTGAGATATGGAAATAATTAAAAACAGTTTCGAATCCATAGATTTCAGGGTCTCTGAGATGAAAAGTATTACTCCGGATTTTTTGAAAGTCCAAGTGGGGAGCGGAGGGGGTGAGATATAAAATTAATCGAAAAACTACATATAAAAATTTATCTTCTTCTTCTTACTATACATAAAAACTGACGTATGTGTGTGCTTGGGTGTGTGGGTGTGGGTGTGTAAATGAAAAATATCCTCCTAAACCACTGGAGCAATTTCACCAAACTTGGTACACTCATCAATTAGTATCAGGAGACAAACCGCGTAAGGGTAAGACACCCCTAGCACTCTTATGGGCAGGGGGCGAGGGGGGTGGTATAAAAATAATCTAGAATATTATCAAATCCATAGTTTACGTGGTAGCTGAAATAATTAGTGACACTCTGAATTTTTTAAGATTCATGTTCAGCCCCCATTGGGGTGTGGGTGAGGGGGAGTGAGATATAAAAATTAACGAAAACAGTGTCGAATCTACAGTTTTCTGGGTCACTGAGATTAATGATGACAATCCAGATTTTATATCTCTTAGTGACGGAGGGCGGGAGGGGGACAGTCTCATTGACAGTTGAAATCCTGTACATCGTATCAATAGTACGACGGCTAAATACATATAGTTATCACTTTATAATTTTTGACAGGATCAAATATTTCCCAGTCGATTCGAGCTTCTATAAGGACGAAGTGTTACACGAAAATTAAATAATCTAAAACTTGAAATCAAACCATATAAATAATCTTAAAAATACATAATAGATCATAACATATCAATCTGCAAGTCAAAAAGGAATTCTATAAAAATTCACATCACACAGAACTAACTGGTAATGTAAATCTTAAAGGTAAATATTCAGAAACTATCCGGGCAACGCCGGGTGCTACAGCTAGTCAATCCATAAATAAATAAATAAATAAATAAATAAATAAATAAATAAATAAATAAATAAATAAATAAATAAATCTATATAAATAAAATTGTTCGTGTCTGTTTGTCTGTTCCACCATCACGTCGAAACGGCTGGATAGATCTCAACCAAACTTCATATTTAGAGTATACTCATCCCGGGGAAGGTTTCGATATGCATATCATTTTAAAATCTTTGAATACACGGAGGGTTTATAGGAAAACCAGAATGGTTTTTCCACCATCACGTCGAAACGGCTGGATAGATCTCAACCAAACTTCATATTTTGAGTATACTCCTCCCGGGGAAGGTTTCGATATGCATATCATTTTAAAATCTTTGAATACACGGGGGGTTTATAAGAAAACCAGAATGGTTTTTCCACCATCACGTCGAAACGGCTGGATAGATCTAAACCAAACTTCATATTTCGAGTATACTCCTCCCGGGGAAGGTTTCGATATGCATATCATTATAAAATATTTGAATACACGGGGGGTTTATAGGAAAACCAGAATGGTTTTTCCACAATCACGTCGAAACGGCTGGATAGATCTAAACCAAACTTCATATTTAGAGTATACTACTCCCTGGGAAGGTTTCGATATGCATATCATTTTAAAATCTTTGAATACACGGGGGGTTTATAGGAAAACCAGAATGGTTTTTCCACCACCACGTCGAAACGGCTGGATAGATCTAAACCAAACTTCATATTTAGAGTATACTCCTCCCGGGGAAGGTTTCGATATGCATATCATTATAAAATATTTGAATACACGGGGGGTTTATAGGAAAACCAGAATGGTTTTTCCACAATCACGTCGAAACGGCTGGATAGATCTAAACCAAACTTCATATTTAGAGTATACTACTCCCGGGGAAGGTTTCGATATGCATATCATTTTAAAATCTTTGAATACACGGGGGGTTTATAGGAAAACCAGAATGGTTTTTCCACCATAACGTCGAAACGGCTGGATAGATCTAAACCAAACTTCATATTTAGAGTATACTCCTCCCGGGGAAGGCTTCGATATGCATATCATTTTAAAATCTTTGAATACACGGGGGGTTTATAGGTAAACCAGAATGGTTTTTCCACCATCACGTCGAAACGGCTGGATAGATCTCAACCAAATTGCATATGTAGTGTATACTCCTCCCGGGGAAGGTTTCGATATGCATATCATTTTAAAATCTTTGAATACACGGAGGGTTTATAGGAAAACCAGAATGGTTTTCCCACCATCATGTCGAAACGGCTGGATAGATCTCAACCAAATTTCATATTTAGAGTATACTCCTCCCGGGGAAGGTTTCGATATGCATATCATTTTAAAATCTTTGAATACACGGGGGGTTTATAGGATAGATGCATATCATTTTAAAATCTTTGCATACACGGGGGGTTTATAGGGAAACCAGAATGGTTTTTCCACCATCACGTCGAAACGGCTGGATTGATCTAAACCAAACTTCATATTTAGAGTATACTCCTCCCGGGGAAGGTTTCGATATGCATATCATTATAAAATCTTTGAATACACGGGGGTTTATAGGAAAACCAGAGTGGTTTTTCCACCATCACGTCGAAATGGCTGGATAGATCTCAACCAAATTTCATATTTAGAGTATACTCATCCCGGGGAATTTTTCGATATGCATATCATTTTAAAATCTTTGAATAGATGGGGTTTATAGGAAAACCAGAATGGTTTTCTCACCATCACGTCAAAACGGCTCGATAGATCTCAACTAAACTTCATATTTAGAGTATTCTCCTCCCGGGGAAGGTTTCGATATGCATATCATTTTAAAATCTTTCAATACACGGGCGGTTTTTAGGAAAACCAGAATGGTTTTCCACCATCACGTCGAAACGGCTGGATAGATCTGAACCAAACTTCATATTTAGAGCATACTCCTCCCGGGGAAGGTTTCGATATGCATATCATTTTAAAATCTTTGAATACACGGGGGGTTTATAGGAAAACCAGAATGGTTTCTCCACCATAACGTCGAAACGGCTGGATAGATCTAAACCAAACTTCATATTTAGAGTATACTCCTCCCGGGGAAGGCTTCGATATGCATATCATTTTAAAATCTTTGAATACACGGGGGGTTTATAGGTAAACCAGAATGGTTTTTCCACAATCACGTCGAAACGGCTGGATAGATCTTAACCAAATTGCATATTTAGAGTATACTCCTCCCGGGGAAGGTTTCGATATGCATATCATTTTAAAATCTTTGAATACACGGGGGGTTTATAGGAAAACCAGAATGGTTTTTCCATCATCACGTCGAAACGGCTGGATAGATCTAAACCAAACTTCATATTTAGAGTATACTCCTCTCGGGGAAGGTTTCGATATGCATATCATTTTAAAATCTTTGAATACACGGGGGGTTTATAGGAAAACAAGAATGGTCTTTCCACCATCACGTCGAAACGGCTGGATAGATCTCAATCAAATTTCATATTTAGAGTATACTAATCCCGGGGAAGGTTTCGATATGCATATCATTATAAAATCTTTGAATATACGGAGGGTTTATAGGAAAACCAGAATGGTTTTTCCACCATCACGTCGAAACGGCTGGATAGATCTCAACCAAACTTCATATTTAGAGTATACTCCTCCCTGGGAAGGTTTCGATATGCATATCATTTTAAAATCTTTGAATACACGGGGGGTTTATAGGAAAACCAGAATGGTTTTTCCACCATCACGTCGAAACGGCTGGATAGATCTCAACCAAACTTCATATTTAGAGTATACTCCTCCCGGGGAAGGTTTCGATATTCATATCATTTTAAAATCCTTGAATACACGGGGGTTTATAGGAAAACCAGAATGTTTTTTCCACCATCACGTCGAAACGGCTGGATAGATCTAAACCAAACTTCATATTTAGAGTATACTCCTCCCGGGGTAGGTTTCGATATGCATATCATTTTAAAATCTTTGAATACACGGGGGGTTTATAGGAAAACCAGAATGGTTTTTCCACCATCACGCCAAAACGGCTGGATAGATCTCAACCAACCTTCATATTTAGAGTATACTCATCCCGGGGAAGGTTTCGATATGCATATCATTTTAAAATCTTTGAATACACGGAGGGTTAATAGGAAAACCAGAATGGTTTTTCCACCATCACGTCGAAACGGCTGGATAGATCTCAACCAAACTTCATATTTAGAGTATACTCCTCCCGGGGAAGGTTTCGATATGCATATCATTTTAAAATCTTTGAATACACGGGGGTTTATAGGAAAATCAGAATGGTTTTTCCACCATCACGTCGAAACGGCTGGATAGATCTAAACCAAACTTCATATTTAGAGTATACTCCTCCCGGGGAAGGTTTCGATATGCATATCATTTTAAAATATTTGAATACACGGGGGGTTTATAGGAAAACCAGAATGGTTTTTCCACCATCACGTCGAAACGGCTGGATAGATCTAAACCAAACTTCATATTTAGAGTATACTCCTCCCGGGGAAGGTTTCGATATGCATATCATTTTAAAATCTTTGAATAGACGGGGGTTTATAGGAAAACCAGAATGGTTTTTTCCACCATCACGTCAAAACGGCTCGATAGATCTCAACTAAACTTCATATTTAGAGTATACTCCTCCCGGGGAAGGTTTCAATATGCATATCATTTTAAAATCGTTGAATACACGGGGGGTTATAGGAAAACCAGAATGGTTTTTCCACCATCACGTCGAAATGGCTGGATATATCTCAACCAAATTTCATATTTGGAGTATACTCATCCCGAGGAAGGTTTCGATATGATATCATTTTAAAATCTTTGAATAGACGGGGGTTTATAGGAAAACCAGAATGGTTTTTCCACCACCACGTCAAAACGGCTCGATAGATCTCAACTAAACTTTATATTTAGAGTATACTCATCCCGGGGAAGGTTTCAATATGCATATCATTTTAAAATCTTTGAATAGACGGGGGTTTATAGGAAAACCAGAATGGTTTTCCTCCATTTTCTCTTATACTATTGATTTTCTGTAAACTTAGTTTACCGTACGTGAAACGTCTCTTCATTATAAACAACTTTCGTTATGTTCATAATTTACCTTACTCTTTACTTGACGGAGAAATTTACAATTTTCTGCTGGTACCATGCTCTGCATTGAGTGACCGACAGGCCGACAACGAACCTACAGGTTACCATGGCAACGTCTCTGACTGCATGCCAGCAGGGAAGTAACGTATTGCCATTTTCCTCATCATGCTTTTAAATTCGTGGTTGTTCCTTGGGTAGAAGGCAAGAGAGGCGTCAATCGGCCTATCTGCGGGATATTGGCGGAATATCGTTGGATGTTATAACTTCCTTCGAACAGATTAAGTAATAACACCATTAGTCATCTTCTTATTATTTGTTTACCTAGGAATCACTGGACCTAAATTTCTTCTCTGTTACCGCTTTATTATATCCATAACTCACACTAGCATAATTTATTGAGGGGCATTTGATTTTCCAATACATTAACTTGGCATTTACATATTTGTCGTTATCCGGCTGTCCTCAGTTATAATCCATTTTCTATTACTTTCAACTTTCTTAACTGTATTATTTTCTTCCTTAATTACGCCGTATGTACGCGAGTGCTACAAACTACTGGATGTATTTCCACCAATACTCATATTTAGAATACGCCTGTCCTTGATAGGTTTTAGGGCAAATATTGGTTCTAAATCCCTGAACTGACTGGGGGTTTATACGAAACCGAAACAGTGATTTTGCACTTCCACAAAATATACACAACCAACGTTAATTTAAATCTACCTACTTTGGTAGAAATTAATTTCTAAACCTTTTTTCTCATGTGCATCATTTCGATACGACGATTAATAAGGGAGATATCATTAACGGACCGTTTTTTTGTACAAGTCCCATCGGACTTAACTCACGAGCGGGTGCGTGTAAAGCGTATTCCTTACAACTTGAAAACTACTGAAGACATTCGAACCTAAATTTATATTTAGCATCCACCTGTCCAAAGGTAGGTTTTAAACGTAAATAACATTTCATGTTCCGGAATGGACTGGCGGTTTATAGGGAACCGAAATGGTGATTTTACTCTTCCACAATATATACAGAACAAGACAAACCTGACTGGAAATCGACCAAACGTGATGGAATTCCACCTTTAAACCTTTTTTTCATGTACATTTTTTCGTCAGGAGGATTAATAAGGGAGATATCATGAATGGTCAGTTTTGCAGGTTAAGTCCAGCGGACATAACCAAAAAGGTGTTTTACATGGAGCAGATTCCTTATCTATATAAATCAAATCGTAACGACTGTGTGCCTCTACACTGACTATTTTGGCGAAATTTTCGTACAGCTTTTCGTTTAAGGGGTAATAATGACCATCTGCATAATTTTTGGTTTAGTTTCCTGAAGTCCTAATTTTTACCCGCCTCGCCCAAAATCCAGATTGCGGCATAATCTGCCAGAAGAAAAAGAGGATAATTGAAATTTGACAAAATTATACGTTTTAGCCTGTAACGAACGGAAAACATCCAAGATCATTAAATTTTTCACTTTTTATCCCCGAAGAATATCGAAATATGCAGGCAATTTTAATGATGGTGCAGACCTTCGGAAATTCCTATCACATAACAGATTGCACAATCTCCGTTCAATTTGGAATGATCTACAACCTTGGTCTTATGACTTTTTGCCGTATCTGTATCAATTTTACGTTTGATTTTTCTCTATTAATCGATGTTAACTCAATTTGGAATTTTCACATGCATAATTCATACCTTCGATTACTCATATGAAATACAGAATCATCAAACTCTTCACGAAAATTGGCCCACCCAGTAGCCATATATGAGCCAAATGGTATGTATGTAGCTGTCACATAATTATCCGAAAAGTAATGTAATGTGAGATAATCTTACAAGAACGTTACCCTGTTCCACGTTTCTAACTCAATCTGACCCAAGAATAGATGACATATCATAGGACCAGCCATTTAGGCCACTAAATCCGGCGTGTCTTATGGTATAATCCTTTGTCGATATGACGTACGTTTAGTAGCAGTTAATCTGTAAATGAAGGTCTTCAATATTGTAAACACGCATATACTTTCGTATGTCGATCAATATATATTCACTGATGTCGATTTTTAGCGATCGAGAAAGTGTGGGTCTGATATTGTAATCAGTACTCCACACACCGACTTTGGCTGGTTCCTTCTCCAACTCCTGTGTAACTGTCATTAGTAAGGAAGGCCTACAATTGCAATGAATAGTTCACTTCTCGATTTGACTTGCAGAAGGCAAGTGAGCATGCAGTTTTGTTTAAAACTCCCCTACCCGATTGTGTTTGGCAGTAGGCAAGGGTGCCCGCCATTATAAAGAAATGTCCTCATCTAAAATGTGACTGGCATTAGGCATAGTGGCCTGCTATTTTGATGGAAACTCACCAACTTGGTGTGACTGGCAGTAAGCTGGCTGGAAGTAGGAAAATGGGCCTGACATTATAATGATAACTGCACAACTCAATTTCGAGTGATAGGAGGGTAATTGCCTGCCATTATAATAAAAACTGTAATCTGTCTGGAAGTAGGAAAGGGGGCTGCCATTTTAACGAAAATTCCCCAAATCGATTCTGTCCGCATAGTAGGCAATGGGGCCTGCAATTATAATGTAAACTTCCCAACTCGATTGGGAATGGCAGTAGGCAAGTGAGCCTGCCGTTATATCACAAATCCATAACAAACACTTTACATTGGAAACAACGTACGGGGATAACGCTAAGAGACATGCAATTTTAAAACAATCTTATTTACTGTATTCACACTATTTACTTCGATATTCGAATACAATGTAGAATACCGTAGCGAAGCACGGGTACATTCGCTAGTAAATAAATAAATAAATAAATAAATAAATAAATAAATAAATAAATAAATAAATAAATAAATCTTATAAATAAAGTTGTAGGCGGTCCGCTGTCTGTAATTCCTTTTTTTGCCAAATTTTCAAATATTTATCCGTTTTAGGTCAACTCAAGACCGAATTGGTGGTTTTTACTTTTCGTGTCTCTTTGTTTGTCTGTTTGTTTGTTCCACCATCACGTCGAAACGGCTGGATAGATCTCAACCAAACTTCATATTTAGAGTATACTCATCCCGGGGAAGGTTTCGATATGCATATCATTTTAAAATCTTTGAAAAGACGGGGGTTTTATAGGAAAACCACAACGGTTTTCCTCCATTTTCTCTTATACTATTGATTTTCTGTAAACTCTGTGGACCGTATGTGAAAGGTCTCTTCATTATAAACAACTTTCGTTATGTTCATATTTTACCTTACTCTTCAAATGACGGAGAAATTTACTTTTGTCTGTCGATACCATGCTCTGCATTGAGTGACCGACAGACCGACAACGAATATATGGGTTACCATGGCAACGTCTCTGACTGCTTGCCAGCAAGGAAGTAACGTATTGCCATTTTCCTCATTATTCCTTTAAATTCGTGGTTGTTTCTTGGGTAGAAAGCAAGAGAGTCGTCAATCGGCCATTCTGCGGGATATTGGCGGAATATCATTGGAGGTTATAACCGTCCTCGAATAGCTTAAGTAATAACACAAATATTCATCTTCTTATCTGATTACCTAAGAATCCATACGCCTAAATTTCTCTCCGATTACCGCTTTCTTATATCCATAACTCACACCGGCATAATTTATTGAGGAGCGTTTGATTTTCCAATACATTCACTTGGTATTTACATATTTGTCGTCATCCGGATGTCCTCAGTTATAATCCATTTTCTATTAATTTCAACTTACTAAACTGTATTATTTTCTTCCTTAATTACCACGGATGTATGCGAGTGCTAATCCCGAATGCTGGACACTCTTTTCTTTGAGGAAATATTCTAAGCTATGCAAATGTGTATATCTTAAACGGTCCGTTTTTCAGGTTAAGTCCAGCGGATAAAGCCCAAAAGGTGTTGCACGTGGAGCAGGTTCCTTATCTATCTATGTATATGAAATCGTAACGACTGTGTGCCTGCACATTGACTATTTTGGCGAAATTTTCGTACAGCTACACGTTGAAGGGGTAATAATGACCATCTGCATATTTTTTGGTTTAGTTTCTTGAAAATCCTAATTTTTACACTCCTCACCGAAAACCCAGATTGTGGCATAATCTGCCAGTCGAAGAAGGTATTGAAATTTGGCAAAATTATACGTTTTAGCCTATAACGGACGGAAAACTTCCAAGGTCTTTAAAATTTTCCCTTTTTATCCCGAAGAATATCGAAATATGGAGGCAATTTTAATGATGGTGCAGACCTTCGGGAAGTATCATCACATAACGGATGGCACAATCCCCGTTCAATTTGGAGTGATCTACAACCTTTGTCTTACGACTTTTTGTCGTATTTCTATCCCTTTTACGTTTGATTTTTCTCTGTTTCTCGATGTTAAGTAAATTTGGATTTTCACGTACATAATTCATACCTTCCATCATTTATAGGAAAGGTAGGGTCATCAAACTCTACATGAAAATTGGTCCACCCAGTAGCCATATATGAGCCAAATGTTATGTATGTTGCTGTCACTTAATTATCCGAAAAGCAATGCAATGTGAGATAATCTTACACAAATCTTACCCTATTCCACGTTTCTAACTCAATCTGACCCATGAATAGATGAGATATAAGACCAGCAATTTAGGCCGCTAAATCCGGCGTCTTATGGTACAATCCTTTGTCGATATGATGTACCGTTTAGCAGCAGTTAATCTGTAAATGAAGGTCTGCAATATTGTAAACAAGCACATACTTTCGTATGTCGAACTATATATATTCACTGATGTCGATTTTGTAGCGATCGAGAAAGGGTGTGTCTGCTATTGTAATCAGTACTCCCCACACCAACTTTGACTGGCAGTAGGAATGGGGTCCTTCTACAATTCCTGTGTAACTGACATTAATAAGGCAGGCCTACCATTGCAATGAACAATTCACTTCTCGATTTGACTGGCAGAAGGCAAGGGAGCATGCAGTTTTATTCAAAACTCCCCTTACCCGATTGTGTTTGGATGTAGGCAAGCGTTCCCGCAGTTATAAACAGACGTATCCATCTAAAATGTGACTGGCATTAGGCATACTGGCCTGCTATTTTGATGGAAACTCACCAACTTGGTGTGACTGGCAGTAAGCTGGCTGGCAGTTGGAAAAGGGGCCTGTCATTATAATAATAACTGCACAACTCAATTTTGACTGGTTGTAGGGAAGTTTCCTGGCATTATAATAAAAACTCCTCAATTTGTAATATGTCTGGAAGTAGGAAAGGGACAGCTGCCATTGTAACGGAAACTCCCCAAATCGATTGTGACCGCACAGTAGGCAATGGGGCCTGCAATTATAATGTAAACTTCCCAACTCGATTGTGAATGGCAGTAGGCAAGTGAGCCTGTCGTTATCATCACAAATCCGTAACAAGCACTTTACATTGGAAACAACGTATGGAGACCTCTCCATGCTGTTTCTCAGATAACGCTAAGAGACATGCTATTTTAAAACAATCTTATTTACTGCATGTACAGTATTTACTTCAATATTCGTATACAATGCAGAATACCGTAGCGAAGCACGGGTACATTTGCTAGTATAACAATAAAACCTTCCAGTCAAAATTAAGAACTCTCCAAGAATAGCGTAAATGTAATAACAAAACTTTTCAGTCCAAAATAACTGTAATAACTCAATAATAGTACACTCTATATGTAATAATTAATAACATGAAAACCCGAACTCTGTCAGTAGTATATCCGTAATTAAAATAAGTCAGAATAAGAAATAAAACCCTAGAAGAGTAGCGCCGAACGTATACATAGCTTTTAAAATATACTGTGAGCACACACACACACACACACACACACACACACACACACACACACACACACACACACACACACACACACACACAATGATTTTAAGCACGGGCCGCCACGGGTTCTTGGGGCCACTGACGTGAATTGACACTCTGGATGCCGTTTAAGTGCAGGTTCAGCCTCCAACGGCATGGGCGTTCAGAAGAGGTGAAAAAGAAAATGTCCCAAATGACGAAGAGGAGTGTTGATTACATACTTTCCGGGGTCCCTAGACTGATTGGTGACAGTTCCAAGAGCAGTTGTAATCGTCTACATCATATCTATAGTGCGACGCGTAAATACATACAGTTATAACTTCTTCTACTGCCGGGCTGAGTGGCTCAGACGGTTAAGGCGTTGACCTTCTAACCCCAACTTGGCAGGTTCGATCCTGGCTCAGTCCGGTGGTATTTGAAGCCCCGTGTCGGTAGATTTACCGGGCACGTAAAAGAACTCCTGCGGGACTAAATTCCGGCACCTCGGCGTCTCCGAAGACCTTAAAAAGGAGTTAGTGGGACGTAAAGCTAATAACATTATTATCTTCTTCTTCTTCTTCCTCTGCTTATTTCATTCATGGGGCCTCTATAATATTAATTCCTAATTAGCGCCGACCTCTAAGATCTTTTGCTACCATGTTTTTCCTTCATTCGCACCTAGATATACCTGCTCCCTTCACAAAGCTGCAGGTTGTTCTTATTGGGTCTTCTTGGATTTTTTCTCTCTCTGCACCTGGTAGTCCTAGAGTGGAGAGTCTGATTCTACCCAGCGCCTCACATTCGAAAAGTATGTGTTCAGCTAATTCCTCTGCTTCATTGCATTTCCTACATATGTTGTCCCTTAATACTCCAATTTTCTGAAGGTGTTTTTTCAGATGGCAGTGCTCTGTCAACAGTCCTATTACCCATCTTATATTTTCTCTGCTGAATTTCAACAGTCCATTAGTATGCTTCTTGTTTGGTCCTTTTATCATTTCCTTTGCAAGCCTGCATCCTGGAGTATTTTTCCAGTTTTCCATTTGTTTCTTTTGTACCCATTTTTCTATGTAGTGTCAATAAGAAATCCCGCATACAAGATCTGGGCCTACACAACGTGTTTCTGCCCCTTTCCTGGCCAGTTTATCTGCTTTTAATTTCCTTCTATAGCTGCATGCCTGATACCCATATTGTTTTGACAATGTTGTACTTTGAGAGCTTCAGGAGAAGTGAATGACAATACCAGCCAATTCTGGATGTTATCCGGACTGCCTCCAGTGCCTGAATGGCCGCTTGGCTGTCCGTAAAAATGAAAATGGTCTTATTCCTATAGTTCTTTTTCAGATTTTCTTCAAGACATGTTGTGATACAGTTATAAATTAATTTTATTATTTGTTTGAAAGGATCGACTACTTACCGGACAATCTGGGGTGCCACAAGGAAATAGCTCAACGTCCAACTAAATAATCTCAATTTATACCTTAAAATTATACACATAACAATATTACTAAATCTACAAGAGAGTACGTAAACTGTCAATCAACGTCAAAATAAAGAAATCTACAAAAATCAAACAGGTGATACAAACTCTAAAATTAAACATCTAAAATAGTACCCCAGCAGAACCGGGCACTACGGCTAGTATAATATAAAGCCCACATACAACTATTACGTTGACATAAGACAACAGTGAGAACATAATGTCATTATTTCACGACTGAAAATATTTGAATCAGGCATTTACTTTATTTGTTTACAATCTGCTTTCCGTTGCACTGACACAGATAGGTCTTATGGCGACGATGAAATAGGAAAGGGCTAGGAGTGGAAAGGAAGCGACTGTGGCCTTCGTTAAGGTACACAGAGCGAGTTGGCCATGCGATTAGGGGCATGCAGCTGTGAGTTTACATTCGCGAAATAGTGGGTTCGAACCACATTGTCGGCAGTCCTTAAGGTGGTTTTCTGTGGTTTCCTCGTTTTCATACCAGGTAAATGCCGAGACTGTACCATAATTACTGACAGTGGGGTTCGAATCCGCTATCTCCCGAATTCAAACGTGACCCAAACGGCAGGCATTTATACAAGTGGAGGTACACACTTTCCGTCGTGCACGGTCACTGCATTGTCGTACATAGGAGGCTAGCAGTGGTGTATCAACGGTACACTAGGCGCCAGCGTCTTGGAAAGGTGTAGCAATCCAACTGATGAGCCCACTGCTACACTGGGGCCAAACTCTGATAATTTCACTATTGAAAAGGCCTAAGGAGTTTGAATGTTTTATTCGCAAATGCTTTACCTACTTCAAATAGCTACCAGCAAGTTACAATCGCTCCGAAACAATAACTCATTTCCTATCGCTTGCTGTCAAGACTAGAAGGAACCTGATAACGTAATGTATTCCACTGAGTTAAACATGTTCAACAGAACTGCTGCATAATTCATGTATATTCAGACACGTGTGTTCCTGTAGGAATTAGTTGATAGGAAATGATAGTAAAGGCTGGCGCCTTGGCTGAATGGTCAGCGTAGTGGTCTTCAGTTCAACAGAGTTGAATGGCTATTCTCCATTATTCCTTGACCTATCAATCAAGTTCCTTCTTATCTCCCCGAACAAGTTCCTCGCTCAATAAACATCAGTCAGGTAGTTTACTTTCTATCTCCCAAGTTCACCACCAATTTTTGTAGCCACTCTAACCGACGTTACACTGCACCATAATTTTTACAAAGTTCCACTTTCATAAAAATATCGAACTCATTCCTATCTTTTCTGCTCACTAATCAAAATCAAACTGTTTGTTCGTAGCCGACTAACCGGTCTCACGGACAAAGACTTTTTAAATGCTGAACTCTCCATAGTGAAATTCTCCTCTCCCCCTCTGTAACTCCCATGATAATGATTATCTTGAGTTTGTTAAATCTGACTCCAAGACGACAATGTAAGACGTAAAGACTTACATACACGTACTGGACACGTAAGATGACTGGACCAAAAACGAAGACCAAAGACACTCTCTTACCTATCGCCGGAGTATTTATTAATTCACATTCTCGCGTCATCTCATCCTCGTTCGGGGTCACAAGTTGCACATGGTCCATCCATTTTTAAATATTAAAATGACGCTATCTTTTCCTTGGGCTGATTTTGCGCGTCGATCACGTTCACTTCAAAATTGAGACCACTCACTGTCTGCATCAATCAGCTTAGCTCGCTCCCACTCCTAGCCTCACACCAGGCGTCAGGTCGCGTATCCGTTAACATTTCCATTGTTTTTCCGCGTTTTCTACCTGGCTGAAAATGTAACTCTGTCAAGGTTTTCTTGGCTTGAAACCACGACTCCCCTTTCTTTCTCTCAAAACAAGAAAAGCCTTGATTAATAATCCTCCCAGACAGCCGGCGCCATGAGCATTCGGCCAAGTTGCCACATATGTCACAGAATGACAAATTATGTGAGGTGATGATAATGATGCTTGTTGTTTAAAGGAGCCTAGCATCTAGGTCATCGGCCTCTAATGGTACGAAATCTAATGCCAATTTAAAAGTTTAAAATCATCCTCTGCCCAAAATTAAAAAAATGTGATGAAGAATAAGTGGATGAATATGAATTTAAAACAATCAGTGGATCAGACCCAGAAACTATCACAAACAATAGTATTACTGACCAAGGGACTGCTTCTAAAGCACAATCCTCAATCGAGGATGCTTGTTGTCTAAAGAGGTCCAAATCCAGGTCAATGGCTCCCCATAATGGTACTTATCGCTAGTGAAGTAGAACCATGGTATTTGTCATGTTGTGGTACTAATCAAAAGTAGCGTAGACTCACGGTGTTCCACACTTTATGGTACTACTCACAAGTATTGTACGTCGCACAGGTAGCGTAGACCTATGGCGTTTCTCACATAATGGCGCCACTCATAGGCAACGCAAACCCATGGTGTTCCTCACCTAGGTGTACTAATCACGGGGACCGGAGTTCCCGTGGTGTTCCTCATGTAGTGGGTACCAATGACAGGCAACGCAGACCCACGGTGTCGCTCATATAGTGGTACTAATAACAGGCAACTCCCAGACCCGTGGTGTTTCTCACTATGGTACTAATCACGGTACTGGAAACCCACAGTGAACCACTCTCTGCCGCTGCTAATCACAAACCTGTTGTGGACCTTTAGTGGTATGACTCGCAAGTAAAGGCGACCCATAGTGTTCCCCGCGTGATGGTACTAATCACAAGTAGTGTCATGGTTCTAATACAATCATCCCTTGGTCGCCCCTTTTAGTTGCCCCATACGAAAGGCAGGGGATACCGTGGGTGTATTCTTCGTCTGCGTCCCCCACCCACAGGGTGTCAAATTATGAGGGCTATCATTTCAATGTATTGGTAATTCATCCATTAATTTGTTTAATTTGCCGTATTTTGTAGAGTTGTTTGCCTGCTGTTATTTCTTGCTGGATACAGTACTTTTGCATCCATCTCTTGGCACAGGCCAGAGCAAAGTGTAGCTTCCACAGAAGTCCCAGTCTCATCCATGGCTGTGACAATATGAAAGCTGCTGGGGTATGGGTTGTGCTGAGTAATGGCATTTAGAGCACAACCATTGCGTCTGAGTGTTACGAAAGGTGTTGCTCATAGGGTAAGTCGTGCTACAATAGCATTGCCTGATCCAGTGAGGAAAGCAATGGCAAACTACCTCACTCCTCAACTTGCCTAGTACGCCTCATTTTGGTACTGTCATTGGTTTTTGTGGTTTTCCTATAACTGCATAGCCTTTGGTGGTGCTATTTGAGGTTCCAACCAGCCTCTGGGCTGATGACCTAACAGACAGATAGACATGTAGAGTTGTAGAAAATGGAAATAAAGAGTTTACGGGCCAATGTCCATATAACATGCTTATTACCTTACATATGAGGAATGTACCCTGAAATTTTGGCCTATTTTGGCCGTACCTTGCAGTACACTCTGTATTCCGTTGTAATGTTCACCATTTTCAATTGCTGGTGCACTTCTTGAAGTCAAGTTTAGTCGAACCCATAAACCTTAGTATCGTGAGTCGGACAATTAATCACTGATTTACCTATGTATAATAATGAAAGGAAGTGTTTGTGTTATGTGTGTGTGTGTGTGTGTGTGTGTGTGTGTGTGTGTGTGTGTGTGTGTGTGTGTGTGTGTGTGTGTGCCCGATGCCCAGAGATCTGAAATTTTAAACATAGGTACATGGAAGGGGGTTCGAAAGCACCTCGAAGCCGAATTTTTAATTTTGCTTTCGTTGGTTAATAATGAGCAAAAAACCGATTGAAAACGTGTGCTGGGATATGACAGTCCAACGTGTTGTCACTCGGATTAAATGCATAGATTCAATGTCGCTAGGTAACGTACATACAATAGTAGATAATGCAAGTCAAGGAGCCATTTTAAGACTATGGCATAGGAAGCCATTTTTTGTCTCATATGGAGTGAGGGCATTTGACGCTGTTTGTAGTGATTCATCCGTCGGATGGCTACGTGTCTTGGGCTATTCGAGAGGAGTAGACTATGTGCCCGCACCGGGTTTCATCCTCTTCTTTCTTACCATCATATCACGTCAATCATTTCAATTCATTAACTCTTCTGGTGAGGTTACGTCACGATAGTCATCCGGTGGTAAGACACAAGATAGATTATAATAAAAAAGGATAATATATATATATCAGTCAAGATGTAATTTTAAGTCCGTGGCGCAGGAAGCCATTTTCGTTCAGTTCGTGTTATCTGTCTCTCTGTGTGTATGAGTGCGATGCCCAGCCAAATCTACGGTACTCAAAGATCTGAAAGTTTTGTCGTAGATGGGCAAAGCATTTCACCGAAACGCATGGCTGTGTCAAAGAGGAATAAATTCTAGCTCCAAGAAATGAAACTCTCAGCGCCATCAACAAGCAACATTTACAAGAATTACCCGGTTTTCTACAAATTGAAAAATCCATCTACAACACTTGTCTTATGAGGCTGTCAACTACACGACAGAGCTTTTGAGGAACTCCTTCCCTCTGCAATGAACACGACTTTGAAACGAATACCGAATATTACTGAAGTCGCCAACATGACTGGGCAAGCCACAGGCGAAGTAGTATTCGCGGGATGTAAGTCCATCGATTCGGAAGCCATTTTCGATGCCGGGCACGAAGAGCAATCAGCCAGTAATATTCGGAAGTGTTTGTGTATATGTGAGCGATGCCCAGTCAAATCACGCAGAGATCCGAAATTTTTTACATAGGCGTATTCTTAGATGAATCCTTATGCAGGTAAAGACCTTTCATTAATTATTTATATTACTTTTCTTCTTCTTAATCTGCTTACCATCCAGGGTTGGCTTTTCCCTCGGATTCAGCGAGGGATCCCACCTCTACCGTCTCAAGGGCAGTGTCCTGGAGCTTCAGACGCTAGGTCGGGGGATACAACCGGGGAGGATGACTAGTATCTCGCCCAGTCGGCCTCACCTGCTATGCTGAACAGGGGCCTTGCGGGGGGATGGGAAGATTGGAAGGGATAGACAAGGAAGAAGGAAGGAAGCGGCCGTGGCCTTAAGTTAGGTACCATCCCGGCATTTGCCTGGAGGAGAAGTGGGAAACCACGGAAAACCACTTCCAGGATGGCTGAGGAGGGGATCGAACCCCCTTCTACTCAGTTGACCTCCCGAGGCTGAGTGGACCTCGTTCCAGCCCTCGTACCACTTTTCAAATTTCGTGGCAAAGCCGGGAATCGAACCGGACCTCTGGGGGTGTCAGCTAATCACACTAACCACTACACCACAGAGGTGGACTAGATTACTCTTAATCGTTTAAATGATTTAGTTAGTTATTTCATATTTAACGATATTCATTTTATTCACTTAAAATGTTAGTTCATAGGAGGATTTCACTATAACAGCAATAAAACCTGAACCATAGTTTATTTCAACTAACCCAATCTCGTATTATATTATTTTATTTAGAGGAAGCATATAGTACACAAGATAGATAATATTAAACACTCACAGATTTGAAAATTTAAAACATTCGTGTCCGACTCGTTGGCTGAACGGTCAGTGTACTGGCCTTCGGTTCAGAGGGTCCCGGGTTAGATTCCCGGCAGGGTCGGGGATTTTAACCTTAATTGGTTAATTCCAATGGCACGGGGGCTGGGTATATGTGTTGTCTTCATCATCATTTCATCCTCATCACGACGGGTAGGTCGCCTACGGGTGTCAAATCAAAAGACCTGCACCTGGCGAGCCGAACCCGTCCTGGGATATCCCGGCACTAAAAGCCATACGACATTTCATTTTATAACATTCGTGGCCACAGACACTTCACCATGGCTGTGTCAAAGAGCATTTATAGTTCCAAGAAGTGAACCTGCCAATATCATCAACAAGCATCTTTCACAAGAATTACCCGGTGTTCTACAAATTTACAAGTCTATAGACAGGATATGTAATACGGATGCGGCTGTTAACTACACGACAGAGGTTTTGAACAACTTGGAGTCACCTCGAGTACCCTCGAACATCTTGGAGCGGACCATTGTGGCTCCCATTATTCTTCTCAGGAATATCAACTCTCCTTCCCTCTGCAACGGGACACGACTCTCAGTCAAGAAACTGGTGCCGAATATTATTGAAGCCACTCTCATGACTGGATATGCCGCGAACGAAGTAGGATTCATTCCTATGATTCAAATCATTCAAATCATTCCTTCGGGAGATACAACCGGGGAGGATGACCAGTACCTCGCCCAGGCGGCCTCACCTTACTATGCTGAACAGGGGCCTTGCGGGGGAATGGGAAGATCGGGAAGGATGGACAAGGAAGAGGGAAGGAAGCGGCCGTGGCCTTAAGTTAGGTACTATCCCGGCATTTGCCTGGTGGAGAAGTGGGAAACCACGGGAAACCACTTCCAGGAGTTTTGTTATCCATCAACAAGGCACAAGGACAATCGCTTAAAGTTGTACGACACCATCTTAGGAGACTGTGCTTCTTTCTTGTCACCTATACGTAGGTTGTACAAGAGTTGGAAAGACAAGCACACTACACATCTTACCTTCAAATTGAAAGACACTAATATGGTTTATTCGGAAGCTCTATAAGGAAAAATTACATTTTTTTATTATATAACATGGTATTTTACATTTTTTTAAATATTATATGTACCATCCATTAACTCGGTATCTTAAGCATTGAAAGCAATATAACCAAAATAAGATACAGTAATGTATTTCATGCAATTTACGTCAAAACTATGTGAGTTAAGAAATACATATTTTTATTTTGATTTTAAATAAATAGTTTAGAAACATCTAACGGTTGAATTAATAAACGCGAGAAAAACCACGGGAACGTGCTACTGTAATAAATATGGTAGACATTGCCAAATACATAATCGAAATTTGGCTTCTGTTTGCTAAAATACTAGATATTTCTTCCTCACGTTCGCTTACTTGGTAATATATAGGGTTTTCAGCTAAGTTGTCCACCTGAAATAACTCGTGAACCGTTCAAGATATCGACATTCTGTTTTCACTTTCATTAATGATACCAAAGGGCTCATAATCGGACTTAAAGTACATTTTCATGGTGTCAAAATCTTCTGAGATAATGGTACTAACATTTTCTTAACGTAGCCTTAAATATACAAACATTAAAATTCAGCATAGTGATTATCTTGACAATCGCATAAGTACTTCTCAAGAAAATGCGATGTACTCAAACGGGATTTATTTGCCAGCTGGGGACTGCCCTGTTCGATTCGCACTTCAAGAAATGAGCTAGCTGTTGACATACAGGTATATATTTGCTTAACCTACCTCTGATAGATAGGTCCCTACTGTACCCAAATACCTATGATAAAATGTAGCTATAATTTAACACCTTTATGTAACAGGTAAGTGAAAAATGTTCATAACGCGAATGCAACAGGGCAATTCCCAGCTGGCACATTTGGATACATTACATTTTCTCGAGAAGTACTTGTCGTATTTTCAAAATAATCACGGTGCTGAATGCGTTATGTTCGTAGGTTTAAGGCTGTGTGTAAATATAAGTGTACCTCCATTTAAAGGGAAAAAGTTAGTACCATTATCACAGAAGACATTGACGACATGAAAAAGTAATGTAATAA
The DNA here is from genome assembly GCF_040414725.1 of Anabrus simplex. Classification (NCBI taxonomy): domain Eukaryota; kingdom Metazoa; phylum Arthropoda; class Insecta; order Orthoptera; family Tettigoniidae; genus Anabrus; species Anabrus simplex. The sequence goes on along the minus strand of NC_090267.1, from coordinate 242,738,249 downwards.
TGATAATAATGTTATTTGTTTTACGTCCCACTAACTACTTTTTAAGGTCTTCGGAGACGCCGAGGTGCCGGAATTTAGTCCCGCAGGAGTTCTTTTACGTGCCAGTAAACCTACCGACACGGGGCTGTCGTATTTGAGCACCTTCAAATACCACCGGACTGAGCCAGGATCGAACCTGCCAAGTTGGGGTTAGAAGGCCAGCGCCTTAACCGTCTGAGCCACTCAGCCCAGCAAAAAAAGTAATGTAAGTCCCTTTATGCGTCCCTTGATACCATTACTGAAAGTGAAAACAAACTATCAATATCAATATCTTGAATGGTTCACGAGTTATTTGAGGTGGACAACTTAACTGAATAACTCTGTATGTATAGGAATAATATAGTTATGCAAAATTGCCTTTTTGTAATTTATATATAGAAATGTTCATTAACTTCTGACTACAATTGACTTTGGAATATGTATAAATGTATTTTAAGTGATGCAACAGAAGTAATTACAAAAACGGATATCAACAGATAGTAATTATCTATATATTAAAAGAGTTTACTAAAACAGCTTTACCGGGCGAGTTAGCCGTGTGGTTAGGGGCGCGCAGCTGTGAACTTGCATCCGGGAAATAGTGGGTTCGTGCCCCATTGTCGGCAGCCCTGAAGATAATTTTCAGTGGTTTCCCATTTTCACACCAGGCAAATGCTGGGGCTGTACCTTAATTAAGGCCACGGCCGCTTCCTTACCACTCCTAGGATTTCCTATCCCATCGTCGCCATAAGACCTATCTGTGTCCTTGCGACGTTAAGTCAATTATAAGAGAATAGAACAGCTTTGGTCAATCAGTCCATCCGTTCTACTGGATCGATTTGCTTAATTTTTCTTTTATTCTCTCTGGAATTACCTGCAGGTGAATTATCAGTCATTGGTAGGTCTCTTAAGTTTAGTCAACTTTGAGTAACACTAAAATCAAGTCACTAAATGACCACTCCAGTAATTGCAGGCAAAGGCTTACCCCAACCCTCAATACACTCTGTACTTATCAGGTTGCTAAGCGATTAACACTTTCATTAATACTCTGATATATGTGATTTTCCTTCTTCATTAATGTCATTGCATGCAGCCTGCCAAGCCGGAGAGAATACACTTCTTCTTATCACGGAAGAATACTATTTTCTGCTAGATCCTCTTTGATTCTCTAACCTTCCCCAGCTTCTAAATATACTCAACAGATGGCAGAACGTTTCTAATAACTTAGATGTTGATAAAATAAAAAAGAGTCTGCCTGCAAGCAAACTTCACACTTTTGGTCTGGAGGTCCTTAGCAAGTTCGTTTGGCAAAAATATCTTCAACAGGATTTTACGAATGAGGGATAGGACGCATAATTAAGCTGACCCGTTATTTTCTACAGAAGATCATTTGCAGTCACGTTTCAGTATTTCGCATTCCTCAAACTTTACGTCTGGGAGTCCACAGATAGGCTTGCTATCTTCACACTTTTGGTCTGGAGGTCCTTAGCAAGTTCGTTTGGCAAAAATATCCTCAACAGGATTTTTGTAATGGTTGATAAAATTCTTTTTATTATTTTAAAGGATCAATAATTACTTCCCATGCAATCTAGGCTGCCACAAGGACAAATTTCCACACGAAACAATATAATCTAGAAAAAACACACAACAATAACTCTAAAGCTACAAAATGGTTCGTTAAAACCGAGCGGATGGTTGCGCGGTTTCGGAGATAGTGGGTTCGAACACCACTGCCGGGAGATCTGAAGGTGGTTTTCCATGGTTTTCTATTTTCACACCAGGCAAATGCTGGAGGTGAACCTTAATTACGGCCACAGTCGCTTCCTTTCCACTCCTAGCCATTTTCCATCCCATCGTCGGCATAAGACCTATCTGTGTCGGTGCGATGTAAACCAAATTGTACAATATTTTTTCTGTAAATTACCCATCATCGTCACGATAAAGAAATCTACAAACAACACTTCACACATAAGTAATAGGTAATACAAATCCTAATAGTAAACCCCGATAATTATATAACCCGGGCAGCGCATGGAGCAATTTTATATCAAGATACGTTATCTGACCTATTTATAACGAATGGTGCGGAACAGCACGTGTCTTCTAGTTACTGTGAAGAGATATTTATTTAATGCTCACTTATATGCTTATGAGACATTTCCTTATAAAATATAAATTTTTAAATAAAATATAGTTCTAAGGTCATGTGTGGTATGTGGGTATAATCTCAAAATATCATTATATATATATATATATATATATATATATATATATATATATATATAATAAGAGTTTTGTCAGTACATTGCCTAGAATTTAGAACGAATGGTATTTCTGTATCGGTCGTGTTCACAGTAACAAGGAAATGCGCTTTTTAATTTTCCATAATTTCTGTCTGTCTAATTGTGTGTGTGTGTGTGTGTGTGTGCACGCATCACGAGAAATCGGCTGAAGCGAATTTAATGAAAATCGGTATGTGAAGTCGGGTATGAGCTACTACAATCTAGGCTATAAATAATTTTATTCGCGTTGAGTGAAATGGTAGTTTAGGGGAAGGCCTAAAATTGAATTCCCAAACATTTATGTTATTAGTGGTCCTATCGATAAATACTGCATAACTAAAGTTATACATAAATAAATTTCCGATCATTTATGTCTTATACATTTTTATCGTACCGGCTATGATATAGAGATATTCATGAAATTGTATTTTTGTTGCAAAGTCCATATCAGCGCCGAGCCACGAGAAAATGGGTAAACATAATTTAATGAAAATCGGTATATAGAGTCGGGGGATAAGAAAGAGTCTAAGATATAAACAGTTGTCTTCGCCCTGGATGAAATGGTAGTTTAGGGGAAGGCACCTACAATTTAATTCTTAAATACCTATGTTATTGATCCTATCGAAAAGTACCACATAACAGAATTTAAAGAGAATACAATTTTCGATGATTTGTGATAAGAGTAGTTTTTGAGAGCTGGAAGAAAACTAAATGTGAAGGCCTACAATATCGAAAGCTAAAAAAATTGATCAACAATAACATTAAGTTGACTATTGTTAGTTGTGATGTTCTTTGTCTCTTATGCTACCACTCATCTCCGGTATTTGGGATTACTGCTGCGCACCGAGTATAACAGCCTGCCTGAATATCGGCGGGAAATAGCAGGGGGTTAGATATCTTTCTCCTCTATCATACCATTCTCCTGGTTCATACATTTTCTGATACTGCTGGTACGTAACACACGGGTTCATCATAGTATTCCAGCCATTCGATCCCTACTCTGACGCGTTGATTGGATTGATCAGTGTGCACAATTAACGGAATAATGGCAGAGGCTCAATTATGACCTGGTCTAGAATTACAATTTCGCCCTATTCCAAATTATAGCACCACAGTTCACTATGTAACTCAAAATTCATCCCTGAAATGAGCCGTTTCTCAGAAAAGCTTCTTTCCCTTCACTTTTATTACATTTACATTCATTTTATTCCAAATTAGCAGCTAAGAGGGGGTTTCTCCTCTGGCTTGGAGGAAGAATTTGCCTCCAAGTCAGATAGATTTTTCCCCCGCCAGTGTAGTGAATTGAGATTTTCCAACTCATCGGGTACTCCTAGGAAACAGAGAGTAAAAGGGCATAGTTTTGCCCTGGGATTCTCCACTTTTCATCCGCACCCCCCCCCCCCCCTCCCCAACCAAATAAAAGTTTGTTCACAGCTCACTACTGTCTGCGGCCTGGTCATTCCAGCTCTGGAACTGTGGACTGTTAGATCGGCAGCGTACTACTGTTCGTTAAAAGTGAGAAAATGTGTTTTTTTTATTTGATCGAGTATTTCATATGATAGCATTGCTTTTAATGGCGACATTCCTACTGGCGTCATTGTAATGACCTATGCTGACTTCAGGTGAGAAAACCACTAAGGCAGTCTTTCTGACGATGTAAATGACGTTTGGTGACATCTCCGTCGCGTTTATTTTTTGCAAGTTGCTTTACGTCGCACAGACACAGATAGGTCTTTTGGCGAGGATGGGGCAGGAAAGGAATAGGAGTGGGAAGGAAGCGGCCATGGCTTTAATTAAGGTATAGACCCAGCATTCGTCGCGTTTCTAGGGTGACGTTAGAAGCTATGCAATTTATTACAGTCTTACTCACAACGTGTACACTATCTAACCTGAAATTCTCTATACAATGTAGAATTTCGTGGCGAAGCACGGGTACATAAGCTAGTAGTTTATAATCGGAGAAATGACTGAAATAGTAGGTAATATCAAAAGAAACAATTTACATAGTATTACTGCTTACATGATACTTACTTACGGGGAAATTAAAATATGTTCGATGTGACGTAAAGATTCTTCATGTTAATGGTCACTGCTATCAATAGCACCAGATATTGCATTTCTCCATGTCAGACTTACGATGGATATACGACAGTTCTTGAGTGGTGAAGAGTGCATGATGGAGACTCGTGTTGGTATTAGAAACATGTTTGGAGGAAGATGACGTTGGTGTACTTCTTTGACTTTGGAAGAGACCTTTTCAAAAGAGCACATTTTCACAATGATTAAGGAATATCTGATTTAAAAATTAAGAAAAAGCAAGAAAGATAATCTCTAAATAAAGTATAAGTTCATTGCTAATCCGAATATGTTAAATCGAATCAAAATGTTGACCATGAATCATTCATTTTAACGTAAGACGCAAGTTATTCACCATGAACATTGGACTAAATTAGGCAAACCATATTCTGGTAACTTGGTTCCTAATTATAATGCTTGTTCCTTTCTTTTCCATATTACCCTCCTACCATAACAATGTTACCACCTTTCTATACATAATTAATAGTTTAACGTAGCATTATTGTTAACGGTGTTAAGAAATGACACACTAACAGAAATTACAACGACATGGTTCTTTGATGTTATTGGACATCTAATGACAGGAGCAACTTTTTTCGAATTTACACAGTCTTGAACTCCGACGGACTACAATGGTGCAATCCTAAGTACTGTATAGACTACAACGACGTCCAATTGCGCTATCCAAAAGGTCCCTAAACCAGCTAAAATAGTCGATTCATATTCTCAGTGAGTCATGAGCAGAGCAGTAGGAATTCACCCTATGGTAGGGTAACTTTCCTCCGTATTTGCGACGAGGAATTGAGATTATTTTCGCAAAATTCCGCCGGGATTTTTTTCATGTTCCCTGTACAACTTCTCTTGGTGATGTAATTTTCATCTTCCTTCCGAATAAATTAAGTTTGTACGACTTTCGGAAAAACCTTACAGGGGATAGAAAATGACATTGCTAGTTATGAACATATCAGTTTTAAATTTGTGGACAAGGCTGTCTTTTATTACTTAATGCGAAAGGGGAGCTCGCAGAGATTAATACCAGGGAAGCAAAAAATAAGAATGCTAACATAGTAGTCCAGTTGTATTTTATTTATTTATTTATTTATTTATTTCTGTTGTTGTTGTTCTTGTTAAGTATTTAGCCCAAAGGCTGGTTTGATCCCCAACAGATCCGTTTAGCTGTATTTTTTACAATCTGTGTTAAGTCGCACCGACACAGATAGGTCTTATGGCGATAATGGCATATATGAAAAGGCTAACAGTGGGAAGGAAGTGGCCGTGGTCTTAATTATGGCACAGCCCCAGTATTTGTCTGGTGTGAAAATGGAAAACCACGGAAAACCATCTTCAGGACTGCTGACAGTACGGTTCGAACCCACTATCTCCCGAATGCAAGCTCACAGCTGCGCTCCCCTAACCGCTCGACCAGCGCGCCCGGCCGTTCTGCTGTCATAGATGGACTAGGCGTCATTGAAGCTGCATGCTGGAGAAATGAGGAATAAGATAGTTTCCCGCTACTTTCCTCACTGCACCCGGCATTGCTATTATATATGAGTCCGCCAAGCCCACTGAAATGCTTGCACCAACCGACCCTACGAACGACATTTACACAACATTCGCAATATGGACTGGCTACATAAAAATGTTATTGCAATTAATAGTACTCTAATAAATTTAAATAAATTCATGCCAGAGGCGTATAGTGATTGAAATTTTAATAGCCTCATAAATAAATGTAGAAACGTTTGAGCAACGCTGTTAACATTATTTATGTTTAGGAGATTATAGGTTCACTTGTCTTGACCTAAACTGTTCTAAGAAGAAAGCATAGTTATTAAGGACACATACGGTTAGAAAAGAGAAATTGATCCATTTTGGTCATGTAATGCAAAACGAGATAGAAACGAAGACAAGAGACAGGTATAAACGAAGATTGAGTATGTAATGGACGTCTTAGAAGAATACCAACTGCTTATGCTTACCATCCAACGCAGAAGGGGAGGATGTTGTGTAAGGAACACTTTATGGCCGAAGATATAGCGGTGCTACATTGCTTAAAGAGGCTGTCTCAAGAACTTCAAATGTTTAGAAATGACCTTTTCTTCCTGGCCTTCCTGCCAAGTTATTGGGTTCAACTTTTGTAATGGATTTTGGGCCATTTTCACGGCAGTATTCCCTTCCTGACGCAACCCTAAATGGAGGGATGTACTCATTATTGTGTGTTAATGTGGTGCTTAGTAGTGTGGTGAGCCGTATGAAGACGTGTATTAAGTCGAACACAGACACCCAGTCCTCGCGCCAGAAGAATTAGCCAAACCCAATTGTAATCCGTGGCCCGACCTGGAATCGAACCCGGAGTCCACTGAATCGAAGACCAGTATGCTGACCATTCAGACAAGCAGCCGGACAAATGTTTGGTAAATGACCAATTTCCTAAATTACATATCGCATCTTCTTTAAATAAAAGCTTACTGTTTTTGTGTTGTGTATTGATACTAATTCCACTCCCTTAACTAGTTAAAGGTAAACTGTTAAGGAAAACATAACACCGCCAATTCGCCTAGGATTTCAATAAACGCTTGGGATATGGCGTAATTTATTTCTCATCAGTTTCTAAATAATATACAGCTACTTTGCTGAGGAAATAGGTATAGTGGTCCTTACACATTAGTATGGTAAAAGTGACCGGGGAATATGAGATACTCCCTTTAGGATTAGGATGGCAGTACAGTGGTCCGACATCACGTAAGTGGAGGAGAAGAAGAAGAACCATCACCACCTTCTTGCCTTCCATGACTTGTATTTATTTGATAACTTTATTCTTCAGGAAGTCTGTTATTATCGGGGCATGGTATTATCGAGAGTTGATAATTGTCTTATTTGAACATCAAGTATCAGGATCACCACCAGTCTATAGTAATGTAAGTAAATATGATGGTAATGCTTGATTGATGCTTGTTGTTTAAAGGGGCCTAACATCTAGGTCATCGGCCCCTAATGGTACGAGATAAGACGAAATAAAATGACAAATTAAAAAACCAAAATCCTCCACTGACCACAATTCAAAACGTGAGGACGAAGAATGAATGGATGGATGGATATGAATTTAAAACGACCCACAGTGCCTCACATGCACAGAAGCTGGCGTAAAACAATAGTATTACTGATCAAGGGACTGCTTCTATAGCACGACACTGAATCAATGACGCTTGTAGTCGAAAGGAGTCCAACATCCAAGTCATCAAACCCTCCTAATGGTACTTATCGCTAGAAAAGTAGAACTATGGTATTTGTCATTTTGCGGTACTAATCAAGAGTAGCGTAGACTCGCGGTATTCCACACATTATGGTACTACTCACAGGTAATGAAATTCGCACATGTATTACAGAGACCTACTATGTTTCGCACATTGCGGCGCCATTGACAAGCAACGCACACCTATGGTGATCATCACATAAGTGTACTAATCACAGGGACTCGTACTATCCCGTGGTGTTCCTCATATAGTGGGTACTAATCATAGGCAAGCCAGGACCATGGGTTCCGTCATTCCGTAGCGCCGCTCATATAGTGCTACTAATCACAGGTACTGCAAAAGCCGTCGCGCTCTCGTTTGCTACTAATCACAAACCTATTTGGTACCTAACATAGTGGTACTACGCGCAAGGAAAAGAGACCCATGGTGTTCCCCACGTGGTGGTAATAATCACAAGGAGTTTCATGGTTCTAATATAATCATCCCTTGGTCGCCCCTTTTAGGCGCCTCTTACGACAGGCAGGGGATACCGTGGGTGTATTCTTCGTCTGCGTCCCCCACCCACAGGGGGTAAAAGTAAACATGAGTAGATTTTACTTCTTGACATAAATATATTCTAGAGCTGGGGATGATCAAAAAGATCAAAAAGATCGGAAATAGTTTCATGTAACAAAAAGAGTGACGGAAGTGTAACCTAGCAACTGTGCAGGCTATGTCTTATGGCTGGCGGTCATCTGAAATTACCAACCGTTGATGGACGGCCATGGCGAGAGACATGTAAGACATACGACGGTTGTAAATAAAGTAGGGTGGTGGTGGTGATGATTATTGTTTTGAGAGGAAGTACAACTAGGCAACCATTCTCTATATTACACTAATCAGAGGGAAAGAAGGAAATGATGTGACTTCGAAAAATGAAGGTATCGGCCAAAGGAAGACAAGGGCCACGAAGGGCGTGAAAATGAAATACACCCTAGCCCTCGCAAGCGTAATAGCGTCGGGGTCGGAAAAGAAGAAGAGTTGACCAAGAGAGGTCGGATAGGATAGATGAAGGTGAGGAGCCTGGCACAAGTAAGTGGAAGCAATGCCAGGACTCAGCTGAGGGCCCACGCTCCAAAGTTCAGAGCCCCTGGGGCAAAATGAAGTAGGGGCAATGTAGTTCAGACACTCGCAGGTGATCGGGTATGCGCAAATAGGATACGGGAGCGGTCAGGTGGCGCTGTTGTTGATGTGTAGTTGTGCATTTGATGAGCATCCAGTTAGGAGTGCTGTTGCTGTGTGGCGTTGAAGTGAGGAGTGTTGATCTCACCGCTCTAAAGTATGTTTTCAACAGGTGATCAGCGTTCGTGGATTAAAATTGAGGTTGCTCGTGGCAAAGATGCATTACAATGTTATCGAGTATTACGTGAAGCCTGTGGTGAGAATGAGTTACTGTATAGGACGGTTGCATGATGGGTCAAGGCGTTTCGTACGCGTCGGAATGATGGGAATTATCCGTAGAGGTTCATTTCAGTTATCAAACGGTGTGGCTCATACCGACGAAATATGAGGAAAATTGTGTCCCGTTGGGTTCCGCATCAACTCACCGACGTACAGAAATGGCACCGGTATGCACTGGCTGGCATTGACCTGGACAGATACCGCGACAAAGGAGACGTATTTCTGCAACGTACTGTCGCCAGTGAAGATACGTGGGCACGAGCCTAAATTAAAGCGTCAATCGAAGGAATGGCGTCACTCTGGTTTGCCACGTCCAGAGAAATGTTGACAGGAACCCAGTCGAGAGAAGTTTATGGTGATAGTGGCATACGACTAGGAGTGTCTTATTTTTACGCATGGTGTGTCTGAGGGACAAACCGTCAACGCACGTTACCATGTCGCAAACAATGTCAAGCTCTTATCGCAACGGTGGCACCCTCCGTATTCACCAGACATGAGTCCTTGCGACTTCGACCTGTTTCCGAAATTTAAAGAACCCCTCTAAGGCCGCCGATTCCCTGACATGGTAGCTGTACTCCGCGCTGCCATGAATAGATAACGCCTTGCGAACGGTCCCCAACGGCTTCCCGACATTTGGCAAAAGGTAACAGACTTTTCGGATGACTACATTGAAGGAAATTAATGCAAATTGTACTTGTTACTTCATTAAATATTGCGTTCTATCAATAGTACCACTACTCTATTTTCAGCCTTCGTATGATCACTTGATTTCAAGCAATTTGCATTTTGCTTTACGTCGCACCGACGCAGGTAGGGCTCATGGCGATTATGGCATTGGGAAGGAAGAAGTCGTGGTCTTAATTAAGGTAGAGCCCCAGCATTTCCCTGGTGTAAAAATGTGAAACCACGGAAAACCATCTTCATGCCTGCCGACAGTGGGGTTCAAACCCACTGTCTCCCAAATGCAAGTTCACAGCTGCGCGCCCCTAACCACACGGCCAACTCACTCGGTGTATCATTTGAATTTCCCATTGGGAACTATGACACCACTTTTAAATTTCTATCTTTGTCGTGCTCCATGGCGAAATAGTTAGCATGCTGGTCTTTGGCTCAAGGGGATTCGATTCCTAGCCGAGTCGGGGATTTTAACTTCCATTGGTTAATTCAACTGGCTCGGGAACTGGGTGTCTGTGCCATATTCAGCATTATAATTCATCTTCGGTACGGCCTCATTCTCACAAACGTGCAATTCGCGTCAACTTGTACGTCCTGCACTGGCCTTTACGATGGCCAAACGCCATTGCTATTTCTGTCTTTAAACATTTACTCACATACATAAATGTTCATTATAGACTGTAATGTTTTTCAGTCAACAAGCCTCTGTGAATTAACTACGTGTCTTCACAAACCGCTATTTACAACTTACTCTGTGGGCTCGTTTCCTTCCATGCCTCTTTCTTATCTTTAAATTATTAGAAACTGGGGTTGTTGTTAATAATAATAATAATAATAATAATAATAATAATAATAATAATAATAATAATAATAATAATAATAATAGCCTAATAATATCATCGTCATCATCTTGTCTCCTCTACTTCTCTTACCTTTTACGACCCAGTCCATTATTCTCCTAGGTATTCTATCCTCGTCTATTTGCTAAGTTCTTTTATGAGCTGACTACTTTCTTTCAGAATATACTGTTGATCACAACTACGAGCACACTGCATTAGCTTTGCTACACCTTGATTCAATTTCACTTACTATATTACCAACCTGGAAGAATACACATTCTAAAAACTTGAAATGATCCACCCGTTCCAGTTTTGTAACCACGACCTGACATTCCACCCTTTTAGTTTTCTTCAATACTGACATCATTTCAGTCTTGGAAATGCTAATTTTCGTATCATACTCACTGCACCTAGTATTTTCAAGCTCCAATATATTAAATTCCAGGATTAAGACCAAATCGTCGGCATAGGCCAAACCATTTCCACCCTGCCACTTTATACCTCTCAGTAGGTATCCATGTAAACTATGAACATCAAAGGTGAAAGATTATAGTCTTATCCATAGAGGCATGATTTTTTTGCATTAATGACAAACGTGACAAAAAATATTTTGAAGTGATTTTGAAATATTTTTGCGAATCATATGATTTTCGATAAGAAATTAGTGATTTTGTTTTCGCGAATTACTGCGAATTAAATCGACTAGGACAGTTTAAAGCGACATTTACTTTTCTGCGATAAGTGCGAAAATGCAGCGAAATTTATGGAAAATAACGATTTTGAAATTGTATTCCAATATAACGTGTGTGAAGGGAAACAGAACACAGAATAAGTATTTCTCATTTTGACAGAAGTATCTCTTCGTATTAATATTCTATAAAATCCCTTAATGATATGGCCATATAGGGTGAAAACTACGGCCATGTAGAGTGAAAGGATAATTTGTAATGTAATCTCAATTAGGGATATACATATTATAGTTCTAATCAAGATTACATAAGGAATAATGAATGATTATCAATAGCCTATTACTTCTCTTTATTTATCTCTTTCACATAAATTATTCACAAATCTCACGAACTAAACTTTTTATGAATAACTTTAGGAAGGGATTGAAGCGAAATTAAAGCGATGAGGGCAGTCCTATTTCGAAAAATAACGCAAAAAAATGTTTCCTTCTCGCGAAATAGAACATAAATTTATGCGAAAAAAGCATGCCTTTACTTATCCAGTTCCTGTAAGTATCTGAACTTATTCTATCAATAATTTATTCTCATTGCAGCCCAACTGTCAACATAAATGTCTATATACATTCATATTCATTATTACTCAGCTCAATGATCTTCCAAGTTTATAAATAAATAAATAAATAAATAAATAAATAAATAAATAAATAAATAAATAAATAAATAAATAAATAAATAAATAAATAAATAAATAAATAAATAACGGAAGCGAGAGTATTAAAATTGTGTCCTGAAAAGAACACTTTACCGAGCTCGATAGCTGCAGCCGCTTAAGTGCGGCCAGTATCCAGTATTCGGGAGATAGTAGGTTCGAACCCCACTGTCGGCAGCCCTGAAAATGGTTTTCCGTGGTTTCCCATTTTCACACCAGGCAAATGCTGGGGATATACCTTAATTAAGGCCACGGCCGCTTCCTTCCCACTCCTAGCCCTTTCCTGTCCCATCGTCGCCGTAAGACCTATCTGTGTCGGTGCGACATAAAACAACTAGCAAAAAAAAAAAAAAAAAAAAGAACACTTTATCAGCACCAGTAAATCTATTTACAGGGAGCACTCTCGCATTAAATCACTTTCAGTGTCAGACGACTGTTCCTGGATTCGATTCCACAACCTTGAGTTTGGAAGCGAGTGCCAAACCAGCCGGTCGTCTATATTGCGGGATTAAATCCTCTAGCAATGAATGTGGTGTCGACATGTTCAGAGCTATACTTAGAAAGTTCCGAGTGAGTTATAGCCCAACGGTAAACCTCCAAATAAAAAGTAAGGCAGTTACAATGGAAGGTATTAAAGTACTGGCGTTTGTTTCTAAAGGTCTGAAGGTGGTAACAGATGTGATGGTCGGGTCGTGACACCCGTACAAAGTACCGCCAAATGAGCAGCATCTACTCTCCCCACACGATACGTTTCTCATTGAAAACACGTACACAAAGCTCTGGCTTCAACCTAAATACATACATATATCACCCTGGATCTCGCTAATCCGACCCAATGTAATAAACACCACCCATTTACATTTTATTTACTCTCTGTCCCAGAAAATGTATCACTTACGAGATCTCAGCCAGGATATTGAGATGTAGGTCTACTCTGTTACAATAGTTGTGTATCACAGCTGTACTGCTAAGATAGAGGACCATTTTTTCATACTAATAAAAGAAAGTCGAAGTGTAACTTTCTTCTTTTCCTCCTCCTCAATTTTAACCATCTAAGGACCGCGTAAAGTAACAATATGCATTTATATTCGTGCTTATTTTCTCCTCCCTCTCCAACAAAAATTCACTCTTTTACTTTGATGTTTCCCCCTCTCTCGTCGCTACTTTTTCCCCTTCTCATAGCCATCCCTGAAGTTCGTTTCAACCTTCTGAAAGTTGTTCTGACTACTGGTAAAAATGAGTGCAATTGGACTTGACAAAAGAGTGACTGAATGGGTGGCTCTGTTTCTAGAAAATAGATCTCAGAGAATTAGAGTAGGCGAAGCTTTATCTGACCTTGTAATAATTAAGAGAGGAATTCCCGAAGGCAGTATTATTGGACCTTTATGTTTTCTTACATATAACAATGATATGTGTAAAGAAGTGGAATCAGAGGTAAGGCTTTCTGCAGATGATATTATTCTGCACAGAGTAACAAATAAGTTACAAGATTGTGAGCAACTGCAAAATGACCTCGATAATGTTGTGAGATGGGCAGTAGGCACTGGTATGATGATAAACGGGGTTAAAAGTCACGTTGTGTGTTTCAAAAATAGGAAAAGTCCTCTCAGTTTTAATTACTGCGTTGATAAGGTGAAAGTTCCTTGGGGATCATTGTAAGTATCTGGGTGTTAATATAAGGAAAGATCTTCATGGGGGTAATCACATAAATGGGATTGTATATAAGGGATACAGATCTCTGCGCATGGTTATGAGGGTGTTTAGGGGTTGTAGTAAGGATGTAAAGGAGAGGGCATATATATCTCTGGTAAGACCTCAACTAGAGTATGGTTCCAGTGTATGGGACCCTCACCAGGAATACTTGATTCAATAACTAGAAAAAATCCAAAGAAAAGCAGCTCGATTTGTTCTGGGTGATTTCCGACAAAAGAGAAGCGTTACAAAAATGTTACAAAGTTTGGGCTGGAAAGACTTGGGACAAAGGAGACGAGCTGCTCGACTAAGTAGTATGTTCCGAGCTGTCAGTGGAGAGATGGCATGGAATGACATCAGTAGACGAATAAGTTTGAGTGGTGTCTTTAAAAGTAGGAAAGATCACAATATGAAGATAAAGTTGGAATTCAAGAGGACAAATTGGGGCAAATATTCGTTTATAGGAAGGGGAGTTAGGGATTGGAATAACTTACCAAGGGAGATGTTCAATAAATTTCCAATTTCTTTGTAATCGTTTAAGAAAAGGCTAGGAAAACAACAGATAGGGAATCTGCCACTTGGGCGACTGCCGTAAATGCAGATCAGTAGTGATTGATTGATTGATTTATTTATTTATTGATTGATTGATTGATTGATTGATTGATTGATTGATTGATTGATTGATTGATTGATTGATTGATTGTATTATATCTTCTGTTATCCTACTCTCTACCATATTCTTCGTTATTCCTTGGATCAATCGGTTGCCATTCTTGGGTTTGTAAACATGGTTGAAAATTCGGTATGTAAGTCTTCTGTTATCCTTCCTCATTATGTGACTAAAGAATGTCATTCTCCTCTTTCTGACCTAACATGTAAATGGTGGTGAATTAGCTATTTTTTGAGACAGTCTAGAAACTTACAATTTGGCACCAAGGAAACCCGATATCCCCATTATCCCTAGAAAAATCCTAAATTCCGGATATTATGGGTGGTGGGGGATGCGATTTAAAACAGATCAGAAGTTAAACAACAAAGTACGCAAGCGCAAGAACTTTTCACCCAGTCGGATACTTTCTTCCTAAAACAGCGTCTTACAATTTTCGTGAGCTCAATAATTTCCTGAAGAACTAAATTATTATCTTTCATCAAAACTGAAAAGGTGTTGAGGAATATTTTCGAGGTATAAGGAGGTAATGTATACTAATAAATGTAAGTCAAAATGCAGAGATGTATAATGTAGGCATAAACATGAAAAATAGGCGTAAATTAACGAGACATTTCCAGCTAGTCCAGAAATCTAAAACTTACTGTACTACCAGAGAACTTGATAACCCCAGGATCCCTAGCAAGGTCGAAAACTCCCTAAACTGCCTGCGAAGGCTAATATAGGAGAAATCGAAATTTGTGCTCAAAAGCATTACAGTAATGAAATGTCGTATGGCTTTTTTAGTGTCGCAATATCCCAGGACGGGTTCGTCTCGCCAGCTGCAGGTCTTTCTATTTGACACCCGTAGGCGACCTGCGTGTCGTGATGAGGATGAAATGATGATGAAGACAACACATACACTCAGCCCCCGTGCCATTGGAGTTAACCAATTAAGGTTAAAATCCCCGACCCGGCCGGGAATCGAACCCGGGACCCTCTGAACCGAAGGCCAGTACGCTGAACGTTCAGCCAACGAGTCGGACAGCATTACACTGAAAGTATGCAACCATAAGCATTTTTCACCCAGCAGAAAACGTATATTAGTACTCAAAAATTATGAAACAATAAATGTTGTTAAACTTTTACGTCTAGCTTTTTGTGGTCAAGTTGTACTTTCACTTGGTACTCCGAAACTATTCGACATACGCAGCTGAAATGTTGTATGTAATATATGAATAATCTGTACTTAGTTGTTGTCCACCAAGTCTCATCTCCATATATGGAATATCGAGTGGGAACGGGCCCTGGTCAGTGGCAAGTGGAGAGCTTGAAAATGAAAATCCACAGCCTGTTTCCAGTCATTCGACTGGGTCATGAATGGAATGAATGAAACCCCCATCTAGCGGCGAGGATAAGAATTGTGCCGGCTGCCAATGCCTGTCGCATCCTCTGGGGCAATGATTAATGACTGACATATGAAATGAAATGAAATGATACTGGAGAGTGTTGCTGGAATGAAATATGACAGAGAAAACCGGAGTTCCCGGAGAAAAACCTGTCCCGCCTCCGCTTTGTCCAGCACAAATCTCAGATGGAGTGACTGGAATTTGAACCACGGAATCCAGCGGTGAGAGGCTGGCGCTGCCGACTGAGCCACGGAGGCTTATAAGTGGAGAGCTTAATTAAATTAAAACTGATATAAACTTATCTGTGCTCTACAGTGAGTCAGGGCAGTTTGTCAGCTTTACCAGGAATCTCAATAAAGAACTAAATAGCCAAAAATTAGTATATCTTTCAAATGATGTGAGTAGAACAAAACCTTTATGTAAAATTTATGTGAGGATACAGAGTATCAAACTTTATGTAATGTTTTGAAAGTGTCTATTCTAAAATATTACTTGACGTTTCAGTGGGATTTAACAGTTAATGTGATTTTTTAAAGTAACGCCATAAGTGTTAAAAACATATATTATAGTAGAATGAACTGCTGAAAGTAAGTGTGTCATTTAATACACTTTAATGTACTATTTATTTTGTGAAGTTTAAGAGACCCAGAATTAAAAACTGGATGGAGGCGCCAATATCAAGTGTCCCTCTATAAGAAATTCGTTTGGGTCGAGCTTGTCCGTTTTTTTCAGCCCATTGGTCGAAGGGGAGTGAGCCTTCCTCATAATCGGAGTCCCTGGGTTCGGTTACCACTGAGGTTAGGGATTTTCCTGTGTCGCAGTGCTGGTTCGAGGTCCATTTAACTGACATGAGAACAGCTGAGGAACTATCTGACGATGTAATGGCGGCCCCTGTCTAGAAAGCCAAGAATAAAGATCGAGAGGATTCATTACCCTGACCACGCGTCACCTCGCAATTAGCAGGCCGTCGGGTTGAGCAGCGGTCACTTGATAGGCCAAGGCCCATCAGGGCTGTAGCGCCATGTGGAGGGAAGCTCTCCCTGTATATTGATTGGGCGTCCGGAAAATATTCGTTCCTTTTGGCTTCATTCTAGGGAGGAAAAGTAGAAATCGACATTCGGTGATTAAGTTGTCCATACTACGAACTCACGGCACACGACTATTAATTCGAAGACCGTACACTATTCAGACAGCTCGTGTATAGAATTTTCATTACTGCCTTGCATTGTCTGCCTTGTTAATATCTGAAATAGCTCCTGAATGTAGTGAGCCTGATTTAAGTACGTGTGCAGCTGATATAAAGCCCCTCTAACAATGGACTGCCATATCCTTTCATTCGTACTGTGTGATGTTTCCCATATTATGGCAAAATTATGCTGCACTCATTTCTCAATAATCTCTCTTTTCAGAAGTCTACATGCATCCTCAAAGTCTCGGTCTTTCTTCTTTATACCCATAAGCCTCGCATTATTTGTAAAAGCACATAATCGGTCTGGATATTTCTAATTCATTGGTAATAGTTCCAGGTGGCGTTAATACCCTGCAGACTGTAACAATACCGCTAGCCTTTTTTCCCTCGCTCATTGTCTCCCTCCACATGTGTATTCAACCTTTTTTTCCTGTTTTCTGGAAAGTAGATTTTAATCCTCTGTTCCGTATTGAACACAGGCAGCGGGCTACCGCATTCTGGCGGCCGATCGTGTCAGCTATGACAGCCAGCTGCTTGCTTGCTTCTTCAAATATCCGCCAGATGCTGCTCAAGTCGCGTTTTCGTAACGAGATGCAGTCCACTGTGTTTTGGACAATTCCGAACATTTCACATGAATACAATATCAAAAAATTGGGCTTGTGGATGAGTGGTATAGCGTAAGCTTCCGGCTTCTAAGATCGCAGGTTCAAACCCGGCAAAGGTTTTCGTAATTTTGATGGGTGGAAAAAGCTTGTTTAGGACTTAATGCCGTACGATATCGACAAGTTAAAAAGCTCTGGCGATACATTTTGTGTTTATCTGACAAAAATAAGTATATATATTTTACAATTTGCTTTACGTCGCACCGACACAGGTAGGCCTACGTCTTATGGCGACAGTGGGAGTGGGAAGGAATCGGCCGTGGCTTTAATTAAGGTACAGACCCAGCATTTGCCTGCTGTGAAAATGGGAAACCATGGAAAACCATCTTCAGGGCTGCCGACAGTGGAGTTCGAACCCACTATCTCCCGGATGACAAATATATTTAAAACTCAACCATAGTTTGCCTATTTTGTACAGTAAAACGACCAGCTAACTAAACACGCATGCAGCGTAGACGGTATCAAATTCAAATGCCTGTATACAGTGGCTAAGGCCGTAAGGCGATTATTATTATTTTCTGTATGTATGTATGTATGTATGTATGTATGTATGTATGTATGTATGTATGTATGTATGTCTAACCCCTTGTCCCGTTCCTCTACGGTGTCGTGTATGGAGTAACATGAATCTTCGTAGCGAGTTTCTCTGACCGGATGCCCTTTCTGACGTCAACCTCCTCTTAATGAGATGAAATGAATGACGTGATGTATGATAGTAGGAAGGAAGAAGGTGAAACCCGGTGCCGGCACATAGCCTACTCCTGCTCAAGGCTTTACGTCTCCATCCGACGGACGAATACCATCAACACCGTCATATGCCCTCACTACATATGAGCAATGCAGAGAGGTTTGGCATTTAATACAGGCTTTTGACACGCAATCTAGTGATTAAAAATTGTATACAACCAACTCCTCTACCCTGTCGGCCAACGGGACTCGAACAGACTGAGCACGGTGTCAGACTATATTGATTTCAACGCCTTAACGAGCATGGCCACCAAGCGGACTGTGATTATTATTATTATTATTATTATTATTATTATTATGGGCTATGTCAAATTTGTTATTTTCATTGACCTGTCGCAGTCTCATCCTTGGCTTTGACAATATGAAAGTGACTGAGGTATGAGTGATGCTAGTAATACCATTCCTTATGCAGCCAGTCCCTGTTATGAATGGTGTGAAAATATCGCTCATAGGGTCGGTTGGGGCATGCATTTCGGTGGGCTTGGCAGACTGATATGTAATAGCAGCGGCTGGCTCAGTGGGGAAAGCAACGGGAAACTACCTCACTCCTCATTTCTCTAGTACGCCTCTTCAGTGACGCCTTGGTTATTTATAACAGCTGCTGGCGGAGTTGCAGAGGATGAAACCAGCCTTCGGGCTGAATACCCAACGTACAACATACAACATACATTATTATTATTATTATTATTATTATTATTATTATTATTATTATTATTATTATTATTATTTCCAGTTCTCTCAAGAATTGTTATTTATTATTATGGAGGAAACAAAAATGAAAAGAAAAGGGATATAGCTGTAATCATATTCCTTTCTTTCTGACAAAAAAATGCCAGCTCAGACAGTACAGGGCATCGGTCATAATAACTCGCTACGAAGATTCGTGTCATTCCATACACAACCCCGTAGGGGAACGTGACAAGGGGTTAGACATACATAAAATAATAATAGTCACATTATGGCCTTAGCCACTGTATACGGGCATTTGGCCTTCTGGGCTCAAGTTGGCGGGTACAATCCCGACTCATCCGGATGGTATTTGAAAGTGCTCAAATACGTCAGTCTTGTGTAGGTAGATTTTCCGGCACGTGAAAGAAACATAAAATTATGCCACATGACTTCATCTCACCTCATCTCCGACCCCATATCAGGAAACTGTACTGAGCGGTGGACATACATTAAATCTAAGCAGAACGAGAGGCAGGCAGACAAAATATTCTAAAACGATTGATAGTCTCCGCATCGTGTATAATACCATGAAAAACGAGGAATGTACGGGCAGACAATACATTCTATTAGTAAGTTGAAGGAAAAAGTGGTCTGACTTCTCACAGAATGATAGTACCGCAGTGTTCTCCCCAGAAATGTTCGTAGCTGGGTGGCAGGAATTAGTAGCCGGGCGGGGAATACTACGTAAAAAATAAATCTGATAACATTTCAACTTATTCCCCTCAGGCCATTAACAATAATATATTACACAGGTAAACATTAACTGCAAAAAAGAACTCTTTTAGTGTTATCACGAAGATGTACAGTAGTTTGAACTTCTAGTGTTCTACAGCTTGTTCATAATTACTCGGTCGCTGTGGAGAGCCAGACGGGTTGGTTACGTCCCGCGGAATCGAGTGCTCACATGCGATTCCACGCTAATCCAGACACCGTTCACGCACGACACTACGTGATAAGCTGAACTCCGATTTCACTTGCTAAATTATGCTGACAATAATGACGATTTTTCATTTAAATAAACAGTTTTACAGTGTTTACATTTTAATTTGGAAAACATAATGACAGAAATATGTATAGCCTTCGTGGCTCAGGTGGCAGTGCGCTGGCCTCTCACCGCTAGGTCCCGTGGTTCAAATCCCGGCCACTCCATGTGACATTTGTGCTGGACAAAGCGGAGGCGGGACAGGTTCTTCTCTGGGTACTCCGGTTTTCCCTGTCATCTTTCCTTCCAGCAACACTCTCCACTATCATTTCATTTCATGTGTCAGTCATGAATCATTGACCCAGAGGAGTGCGACAGGCTTCGGCAGCCTGCACAATCCCTATCCTCGCCGCAAGATGGGAGCTTCATTCATTCATTCAATCCCTGACCCGCTCTTGACTGGAAAACAGGCTGTAGGTTTTCAATGACTGGAATATGTTTTAATATTACGTAAACCGAGCGTGTTAGGAACGCCCAGCTGTGCGTTTGCATTCGGGAAATAGTGGGTTCGAACCCCACTGTCGGCAGCACTGAAGATGGTTTTCCGTGGTTTCCCATTTTCACATCAGGTAAATGCTGGGGCTGTACTTTAATTAAGGCCACAGTCGCTTTCTTCCCTCTCCTACGCCTTTGCTATCCTATCGTCGCCGTAAGACCTATCTGTCTATTTGCTACGCTTCGCAAACCTATTATCCTCAGGGTGGAAAAAGGATTTGACAAAGTGTGGTCTGTCAGATAGGAAAGGTGGCTGGAGGAATCTGGCGCATGTAAGTTTGACTAACTGCGGGACCCGTTGATGTAAAGGCAGTCACACAAGGTTTGAAACCTCAAGGAAAACTGTAGGATCATCATATCTATTTACTTTCTTTCAAAAGCTTCATATGCAGGATTCTTTTTTTGCTATTTGCTGTACGTCGCACCGACACAGATATGTCTTACGGCGACGATGGGATAGGAAAGGGCTAGGAATTGGAAGGAAGCGGTCGTGGCCTTAATTAAGATACAGACCCGGCATTTGCCTGGTGTGAAAATGGGAAACCACGGAAAACCATCTTCAGGGCTACCGACAGTGGGGCTCGAACCCACTATCTCCCGATTACTGGATACTGGCCGCACTTAAGCGACTGCAGCTATCGAGCTCGGTTGCAGGAAATTCATCCCGCCTAAATGCTAATCAGTGTTTGGAAATGTGATTATACAGATGATGAATAGCCTAATTTGACCGGGAGAAAAACGAATTACGTGTCTTTAATCTAAACAGTTCACACAGAAACCTGCTGACGGCAACAGAAAGAAGCGCTATATCACTTATTTGAGTTTCCCACGTACAGTGTTGAATGTAGGATAATAATAAAATAATACCATTTGTTTAATATCCGGCTCCATGACTGAATGGCCAGTTGACTATCATTCTATTTAGAGGGCCCCGAGTTCTATTCCTGGTGGGGTCAGAGATTTTAACTGCGTATGTGTAATTCTTTAATGCACTTCTCTTCATTTACATTCAACACACTACACTATTAACCACCACATAAACACGCAATACTGAATATAACCATCCACATATTGTTGGTATCAGGAAGGGCATCCCGACGTAAAACTGTGCCAAATCCACAACAAGTGCCAACCTCAGTAAGGTGGGGAAAAGGCTGAGAAGAAAACGAATGTGAGTTAATACCTATCATATTACTATAGATTTTAGGAGACGCTGTTTCGAAATTTTATCCTGCTTATTTTATGATGAAAACTCTTCATCTCCATTTAGAATGACAGTTGACAAGTGGGCGTGCCGTTATAGTAGGGACTCCCGAACTCGATTGTGAATTGCAGTAGGTAATGTGGCCTGCCAGTCATCAAAATTCCCTCAATACATCGGAAACAACGTATGGCGTCCTCCCTGTTTTGTTTCTCGGATAACCCTGAGAAACATGCCATTTAATATATCTTACTCACTGCGCGTGAAGTAATTTACGTAGAAATCCGTATACATGGTAGAATACCGTCGCGAAGCAAAGGTACATTTGATAGTTTATGCAATAAAGATGTTAATTATCATTGTCTATAATCCCATAATGTGAAGGAATATATTGTTTTAAATTTCGCACATTTTGAACTTTGAACTTTCAGTTTTAGGTACCTGTTTATACACTGGCGGAAAATGAAATCCCAACACCAAGAAGACATTAGTTTAGAGGAATGCAATTTAGGCTAAGCAATTGTCTACGTAACATATTTATTTGATTCAAGTTACCAGGTCGCAAATTGAAGTATGCTCGAGATTGTTTTATTATTTTCTGATGTCGCACCGACACAGATAGGTCTTACTGTATAGCGACGATGGGATAGGAAAGCCTAGGAGTGGGAAGGAAGCGGCCGTAGTTTTAATTAAGGAACAGCCCCAGCATTTGCCTGGTGTGAAAACAGGAATCCATGGAAACCATCTTCAGGGCTGCCGACAGTTGGGTTCGAATCCACTATCTCCCGGATGCAAGCTAACAGCTGTGCGCCTCTAACCGCACGGCCAACTCGCCCGGAGCGCGAGAAGACATGTGACAGGATGGTACATGAATAACCACTGTAGTCGACATGATTTTGAATGCAAGCATGCAAATGTGTCGTACAGGTGTCGTATGTCATTTTGAGGGATGGAGTTCCACGCCTGTTGCACTTGATCAGTCAAATAAGCAACGGTTAATGCTGGCATTGGATGACGCTGGACTTGTCACCCCATAACGTCCCATACATGCTCAATGGGCGAAAAGTTTGGTGATCTCACAAGCCAAGGTAACTGGTCGATGCTCTGTAGAGCACGTTGGGCGACAGCAAAGGTATGAGGACGATCGTTATCCTGTTGGAAAACACCCCCTTGAATACTGAGATTGAATGGCAGGACAGCCGGTTCAATCGTCTGACCTACAAATCCTCTGAGAAGGTTCTTGGAATAACGATGAGAGTGCTCCTGCCGTCGAAGGAAATCGCTCCACAGACTCTTGGTGTAGTCCAGTGTATCGACGCCGCAGACAGCTTGGTTCCATGCGCTCACCTAGCCTCCTCCTTACCAAACTACGGTCATCACTGGCACCAAGAGAGAAATGGCTCTCATCTGGGAAAACAATAGATCTCTGCTCCGCCCTCTAATGAAATAGAGCTTGACACCACTGAAGTCGCAGATGGCAGTAATTCGGAGTTAGTGGCAGTGGCAGTACAGTTCTCCGTGCCACTTTGGCGTCAAGATCTAGTGGCTCCTGCATATGGAGTACGATCCAACACAGCCACGCGGCGAATACGGTGGTGGTCCGTGTGTGGTCAGAACCCCGGTCTTTTTGGGATAGTGCCTTTCCGTGACCATTGTTGCCAAGTCTTTCTACAATATCGCAGAAAGAGCATCCGCATTCTCGTAACCCTATTACACAGCCTTGTTCGAACTCAGTAAGCTGCTGATATTGCCTTCTTCGTCTCCTTAAGGCCATGTTCGACTCACGATTTAAATAGGCGTCATCTTTCAGACGTGCAAATTTTGTGTAAGTAGATTTTGGTGAAAGTCCGTAACGGAGTGAGATTATATTGTAATGATTGCAGAATAACACCCGAAGTTCGTTTATCAAGTACAACTCCTTCTTGGTGCTGGGGTTCCATTTTCTGCCACTAAACTATACAGTCGGCTATAGGTATAACGTATTTTTCTTCTTCTTCCTGGCCACTTTCCCATTTCATTAGGGTCGCAAATGGATTTGGTCAATTTTTCAATTTGCTTTACGTCACACCGGAACAGAAAGGTTTTATAGCGACGATCGTTCCAGTTTTACGGCCGCATGCCTTTCCTTACGCCAACTCTAGGTGGAGGAATGTATTCTCTATTTCGTTTTTCTGTGGTGGTTGGTAGTGTTGTATGTAGATGAATTACAATGTTATTGACTTTACGTCCCACTAACTACTTTTACTGTTTTCGGAGACGCCAAGGTGCCGGAATTTAGTCCACCAGGACTTCTTTTAAGGTCCAGTAAATCTACCGACACGAGGCTGACGCATTTGAGCACTTTCAAATACCACCGGACTGAGCCAGGATCGAACCCACCAAGTTGGGGTCAGAAGGCCAGTGCCTCAACCGTCTGAGCTACTCAGCCCGGCTATGTAGTTGAAATAAAGTATATTACGAAGAACACAAACACGCAGTTTCCGAGCCAGAGGATTTAACAGTATGCTATTAAAATCCTCGGCTTGGCCAGGAATCAAACCCGAGACCCTTTGAACCGAAGGGCACACCAGCAGCCTTAACTGCCATGCTTCCCGCAATCCTATCATAGTGGCTTGCATTACACGACCTTCTCGCGAACTGTTTTGAGGGCAAGAACCCTTGCAAAGAAAGGTAATTAACGATCAAGAATAGGATCACCGGAGAGCTGGCGTAGATCACAGAATGCCAGAGCTATGAGGAAGTAGAGAGAAATGCAAAGAGAATGAATGAATGGATGAATGAAGTGACAAGACTTGTTTTATGGGATATTATGTAGATTCCTTTGTATTTCATAAATTTCCATTAAATTGTGCGTTTGAAATACTATGTTATCTAAGTGTTCTCGAGTCCAGGGTTTATGTCATTGCCATTCCGTTCAGCTCATATAACCGAAACATTCACCAAACCAAAGGCTAATTGATATACGTATTATGACCCTCAGTGCCAGATGTACATTTTACGACATTGTTGACCTCTTAAACGTGACAAATTGCACGGGCTATTACAAACCGCAATATTTAGCATACATTCATGTGGGTAGTAATAACCCATTATAATATGCATATTGCTAGTTTTGGTAGAAGCTGATGTACGTAATATTAGACCAAGTCTCTTGAATATATGATGACAAACACACATCAGTTACATAGCAAATACACCACACAAATAAATTAAATGGAATGAAAATATGTAAGTATCTATATATATAAAATTGGATATTGGTATGTTTGAAGCTAATAGACTCAAAAACTACTGGACCGATTTCGCTGAAATTTTCACAGTTTTTTCTTATTACATCTGAGAGGGATTATGAAGTGGTTTGAACGAAATCTATTTGTAGTTCGGCACTAA
The DNA here is from genome assembly GCF_040414725.1 of Anabrus simplex. Classification (NCBI taxonomy): domain Eukaryota; kingdom Metazoa; phylum Arthropoda; class Insecta; order Orthoptera; family Tettigoniidae; genus Anabrus; species Anabrus simplex. The sequence continues at coordinate 242,713,125 of NC_090267.1, read as the reverse complement.
GGGGTAAAAGATAAAATAGGGGAAGATAAGCAAACCGCAAGACAAGTCCGATCAGCGGGTTGCCTACCCAACAGTATGTGAAGATTATGATGTATTCCTTAAAACTTATTTCTGCTTTTATCTGGAAAAATTACTGTAGGGGCAAGAAACCCCTAGCACCCTAAAGGAAGGGGGTGAAACTTAAAAATACGAAAATGACAATATTAGTGACGAATACATAGTCTTTGGGGTAGCTGAGATGAACTGTGACACTCTGAATGCCGTTTAAGTCAAAGTTCGTTCCCATTCGGTGTGGTAAACATATTATGACTTACTGTTTGGGAAAGAAAACTGTAAGGTAAGATACACATACGGGCGGGATCGTAGAACTAATAATAATAATAATAATAATAATAATAATAATAATAATAATAATAATAATAATAATAATAATAATAATAATAATCGTATGGCCTCAGCTACCGGGTGCAGACATTTCAATTTGACGCCATCTGGCTGTCTGCTTGTCAATTTCGACGTTCCGTTTTACTCTAGGCCCCCACTAGATGGCAGACCGAGTAAACCGAAACTCTCTTGGGCGTCTATGGCTGAGATTTAATTAATTTTGTCGGGTAAACACCAAATGTGTCACCAGAGATATTTTACATGCCGACATCGTACGACATGGAGTGTCGAATGGACTTTTTTCCGCCCTTCAAAAATCCGACTACCTCTGCCGGGTTTGAACCCGCTATCTTGGGATCCGAAGGCCGACACTCTACCGCTGATCCACAGAGGCAGATGTTACAGACGAAAAAATTGGTATTTGGAATCTTCTTTAAAAATAAACACATTTTTTTATTTCTGGAAAATCCATGAACTATATTATCGATATTAAATGTTCATAAAATTATTGAAATGGGCAGGAAAAACAAAATGACTACGACAGGCATATCAAGATGAATGCTGTGGAGCAGCGCGGGTCCACTGGTATAAGTATAAATAAGTGCTTTTCAACCGAAGATACAATTCATAGGTGCATATAATTTTCAGATATACAGTCAGTTTCTCTCAACGATTGAACGGCATGCGCGGCCAGGTTATCTGACAGCCGTTGACTCATCACTCCCCGCTCCACGACGTAACAACAAGGACAGCACTTCGCTCACTTTATCCGTGCACGACATAAGATAACAATTCAAATTAATAAAGTAAGAATTAAGAAAATTCGTAATTAAGGAAATAAGCTCGCACCTTATGACAAGAGATGTTGGAAATGTTCTTCACCTGCATCCACACATTTCTGGCATCGTCTTTAGAAACTCTGATTCACACCAGTTCCTACCAATTTGTTTACGAGTTTCCGCACAGTCTCCCTGTGTAGAGGGCGCACATCTGGAAATTGTGTTACAAATCGCTTAACGACTTCACTGCAAGACTCTGTTTTCACACAATTAACGTACATAAATACCCTTTCCTCTACCGTGTACACAAGTGGAGCCCCATTATGAGAATTATACCCCGAAGTAACACTCCACAACTCGAGAACAGTTAGAGCGACAGATCAACACCTAATACACGTTCTAAGCACGGACCTGAACTGCGCTGTGTAACGGGAAGTGGTGAGTCAACGGGAGGCAGATAAGCTGAGCGCGCATACCGGCCAGCCGATGGGAGAAACTTTATATCGCTTTAGTTGATGTACTGAATAACTATACCATATTTTGTGTTTGATTACAGGAGACCTGAACATAAGGAAATCATACAGTGCTTTGCGGCACCATTTCCTCTCCTTTGTACACGTAGTCTTTCCCTTTGTACGATTTTGACTTTCTCGTATACTAATGTAGATGTGGGTTAAACATGGTCTTGCGGCTGTGAGCTTGCATCCGGGAGATAGTAGGTTCGAATCCCACTATCGGCAGCCCTGAAGATGGTTTTCCGTGGTTTCCCATTTTCACACCAGGCAAATGCTGGGGCTGTACCTTACTTAAGGCCACGGCCGCTTCCTGCCAACTCCTAGGCCTTTCCTATCCCATCGTCGCCATAAGACCTATCTGTGTCGGTGCGACATAAAGCCCCTAGCAAAAAAAAAAAAAAAAAAAAAAAAAAGAAAACATGATTCGACAACGACTGGGTATCACTTCTTTAAACAGTTACCTACTTCAGAATTATCCATTGAAATAAATATCGAAGTAACTTATAGAGGCATTATTCCGTTGGTCTATGTAATAAACTGCCAGAAGGTATAAATAACGCCTCTTCATAACAAATGTTCAGAACGAAGTTAATGAGTTATTTTAACGAGAGTAAGATTGTGGAGGTCATTAATTTTGAAATTGGGCGTTATGTTTTCTTTCTTGTATATTTGTTTGTATGTTTGTTTGTTCGCTTGTTTCTTTACTCTTAAAGCGTGTTAGTATGAAAATATTTAACAATATAATTCAGTTAAACATAACTTTTTGCCATTTGCATAAGAATAAATATCAGTCCATTTATATATAAATACTTATATTTATATGATATATCAGTATTTTATTAACTTATGTGTAATATGTAGTTCTTCGATCTATTCATGTAGCAAAATTTTTTGTTGAACTGACTTGATGTTAGAAATGTATAATACTGGAGTGAATTAACTTATTTTGTAAGTACACTTTAGCCATTATAATATTAGAATTTAGTGCACCGGAGTGAGGTTTAGTTTAGCCACCTTAGAATAAATAAATAAATAAATAAATAAATAAATAAATAAATAAATAAATAAAGGCATAATTTTCTTTGTACACTTCAATTGTTTTGCCTCTAACCTAGTATTTATCTTGGATTAGGTAAAATATTGTCGAAAGTAGGTTCACTTCAATTTTTGTATGTCTGTTCGTCTCTTTGTTCTCTTGTTTGTGAAAACATCTCGGAAAAAATAAATAAATTGCTGAACATAATTTCCCGAAACTCTGTGGTCTAAGTTCAGGGATAGCCGGGGTGTGCACTAGACTATATATTATTTGATTAATATACACTAGTGTACAGTATTAACTGGACCAACACAGGAAATGCCAAATTTCTCTGTTAATATTAGCTCCAAAGGAAAACTGTAAATAACACAAATTGCGCAAAAATGTATTTTCCGATCCTTTGTGTTCTGTTTGTTTTTACAGCGCGAGGAATTATAATGGGGGTACTTGCGATTATTGCGATGTTCACGAACTTCCTAATATCGCAGGAAATATTAGTTCTATCTAAAATCTGCACATAACAAAATTTATGGAAACTACAATTTTCAATCATTTATGTCTCATACGGACCGATGTTAGGCCCCTTTGAACAACAAACATCATCATGTGTCTCATATACTTTTACTGCACGGGCTATGATGACAGAGATCCTCACGAATTTACAATTTTTGGTGCTAAGTCCACTGACGCCGAACATCGTTGATATAGTAATATCAATACTTGCTTTTGATTTGGACGGCAGATTAAAGTGATAACGTATGCAACAAGTTTGGTCTTTCGTTAAGAGAAGGATAGTTGTATCTGGATCGCATGCTACCCATGTCAATAAAAGTCAAGGTCCTGTTTTGCTTTTCGAGTATTTGACAAGCAGCTACATAAAAACCAAAGAAGGATAGAGAAGGACCATAAAGTAAATGAATTGGCTGAGACAGTAAGAGCTGCTAATAATTAAAGTTTTTCGACGCATCAGACTAGAATTTTATACAGATACAGACACTTTAAAAAATTGCCATGTGTTTTGTATTTTTAACGTTAATCTTTGAATTGATGTTTGTATTCTATAAGGTGATACAGTTCATGTTTTAAAAAAATTTATCCAAAACATTTCAATAGTTATTATAGACGTTTACAATTATTTCAATGTATCAAGGTAAGAATTTCGGATTATAATGATGTAACAAGTCCAAGAGTATACTTGTTAATTTTACGCCGCTGAAGAATAGAACAGTTTAAGTTTCGCGAAACATATACAGCTTTTTTAAATTACAATTTGTTTTAAGTCGCACAAGTAGGTCTTATGGCGACGATGGGATAGGAAAGGACTAAAAGTGGTAAGGAAGCGGCCGTGGCCTTAATTAATGTACAGCCCCAGCATTTGTCTGGTGTGAAAATGGGTGGGAAACCACGGAAACCCATCTTCAGGGCTCCCGACAGTGGGGCTCGAACCTACTATCTCCCGATGCAAACTCACAGCTGCACGCCCCTAACCGCACAGCCATCTCGCCCGATGCGTACAGCTTTTAATAACAACAAACTCTTAATAGTATTGACGAGGTGGAACAAGGTGTTTAAATAAGTGAATACATGATTAAAATGACTAAATGGGAATGTCGTTTCATCATCGTGGTAGGGAGTTAACTAACGATGATCGTCGTTATTGTGAATGTTCTTATTAGGTGCAAAACCGACAGTGGGGCTAAACATTACCATAAAAATGAAAAGAAAAACGCGAAAAATCATAGAGAGGGAGTAATAAATAAAGTTGGTCTTAGATGTCCTAATATTGCCGAGCTGCAAGAAAACTAAGTGCAATATGATTACATTTTCCCAAGCCCAGTGGAGCTGCAATGTTTAGACAGAAATAGGTTGTAATGCAAAGTAATTTGCCTAGTAGGAAATGCCACCTAGCCTGCTGTTCCGTGATGTGGTGAGAGTAACATAATTTCTAGGGGTACTAATAAGCCCTACCTTTAATGCTTATGAAAATCTTGTAGCATAACTGTTGTGCGGGCTAAGTTAGGCTATACTTGTTATCCGCTTCAGAAAGTTTGCATTCTAATCCATTACTGCCGAAACATCTGGGCACTACGACAGCAATAGCATTGCACTGACTGACCATTGTTTTTTTCTAGTGGCTTTTCGTCGCACCGACACAGATAGGTCTTATGGCGACGATGGGATAGGAAAGGCCAAGGAGTTGGAAACAAGCGGCCGTGGCCTCCATTAAGGTACAGCTCCAGCATTTGCCTGGTGTGAAAATGGGAAACAACGGAACACCATCTTCAGGACTGCCGATAGTGGGTTCGAACCAACTATCTTCCGGATGTAAGCTCACAGCCACACACCCCTAACCGCACGGCCAACTCGTCCAGTTTACTATTGTTGTTAGTTAACGTGTGCTCGGTCTCTTCTGCTGCCACTCATTTCCGATAGATGGCATCACTGCTGCTATTACAGAAGCTAACGTATCACCAATGCGTACACAGCTATTAATAAATAAATAAATAAATAATAAATAAATAAATAAATAAATAAATAAATAAATAAATAAATAAATAAATAAATAAATAAATAAATAAATAAATAAATAAAATAAATAAATATGCTGTTCAATGCTCCATGCCACTCTATTCTGCGCTAACTTCTTCACTGCTACTTAACTATTGCATCCTTAATCTACTCTGAACTGTTTGTCATATTCATGCCTTAAATGTAAATGTACATTTCCCACAAAAACTATCAGAACAAATCCTGGATGTCTTAAGATAATATCCTATCAAGCTATCTCTTCTTCTGCTCAAATGTTACCAAATCATTCTCTTATCTCCAACCCGATTCAGTATTTTTTGATTTGTGATCCAATCTGAACACCTCTCTGTTAATATTCTCCTGAAATATTTTATTTACATACAACCTGTTTTCCAGTTTGTATCCGGGTCAGGGATGGAGTGAATGAAGCCCCCATCTTGCGGTGAGGATAGGAAATGTGCCGGCTGCCGAGGCTTGTCGCACTCCTCTGCGGCAATGATAAAATAATGACTGACCGATGAAATAAAATTATATTGGAGAGTGTTGTTTGAATGAAAGATGACAGGGAAAACAGGAGTACCCGGAGAAAACCTGTCCCGCCTACGCTTTGTTCAGCACAAATCTCAAATGGAGCGACCGGGATTTGAACCACGGTATTCAGCGTATAGAGGCCGGCCCGCTGCCGTCTGAGCCATGGAAGCTCTTCCCCTGGAATAATAATAATAATAATAATAATAATAATAATAATAATAATAATAATAATAATAATAATAATAATAATATTAATAATAGTAATAGTAACAATAATACGAACCTGCTCGTGTACTAGCCAAATCGAGACCCTTTAAGAAGCAACTGAGAGAGCAGGACTTAAAATCTCCTTCATAAAAAGCATAAACCAAGAACCTTAACAGATCAGATCACGTTCAAGAAATCAGCACCCACTGTGTGACTCTTTACAGGACCGAGAAATTCAAGTACGTGGGTGAAATTCTGACTCTAAACGTCGATAAGGAAGCTTGAGAAAGACGGCAAGAAAAAATGGAGATAGCATTCAGTTTCTGCTTTAAGACATACAAATTTAAATCCCTCTCCTATTAGGTGAAACACACACAGTAGCAAACAGTAGTCAAACCAGACTGCCTATGCGCAGCAGGATCCTTAGCCGAAACGAGAATTCTGTAGACAGAGAAGTAAATTATTAAAGAAAAGTCTAGTGCCAAAGAAAGTTCACAGAGATTGTTTCAATTTCCACCTGAGGGAAAATGAAAGTTGGTCAGCATGAAGAAGAGAGGACTGATGCATTATGGTCATATGAAAAGAATGGGGACCAACAGTCTGGCGAACAAAATTCTCGTACATCAAGAGACACGGAAGTTACGACATCCCTGGCTGGAAGAAGTTCATCAGGACTCGAAAAGGGCGAACATTACATCGACAGGTGTCTAGGACAGAGTGAGTTTTATGACGAAAGTTGTACGGTAAAGAATTTCCCCTTCTTCCCACAAGAGCTGCCTAAGATTTCTTGCAGAAGAGCGACTAAGAAGTCAAAGAGTGAAGGATCTCTAACAGGAAAGTCAAAGGTAAGGAAAAATCACATTGAAGAAGAAAAGAAATGTTGTGGTCTTCTCGTAGCCCTTAGATGGCTGTATCGAATAAACAATCATAATAATAGCGTAATGGCTATTCCGCGGTCTAGAAAGCCAAGGGCGAGAGAGGATTCGTCACTCTGACCACACGACACCTTGTAACCTGCAGGCCTTCCGGCTGAGCAGCGGTTTCTTGGTAGGTCAGGTCCCATGTTGTGTCATGGAGTTTACTTAATATTGGCCATTGCTAACTACACATTTTCGAAAATAATATGAAAGTGTATTTGTTGTAATCCACGATTTGACATTTTTATTGTGAATGTGTTCTCCAGGCATGGTTCTAGAATGTGTCGAAAGTTGCACCCACGTTCTCTGTGCTCTGAAGCATAGACCCATGGCTAATTTATTGAAAAGGAGAAGATATAGAAAAAATTCCACAAAGACCAGCTGTCTGAAGAGAACTTCACTCTTTGCGGCTTCAAGTGCGGCTGTTTCGGAGGTTAAAAGTACAACCTCTGGTACACGCCCACAAAGCAAAGTGTGCGGTTATAGAAGGTAGCTTCCTTTTTGGGTAGAATTATCCAAGAGAACTGCGCTTTACGTGATATGGTGCGAAATAAAATGCTTGAAATGAGGCTCTTCAGAGGAGAAAGGAATTTAACGCTAAATTAAAGAACGATCTGTGACTTTTTGAAGGGAATTCTCCCTCCGAGGCGAGTCCCATCAATAAAAACTAATAATGGAAGGACCACTGCGGTAGCACCTGGCCCGTGCTGGTCCTCTGGAGTTCTGTTCATTGTCATACAGCAGGCATGCCACCGAGAAGCTGTAGATGAAATCGTGCAAAATCGACCCCTAAAATGCAAATATGATATACCAAAGTAAGACCGATCACTGTTGACTGCGTAGTTTTATTTATTTACTTGTTTACTTAGTAGCTGATGTACCCGTACTTCGCTATAGAATTGTACATTGTATATGGAATTCCAGATGAAGTAGTCTACATGCTACAAGCAAGACTAAATTAATTTCATGGATGTTAGCGTTACCCGAGAAACACGGAGGAGTGTTCGCCATACGCGGTTTTTCATGTGGGAAGTTTGCCTACTGCCAGACAAAATCGAATTGAACAGTTTTCATTATAATGGCAGGCGCTCACTCTCCACCTGCCTTTCAATCCTCGAATACAGTAAAATAACTTGGAGAATGTTAAGAATCAAGAGGGTTGTGACTGAGCGGGAGGTAAAACGCACTCTGTTGTTTCATATTAGTGTCTTGCAGTGAACCTCTACGCCGTGATAGCTGACCAACTGTGTTACTGCTTTTGTTTTGACTTTCGTATAAACTATTCATATGCTTTGTCAATCAGAGGTATTTAAAATATTATATACTCGCACGCGGCGCTTGTGTAGAGTCCTCAAATTGAAGCGGAGTCAGTTGTACATGGTTTGTACTGTGTAGTACGGAATGCAAATAAAAGGCGAGGGGAGGGCCTGAGTGAGCGCCATGAATCACACACGAATGTGTGTAACTGTTCTCGAATTAAATGATGCAGCCTCCGACGTTTTGTGGTTTATGTTATTCGTTCTAAGTAAGGAAATCACACTCCAAGCCTCAAAATCACACACTAAATCACAGAAAAGCATTCTTTTATCAAACTATTAGTTACGAAGAAAATGTTTATACACATTTTTTCTGACAAATTGAATTTTAAGTACACTTGCTGTGTTCCAATGCTCGTTAGGACTAACCGCTTAGGCAGCGTATTAACTTTTAAGGGTACACAACGTACGTTTTCCTCTGATTGGCTCCACATTTTCTTTCGCTACATAGCTCGCTTAAGAGATCTCTTTCTTGAATACTGTTTGAATTACGAATAAAGAACATATAAACATTCTTTTAGGAAAAAATAAGTTTAAGTACAATCGCTGACTCCATTATTTAATCGGACTTACCGTTTAGGCAAGTTATACACTTTTATGCGTACATTTTCGTGTGGCTTGATTCACATTTACTTCCTCGCACGGTTCTCTTAAGATACAGTGTGATAGTAAATTGTCTCTATATTAACCAAAGGACCCAGCTGTATGCTTGTCAAATTTGAGCACAAACCGTCAAGTAGTTTCTGTATGAAATAAACCAAGAAAAGGAGACCAAGGATAAAGCATGCGTAAAAACACAGGAAAACTATTAGAGACACGAAGAAAATTCATATAGGCCATTTTCTGACGCGCTCCATTGTTCAATATGAATAATAATTTCGGCGGCGTATTCCATTTTAACAGTTTCAGGCGTACGTTTTCCTTTGAACTGCTTCACGTTTCCCTCCGCTTCATGTTCCACTTCAAAGATTTCGGAATGGTACAGGGCCATGCCAAATTTGAGCTCCATTGGTCTAATATTTTTACTTGATAAAACGCAAACGGACAAACTTACAAATATTCAGATGTGTTATTGTTAAATGTTTTCTTGGTTATCTTGGGAACGCATTGATATTGTGGGATGATACATAGTCTATGTTCATCGGAATGATATCTTTCAAATGGTGGAATAAATTTCAAAATCGATCTAACAGTTACAAAAAACAAACAAAACAAGCAAACAAACAAACAAACAAACAAACAAACAAACAAACAAACAAACAAACAAACAAACAAACAGATAGACAAAAACAATATCTATTTTATATTAGCATATATTTTTTAAATTAATTTATTTATGTATTTGGCTTTCTTCAAGAGGCGGAGTTAGGGTGCTGACCCTCTAGTAATTCTCCTTCAAGGATTGAAAATATATCTTTTAATAATTTTTTTCATGAATTGAAAATGTATATTTCCTCATAAAGAGGACAGAATATAATTATCAAGGGGCGAGTATTGTTAAAATGTCATCATTCTTCCTTTTGCAATAGGATGTTGAGCAATAGTGTAGAAATTCATTCTACGATATAACAAACAATAAAAACGCGTTTCTATTTTGCTTTGTTATACATTATTTACCGATTTGCGATGATCAGTCATTTTTAGATAATTTTAAATTTTTTTAATTATACATTTATTCTTTACCAGCATCCAGGGTGTCACAGTTCAACTCAGCGACATCGTAAACAATGGATGCGACATTCATATCAGTCGTTTCCTTAATTTTTGATATTTCACCTCATTCCCTGGGAGTGCTAAGGGTGTTTTATCCCAATAGTATTTTTTCATATAGTGCATCATATGTGTACCAATTTTGTATGAGTGCTATGTTGGAAGAAACATACATCCGTAATGTCGGTCATTTCGTACATTTCCTTTTTCGCCCCTTCTCAGCTAAATGCCGATGGGGACAGAACATGGACTTCAACGACATCCGAAGTGTGATTGTTTATCTCAGTGAACCCAGACACTATTGGACTGTACATTAATATTTTTCGTTGTCTATTATTTTTATCTTTCACCCCTCTTTGTGTACTTTTTATTCAGAATCGCCTTTAGAGGTGATAGGGGTATCTTAACGTCATAGTATGTCATATGTGTACCTAGTTTGGTTAAAATCACTCCAGTAGTCCCGAAAACTATGGATTCGGCAGTATTATTGGTCGTTTTGGCTTATATGTATTTTATTTTAACTCCTCTTCTCGGGGTTCTAGGGATATCTGGTCCCCACAGTATCTTTTTACAGATAGTAAGTAATGTCGAATAGACATCTCCCGCCCTCTACTGGGTTGTAAACCACAATCTTGGGATCTGGAGTCCGACGCTCTACCACTGGCATGAGGAACTAGTGGTGGGGATTGGGTTGGACAAAAGCTTTCATTTCTTAACTGGACAGGGTACGGTGAGCTTCTTAGAGATGATGATACTTGTTATTTAAAGGGGCCTAACATCTAAATCATCGACCTTCGTCTTAGAGGGAAACGCCGTCTCTCAGGCCAGGATTTGTCTCACTGATGTGATTTGGTAGAAGGGAAGGTCAGTACAGCCGTGTCCTATGATAGGAAAAGTTCCTGCATTCGCCTTAGTGCAGGGGAATGGAAAACCACGGAAAACCTTTCTCTGAACAGCCGACGTTTCGCACCAGCCCCTCCGCCTCCCGAATGTAGAGTTGCAAAGCTAGTAAAACTAGTCGCTGTTAAGACGGAGCGTACACTGCTCTGTAGTAGTCGATCAACTTTACTTTTAAATCACATTAAAAATAGAGATTTGTATCTAGATACCTAAAACGCCAGCTCTATTCTGAATGATTATTTAACTCGCGCAGTTACGAAAATGGGTAGAATTGATTGTAACCACGTCGGTGGTTGGTGGTCTACATAAGCCCCAGACGGAACTGGAGTGGCGAGTGCATTGGATGGTTTTGTAGCGGCCATACAATATTCTCCTGGCGTGCTTGTAACAAACAAAAGCTCTGTCTCCCTTGCAGTTGGTGAAGGGAAGGACCCACTTGTGGCACAATAAAAGGCAGATGACACTCCAGCAAATAAATACGAGTTAGACATCGTCACGCATCGAGCATGTACCGTATTCTCATGATAATACGGCTCTCGCAGCAATTTCATGCTCCACCGTTTGGCCCGAACAAATAAAAGGGAGAGTTTTTGTATATAACTAATATGTTACATAGAATTAAGTGGATTTTATTGTATTAATTTAATATCTCATCCCTTTATCCCTCCATCCACCTCTCCCTGTCAGGAGGTGTGGTACAAAATATTGAATAGCTTCTTTTTTTATCTATCCCTCGAGAGTAAATTTAGAAGGTGTTTCAAGTCATTTGTTTACTATGAAAGTCTTATCAGAATATTTTAAATATTGTTTTTGAGAGAAAAAATTCAAAACATTCTCACTAAATGTTTGTTTTTCATTTATTCGTGTGAGGAATATTATTGGACCTCTATGTATTACCTTATATACATGAATGATATGAGTAACCAACTATAATCACATATAGGTTTTTTGCAGACTTTTTTCTGGTCTCAAAAAGTCTTACTATCTGGTTGGTCAGTCTTCCCGGATCCATTCTATAGATGTGTCCGAAGAACATGATTTTCCTCTTCCAGATGGTGTCTGAGTTCTTTTCCCTGGTTTCCATTCTATCTGTATGAACCATTCCCCGTTCTTTGGGGTACCAGTATCTTCTTCAGAATCTTTCCCTCCACCAGTTACAACTTCTTGGCTAATCCTAATTTTGACATGGTCAAACGCTGAGCAGCTTACGAGGCTTCCGGAAGAATCACTATGTATTAATATCTGAGTTTTGCATTAATAATCATTTCGTGTGGTTATTGTTAGCCTGCTTGCAGCCCTTGTACGGCAGACCCTCCGACGAGGGTGGGCGGCATCTGCCGGAAACAGTGTGTTATTGTAGTGGAGGATAATAATGCGTGTGGTGTATGAGTTGAAGAGATGTTGGGGGCAGTAAAAAGATCCAGTCCCCGAGCCAGGGGAGTTAAACAATTTTAGGTTAACATCTCCTATCCGGCCCTGAATTGTGCTCAGGGCAGTCTGAACCGAAGGCGACTACGCTGGCCATTCAGTCAAGGAGCTGGGCAGTTTTGCATTGATCGAGATCTTCTTTAAGTGTTCATATCAGTGCCACTTTTTTTTGACAGGCTGTTGCCTGCCCACTCTTCCAGATATTTAAATTTCTCTACTTTCTGAATCGATTTTTCTTCTAGTATGAGTTGTTTCGATGTTGGTCAAATAGGGCCTACTGTGCCTTCTCCAAGCAGATCCGTGGACCTGCCTTACTCGCTTGTTCCTGGAGCTGGGCAGTCTGGTTCCGTACCTCCTCTATTGACTCTGGTAAAACCACAAAGTTATCTGCAAAGGCTAGACAGTCAACTTTAATTCCTCTGTTCTTGTATTCCTTCCATTTTTGGTGGCATTCTATAAGCAAGAATACAGTTGAATAGCAGGGGAGAAGACCCATCTCCTTGTCTGATCCCCGTTTTAATCCAAAGGATTCCTCCGAACGTAACCTTGGATGTTGTGTCGGTCACGCCCTTGATGGCCCTTCCTTTTCAATTACAGGTGTCTTCACTTTTTACCGCGATTTATCTAGCATAAACACCGCAACCACCACCAACACCACCACCACACACGGCCTTTACTCATCCGTTACCACATTATCCATAGCAATACAGCCACAACAATAATATACTTGGAGACAAAACATGACGACCTCAATTCCTGGAAGCGAGCTGGAAGCCAGCAGTCAATCACACCCGCACCCTACTGAGTTCGAAGTGATCTTTGTTTGATGTGGAGATGTTGCCAAACCACTTTCTCCCACACTCTCTTCGGTCCTTCTCCTTTATACGTGTCGAATGCAGTAGACGATTTGGCAACTCCGGTTACAGTAGACGTAATAAATCCTATAAGCCGCTAACAGACTCCGGTCTGCCGATGAGAGTAGTGGTGTGAGGCGAGGTCGTTATGTTTTGTCACCAAGTATATTAATAATAATAAAATCATCACAGGCAAGCCTCCAAATATCATTCACCGATAAAGTGGCAACGCAGCTTGGGTTACGGAGCCATCGGCTTGCATTCGTGAGATAGTGGATTTTAACCCCACTGTTGGCAGCCCTGATGATGGCTTTCCGTGGTTGCCAATTTTCACACCAGAAATGCTGGGGCTGTACCTTAATTAAGGCAACGGTCACTCCCTTCTCACTCCTAAGCCTTTCCTACCCCGTCGTCGTCAAGAGAACTATATGTGTCGGTGCGACGTTAAGCTAATTCTAAAAATAAAAAAAAATTGCACAGGCTTATGTACTGTATATATAATTCAAGAAAATCAAGTAAAGTATATGCAGAATTGTCACCAAAAGTGCAAGAAAGATAAAACTGATACGACATATACGACAATCTCACAAGTATCCTTTTTCAAATACCCTAGAGAAATAATTCTTCCTTTGGGATTAGACAGTTTGGCATTTAGTCTAACATGGGATCACTGCAATAAACGATTAATGTCACGTAATGCTAAAATGAAATATTACAAAACAGTTATTCTACCGGAAGCTCTATGGAAATCCACGGCCTGTTTCCAGTCATTCGACCGGATCAGGAAAAGAATGAATGAAGCCCCCATCTAGCGGTGAGGAGAGGAATTGTGCCGGCTGACGAAGCCTGCCGCACTCCTCTGGGGCAATGATTAATGAATGGTAGATTAAATGAAATTATATTGGAGAGTGTTGCTGGAATTAATTATGACAGGAAAAACCGGAGTATTCGGAGAAAAACCTGCCCCGCCTCCGCTTTGTCCAGCATTTGGAGTGACCGGGATTTGAACTACGGAAACCAGCGGTGAGAGGCCGGCGCGCTGCCGCCTGAGCCACGGAGGCTCTACCAGAAGTTCCATATGCATCAGAAAACTTAACATTAGGAGGTCATTCTAAAATTGAAGGTATTGAAAAACAAAATCGTAGTATTCTTACGAAAATGTTCGCCCCCACACAATATGGAATTTGGATCAAAAAGAGAATTGCAGATCTCTATAGTCACAGAGACAGTTTTATCAATACTGTACGGAGGAGTCGTTTGAATTTTTGGACACATTTTTATAAGATGATAACATAAGTCCCAAAATTGAAGATTAAATTAAAAGTAGGAAAGATCACAATATGAAGATAAAGTTGGAATTCAAGAGGACAAATTGGGGCAAATATTAATTTATAGGAAGGGGAGTTAGGGATTGGAATAACTTACCAACGGAGATGTTCAATAAATTTCCAATTTCTTTGAAATCACTGAAGAAAAGGCTAAGGAAAACAACAGATAGGGAATCTGCCACCTGGGCGACTGCCCTAAATGCAGATCAGTATTGATTGATTTGGAGTCAACAGGAGAAATCACGTCATCATGACATTTATGGTGAAAACTAGCAGTAGGTCTAGTACAAAGTGGTCAGAAGAACGGAAGAAGCAACACAGTGAGTTCATGACAGATTTGGGAAGAATAGGAAGGCGAAAGTCATCAAGCCAATGAACAAGTTCCAACGCACTCTATGAATGGGAATAACGAAACAATACCAACAGCAACAACAACGATACTGTTACGAATAATACACGACCGAGCGAGTTGGCCGTGCGATTAGAGTCGCGTAGCTGTGAGGTTGAATTCGGGAAAGAGTGAGTTCGAATTCCGTCTTCAGCAGTCCTGATCCGTGCTTTCTCATTTTCACACCTAACAAATGCTAGGGCTGTGCCTTAATTAACTCGGCGCTAGTGGCGCTCTTACTGCATACAAAAATGGAGCCATCGGGTCACCATGACCCAATGTTCTGAATGTGGATGTTCTTAATAACATGATATTTATATACATCCATACACATTAATATACATTTACAGATGTTTTCAAATTAAAATCAAAACGAAATGTGTTTATTAACTAATTTACAACAACAGTATTAAATCAGAAGGAAATGGGTTACAAAGTTACACCTATTAGAACTAGCTCAAAAAAAATGCCAAAATGCTGGGTGTTCAAGAATACTGTAATAAACATGTCTTTTCTAGTTGTCTTATTTAGACAACAGAGCGTCCATTTGTGTGCATTACACGCACTCATTACATACCAGCTTCCTGTGATTTCCACAAAAATTTGTCACAAACTGGACAGGAATGATTTGTTTTTGTGTCCTTGTTGCTGGGACAAAACTGAGATCTCTTGCTTCTTCGAGAGCCTTCCGGATGGTCTGTTGCATTCGTGTAGTTCCCTCATCTCCTTTGAGTATAAATAAGAATTCAGACCTCAATCTCTTTGGCAGACTCATCTGCTGCAGTCTTAATCTCATAAGATCCACAACAAGTTCCTGTCCAAATTACTTCAGGAAATTGATGTCCCTATACTTGTAATTACCAAAAAATACTGCTTGAGTATTGATTGCAGCTAAATTAAGGATAAAATGTTGATAAAATGCAAATGTACGAACAAATTAATAGTATGACAGCGAATACAAAGTGCACACGGAACTAGTGGTAGTGGGTCACTGTGACCCGGACATGACAACAATCCACAAAGAATGGGCACGAACTGAGGTATGGTTGCCTCGTTGTGTAGAGAGTGGGGCGCCAGGAAGATACTAGGAGGAAGAAGTGCAGTTACTGGCTGGTTGAGGAAAAAAATGAGAAATGTGTGGTGTTGGGTCATGGTGACCCAGCGCCACCATTCTCGGGTTAAATCCACGGCCGCTACCTTCCCAATCCTAATCCTTTCTTATCGTTATATCGCTGAAACCTTCGATGAGTTAGTGCGACGTTAAACCACTGGCAAAAAGGAAGAAAACACGATCTAACTTGATGTAGGTTGATCCAATCAATACACCCACACATATACACAATTATACTTGATAATGGATGACTATAAAGTTCCCTCCTTAGTAGTTAACTACAAAGTATCTTGTCCTCCTCACAGCAGGGCGTCAGCTCTCGTATTTAGTGGAACGACAATCTCTTCCTCTGTAATCCTGAATGACAGCTCTCCTTGCATTCCGTATCGCACGTTCAGGCACTACACCGGAGTAGTGTCGCCAACTTATATATTTTCAAGATCCGCTAAATACTACAAAAATACGCTAATATTCCGCCAAGAAATCGGATCTTAAATAATGAGCAATAAAATGAACAATTTTAATAATAACTAGCGAATGTACCCGTGCTTCGCTACGGTATTCTACGTTGTATTCGAATATCGAAGTAAATAGTGCACATGCAGTAAATAAGATTGTTTTAAAATTGCATGTCTCTTAGCGTTATCCGAGAAAGAGCATGGGGAGATCCTCGTACGTTGTTTCCAATGTAAAGTGTTTGTTACGGATTTGTGATATAACGGCAGGCTCACTTGCCTACTGGCATTCACAATCGAGTTGGGAAGTTTACATTACAATTGCAGGCCCCATTGCCTACTACGAGCACAGAATCGATTTGGGGAGTTTTCGTTAAAATAGCAGCCCCCTTTCCTACTTCCAGACAGATTACAGTTGAGGAGTTTCTATTATAATGGCAGGCAATTACCCTACTATCACTCGAAATTGAGTTGTATAGTTATCATTATATGCCAGGCCCATTTTCCCACTGTCAGCCAGCTTACTGCCAGTCACACCAAGTTGGTGAGATTCCATCAAAATAGCAGGCCACTATGCCTAATGCCAGTCACATTTTAGACGAGGACATTTCTTTATAATGGCGGGCACCCTTGCCTACTGCCAAACACAATCGGGTAGGGGAGTTTTAAACAAAACTGCATGCTCACTTGCCTTCTGCAAGTCAAATCGAGAAGGGAACTATTCATTACAATTGTAGGCCTTCCTTAATAATGACCGTTACACAGGAGTTGGAGAAGGAACCCTTTCCTACTGCCAGTCAAAGTCGGTGTGGGGAGTACTGATTACAATAGCAGACCCACCCTTTCTCGATCGCTAAAAATCGACATCAGCGAATATATATAGATTGACATACGAAAGTATATGCGTGTTTACAATATTGAAGACCTTCATTTACAGATTAACTGCTACTAAACGTACGTCATATCGACAAAGGGTTGTACCATAAGACGCCACTTTTAGTGGCCTAAATGGCTGGTCCTATGATATGTCATCTATTCTTGTGTCAGATTGAGTTAGAAACGTGGAACAGGGTAAAGGTTTTGTAAGATTATCTCACATTACATTACTTTTCAGGTAATTATGTGACAGCTACATACATAGCATTTGGCTCATATATGGCTACTGGGTGGGCCAATTTTCGTGAAGAGTTTGATGATTCTGTATTTCATATAAGTAATTGAAAGTATGAATTATGCATGTGAAAATTCCAAATTGACTTAACATCGATTAATAGAGAAAAATCAAACGTAAAAGGGATACAGATACGGCAAAAAGTCATAAGATCATTCCAAATTGAACGGAGATTGTGCAATCTGTTATGTGATAGGAATTTCCGAAGGTCTGCACCATCATTAAAATTGCCTGCATATTTCGATATTCTTCGGGGATAAAAAGTGAAAAATTTAATGATCTAGGATGTTTTCCGTTCGTTACAGGCTAAAACGTATAATTTTGTCAAATTTAAATTATCCTCTTTTTCTTCTGGCAAATTATGCCGCAATCTGGATCTTGGGCGAGGCGGGTAAAAATTAGGACTTTCAGAAAACTAAACCAAAAATTATGGAGATGGTCATTATTACACCTTAAACGGAAAGCTGTACGAAAGTTTCGCCAAAATAGTCAGTGTAGAGGCACACAGTCGTTACGATTTGATTTATATAGATAAGGAATCTGCTCCATTTAAAACACCTTTTGGGCTATGTCCGCTGGACTTAACCTGCAAAACTGACCATTCATGATATCTCCCTTATTAATCCTCCTGACGAAAAAATGCACATGAAAAAAAAAGGTTTAGAGGTGGAATTCCATCACGTTTGGTCGATTTCCAGTCAGGTTGGTCTTGTTGTGTATATATTGTGGAAGAGTAAAATCACCATTTCGGTTCCCTATAAACCGCCAGTCCATTCCGGAACATGAAATGTTATTTACGTTTAAAACCTACCTTTGGACAAGTGGATGCTAAATATAAATTTTGGTTCGAATGTCTTCAGTAGTTTTCATGTTGTAAGGAATACGCTTTACAAGCACCCGCTCGTGAGTTAAGTCCGATGGGACTTGTACAGAAAAACGGTCCGTTATTGATATCTCCCTTATTAATCCTCGTATTGAAATGATGCACATGAGAAAAAAGGTTTAGAAATTAATTTCTACCAAGGTAGGTAGATTTCCATTAAGTTTGGTTGTGTATATTTTGTGGAAGTGCAAAATCACTGTTTCGGTTTCGTATAAACCCCCAGTCAGTTCAGGGATTTAGAAACAATATTTGCCCTAAAACCTATCAAGGACAGGTGTATTCTAAATATGAGTCTTGGTGGAAATACATCCAGTAGTTTGTAGCACTCGCGTACATACGGCGTAATTAAGGAAGAAAATAATACAGTTAAGAAAGTTCAAAGTAATAGAAAATGGATTATAACTGAGGACAGCCGGATAACGACAAATATGTAAATGCCAGGTGAATGTATTGGAAAATCAAATGCCCCTCAATAAATTATGCTAGTGTTAGTTATGGATATAATAAAGCGGTAACAGAGGAGAAATTTAGGTCCAGTGATTCTTACGTAAACAAATAATAAGAAGATGACTAATGGTGTTATTACTTAATCTATTCGAGGGCGGTTATAACATGCAACGATATTCCGCCAATATCCCACAGATAGGCCGATTGTCGCCTCTCTTGCCTTCTACCCAAGGAACAACCACGAATTTAAAAGCATGATAAGGAAAATGGCAATACGTTACTTCCCTGCTGGCATGCAGTCAGAGACGTTGCCATGGTAACCTGTAGGTTCGTTGTCGGTCTGTCGGTCACTCAATGCAGAGCATGATACCAGCGGAAAATTGTAAATTTCTCCGTCATGTGAAGAGTAAGGTAAATTATGAACATAATGAATGTTGTTTATAATGAAGAGACGTTTCACGTACGGTAAACTAAGTTTACAAAAAATCAATAGTATAAGAGAAAATGGAGGAAAACCATTTTGGTTCTCCTATAAACCCCCCGTCTATTCAAATATTTTAAAACAATATGCATATCGAAACCTTCCCCGGGATGAGTATACTCTAAATATGAAGTTTGGTTGAGATCTATCCAGACGTTTCGAAGTGATGGTGGAAAAACCATTCAGGTTTTCCTATAAACCCCCCGGTTGTTCAAAGATTTTACAATTATATGCATATCGAAGCCTTCCCCGGGATGAGTGTACTCTAAATATGAAGTTTGGTTGTGATCTATCCAGCCGTTTCGACGTGATGGAGGAAAAACCATTCTGGGTTTCCTATAAACCACCCGTGTATTCAAAGATTTTAAAACGATATGCATATCGAAACCTTCCCCGGGATGAGTATACTCTAAATATGAAGTTTGGTTGAGATCTATCCAGCCGTTTCGACGTGATGGTGGAACAGACAGACAGACAAACAGACAAACAAACAGACACGAAACGTAAAAAACACCGATTCGGTCTTGAGTTGACCTAAAACGGATAAATATCTGAAAAATTGGCAACACAAAAGAAATTACAGACAGCGGACCCCCTACAATTTTATTTATATAGATAATAATAATAATAATAATAATAATAATAATAATAATAATAATAATAATAATAATAATAATAGAAGCAAATGTCTTCTTTTTTGCTAGTGGCTTTACGTCGCACCGACACAGATAGGTCTCATGGCAACGATGGGATAGGAAAGGCCTAGGAGTTGGAAGGAATCGGTCGTGGCCTTAATTTAGGTACAGCATTTGCCTGGTGTGAAAATGGAAAACCACGGAAAACCATCTTTAGGGCTGCCGACAATGGGATTTGTACCCACTATCTCCCGGATGCAATCTCACAGCCGAGCGCCCCTAACCACACGTCCAACCCGCCCGGTAAGTAAATGTCTGCACTCACCTGATTTGTGAGTTTCACTGGCATTAACCCCCTGCCTGCGAGTCGGCGAGCTAAAACTTGTAGGCGTTTTAGTGCCGGGTGCATACTAAGTGAATCCCTTAACTCAAGGGTCACACACAGAAGAGACCATTTCAATTAACGGTCTTCCTTCATAGCATAAAACATAAATGCTACTCTCACACAGTTTGATTATCTGTCGTCATTCGTCAACTAAGAGATAAGTTCCCTTTCCGCACGAATTACAGATTTATGATACCATGATCTCATAACATCAAATCCAAATAACATGTTTTTCTCATGTAACTACTAGCGTCTGCAAAGAAATACAGAACAGCTCAGAGACAGGCTGGAGTACAAATTTTAAAAAAGTAAAATGGATAAAACACTAAATTCCGCTATAATAAATCTAGAATTCCGCCAAAAATCCGCTGTCCGCTATGTGATATATTTCTCCGCCGATAGTCTTCTCATTCCGCCAAATTTAGCGAAAAATCTGTTAGGTTGGCAACACTGCTCACTCTGGGCATTCCGTCCGGCGAGCGGGCTGGCACGCGATGAGCGCATGCTGTTCAACCACAGTGACGTTGTGGCCGTGAAGGCTGGACGAAGTTCTCCCAGTCACTCTCGATCATTGGGGCGATACCCGAGTTTGAAATGGAGGTAGAAAATAATGAAAGAAGGTAGAAATCCACCTTTCAATTTACGTTGTAAGATATATTATTTATCTTTATTGCCATTTATGTATTTTGACCTGATACAATAAAGCGATGCCTACAACCCCAAATAATTTTATAATGTACGTAATAAATTACAATTTTCACTATTACATTTTAAGAGGTGCTGTAGAAACAGTTCTAATATGCATACGGGGTTAAGGTGGATAAGACGTGGCTTGTGGTTGTTTGGGTTTACTCAACAACAATCCTATCATGCTTACCGGGTATAAAATCGGTGAGATTTTTGTTTGAATGCATACTCTACATACATCTGGTAGATACATTTGCTTTGTTGTTGTACTTTAATCTTGGATAATCTGTATGTATATACATACAATATATAAAAAAAGAGTTTTGTCTGTACATTGCTCAGAATTTAAAAGGATGGTATTTCTGTATCGGTAAAGTCCACGGTAACAAGAAAATGCAATTTTTAAATTCCGTAATGTCTGTCTGTCTGTCTGTCTGTCTGTCTGTCTGTCTGTCTGTCTGTCTGTCTGTCTGTCTGTCTGTCTGTCTGTCTGTCTGTCTGTCTGTATTGAACCCATGAACTTTGTGCCCTAAGAATTTTAAGCAATAAAATTATTATTATTAATAAAATTATTATCGTAATAAGAAGCTCGAATTTTTATATATCTCAGAGGCGACACGTGGCAAGGGGGTGGCTACCTTTCTTCTCACGCTATGATGTGTGACGTCATCCGCACGTGTCTAAAGTGGATGGATACAGAAGGAAGTTCATGGTTAGCGTGCTGGCCTTTGGTTACAGGGGTCCCGGGTTCTATTCCCGGCAGGGTCGGGAATTTTAACCTTGATTGGTTAATTTCTCTGGCACGGGGGCTGGGTGTGTGTGTAGCCTTCATCATCATTTCATCCGCATCACGACGCGCAGGTCGCCTACGGGAGCCATATCAAAAGACCTGCACTTGGCGAGCCGAACATGTCCTCGGACACTCCCGGCACTAAAAGCCATACGCCATTTCATTTCATCTCATTTTACAGTAAACCTCTTTAAAATACAGTTCCATTAAGTCGGAAAAAGTATGCAAATTTCTTGGCGGCAAGGGAGAAATGCCTGGAGGGAGGGGATAGCTCCTATAAAATAAGAAGGGACGCCATATTGAAAGCCCTGAATCTGTATCATTGAAGCGTGAGAGAGAGGGTTGAACTGTTCAGTAAATCGTTCGTCAAAAAGTAGACTAAGTACTACAAACCTAGGTTTTGCCGATGTGGCTGGGTCTTGACTCCATGTGGATATAGTTGTTCATAGCAGAAGTAATCTGATAAAAGACGGTCAAGATACCGAAGTAGTTTTTGTAAAATTTATAATATTGTGTTGTAAAGAGAAGTCATTCGTGTGCGGGCAGCAAATACAATCAGTCGAGTTCGATCAACGAAACACCAAGTGAAGGGCATTTCTTTTTTAATGCTTTATTTTTTAGGAAATATGACTCAAACAAAATCTGAAACCAGAAGCGTAACAATGAATAAATAAATATAGAAGGGTTACTGGTGAGCCCAAAAATGGAAGCTGACGTACGATTAAGATAGGCGAAATGCCATCTTACTGCCTACTCTATCTTGTTTTATGATGTCAAACTTATATGTATTTGTAATGGGTATTTATGACGCATTTGGTAAATCATATGTTTTTGTGAATGTCAAAAATATGACGGAGGGTCATTTGTTTTATTTTCTGCTATTGCGAGTGCTGCATAACATGTTGTAAAAAGTTATTAGTGAGGGTTAAGAAATAATATCACGTCCAAAGTATATCGTCATTTCCGTGAATTTATTGCCTATATTTTGTGATGTCAAATTAAGATGTTTTATTCGACGTAAAAATTTTCTGTTTGAATTTTTATGGAATTGGTGCAAGAGATCCGTGGTTACCCATTTTCAATCGGGTGGAAGCGCGATGTAGTGTTGAGTAATGTAGATCGGTGAATATTTGTCACGAAGTGTAATACTATTCTATGTCCGTTTAAACTGTGTCTGACTGACAATAAATAACAGTAAAGTTTGTCAGTCATTTTTTGTGAAAAACCTGTTTTAAAATACGAAATCATTTTATGCGAAGTTGTTCATTATTAAAGTACTTGTGCGCAATTATGCGTCGTGGATTCGAAGGATTTTTATTCCAGTTCTTTTGTCAGAGTCGTCGTGATTGAGACAAGAGGTTAGGTTTGTCGTACGAATTGAGGTAGGATTTGTGCGTCAGGTGTTTGGAAGCCTGTAGATGGTGCCGGGATTTATGTGAGCCCGAGGAAGATTTTGTATAATGTTTGGGATGGAAAAGTGCGAGAGAATCCACGCAGGTATTAATTTGCGACGTGTACAATTATTGAAGGACATTTAAAAGTAAAATCTATGTGCATATCTGTTTGGTCAGGAATATCGCATTTTAATTTCTATTTGCGAAGTCGAAGATTTCATTCTGAGAGGCCGGTCAAGCATGACCTGAACATGTGTTTCATATGAAAACTGACAGCAAGGAGGGTCGTGTGTTTTTCAATGCCGCCATCTGATCGAGAGAGGGCAGTTCGAATAACTGCAGTTGTGTAGTGTGTTACGTGTTGAAAATGAGATTGCAATTCTTGGCAACGGAGATAATTAATTGCGTGAACTATTTGAAATATTCATCCGGGAGTAACCTGTAGGCTATTAGGTACTGTAAATTTTTAAATTGAGATCGTAATGTATATTTGAAACCACAAAGTTAGAGTATAATGAGCGAAGTTAGCCAATGTCAGGGTTGTCCAAAATATAGAGTGATGGTAGTGACGACTGATATATTTTTGAGGAATGCACAAGCTTTATGGAAATATCATGATGAGATATGACATGGTAATCGGCTTACATTGTATGGCGAGTTACTTATGCAGATTTTTGTTTTGTGCTTAATTACTAGGGTTATCCAAGTATTAATAATGGCTAGTATTAGATTAGATTTAAAGTGTGATGTCATGAAACAAGATATAATGAAGGAAATAAATGATATGAATTTCTTTCAGTTGCACGATTACAACAGATGATAAACATCAAAGGAATTAAAATTAATTACGTCAGAATTTGAGTAGGACTTGTGAAAGAAACCATTCGTCCGCGGAGATAGAATTTGTTGTTTATTAAGATTCATTAAATCATTTAATTAAATTCAGTGGAAACCGTATTTGTGAAATAACTTTAAACCAAGTGAATAACTTGAAGATGCATTCTGGAAATCTTAGTTTATTTTTCTGGGAAGTTCAAATATTAACGTAACGCTTAAGGGGACATATCCGAAGGTAATGTATTTTTACTGCCGTAAAGTATTGTGAGCGTTGTTGTTGTTGTTGTATTATTTGACTTTGATTGATTGAGCATTAAATGTGCTGGGGTTAGTAAAGTGGAAACTTTGGTCATCAACCGATGTAACTTAATTGTGTTGAGCCTTCAGCTTAGAAACTGGGATGGTCATGGGTCCTCAACCTCAGTGACTTAGATTAAGGCCATATGCCATTGTAGCATCATTTTCCTTGCGGTCATCATCCACAATGACTCTAAAGTAAATTAGAAGTTTAGATGTCGGTCCCTGACATAGTCGGAGGTCACATCGATTCAATAAGGGTCCATGCCGTACAACCACTATGTGGCACACACCGATTGGACTGCCTTAATTATACCCAGAGTCCAGAGTTCTTGTAACGAGGGCTGGGCCATCAAGAATCATTATGATGGTACATGCAGTCTCACATGGAAGCCGAATTCAAGGATTTCCAGACTTTCTTTTCTTTATTAAATATGAGACAATGGTTTCTAGTAAGGATGCCCATCAGGCAGTTAAGTCAAAGGTTCAGTCAGTATTCTGCTCCTCTGTGTTAAATTATTGTGGTGTCAAGTTGAAAAGATTGAATCCAAAATATATTGATTTTAAATTACTATTTTCTTCCGTAATTTCGTAAATAAAATACAAATATTTTGTGAATAGCTCTTTTATTTAAGTTGATATATTAGGATTACTGAACCCTACCTTTTACC
This sequence comes from Anabrus simplex, assembly GCF_040414725.1. NCBI lineage: Eukaryota > Metazoa > Arthropoda > Insecta > Orthoptera > Tettigoniidae > Anabrus > Anabrus simplex. The sequence goes on along the minus strand of NC_090267.1, from coordinate 242,688,059 downwards.
TCAACAAGTGACGAAGAACTCGAAACGATCCAAGAGACAGATCTCATGGAAATTGCTGATAGGTAAGGAAGGTAGGTATCCTTCACAGTGCCCCAAGGGTTCAGTATGTACATGTGCACACGCATCACTAGAAAACGGCTGAAGATAATTTAATGAAAATCGGTATGCGAAGTCGGGGAATAAGTTGCTACAATCTAGACCATAACTAATTTTATACACGCTAAGAGAAATGGTACTTTAGAGGAAATTTAATTTTCAAAATTTATAATACTAGTAGTCCTATCAATGAAAATCGGTTTGCAAAGTCGAAGAATAAGTCACTACAATCTAGGCTTTAAATAATTTTATGCACGCTGAGTGAAATGGTAGTTTATTTATATAGTAGTTTAGTTATATAGTATTAAATTTCAGACCATTTATGTTGTACCGTACCCAGGGGTAATAATCCTCTTGGACGATGCCTCCATTCCTGATTAAACATCCGACTAACTCAGACTTGGGCAGAGAAGTGAGTTGATTGTCGACGGTAAGTCTAAATGTCGAAGTTTATCACTTAACTATAAGTATATGACAGGAATAATGGAGGTTTATCTCGAATGAAAAACACTAATATGGGGTGAGTTCCATAAAACAACTCCGAATCATATTATAACAAGAAAAATTCAAATAACAAAATGAATATGAAGTTATCAACGAGATAAAATTGAAAAGAATATGGACAACAATCGTAATTACTCAAAACAAATAAATGATAAAGTGAAAGTTCAAAATCATAACCTTAAATATTTGTGAACTTCAAAATAACTTCATATGATTGTCCAAGTATCATGTTCATATTCGTATTCGTATGGAGTAGCACGATTTTAAGTATCACCATAATACGGATTGAAATTCAGGGAAGTTACCGCAAAAGTTACTTTTAAACGAAAATTAAGATGCAATGGGACATAATATGAACTACGAAAAATACTAGTGGCATTTCCCTACGCTATATTTACAATAATCACAACATAATTAAAATATCTCAAATATTTACATTGGATTAGGTAGGGGAAAACTTATATACTACACTGACTCAACGTGAAACGCGGTTCACCAAAGGATCTAGTAAGAACTAGATTGACCACAAACATTCACTCAGCACTCGAGCTGTTCCCCGACAACAAGACAACATATCGAAACACCATGAAATTACACAAAACACCATCCTGTAAGAGAAAATAAATAATATACTTTAATAAACACGTGGAAAGCAATGGGCAATATTGCGGTCCTCTGCTGCATTTGCGCACCGAAATTTGCCTTCATCTGTCGCATATTTCCTGCTTTGCAGTAGGATGAAAAGAAATGTTAAAACTCAAAACTTCTCTGAGGAATTGGTCATTGTTCCGACAAGATTGTACTACCTAAACAACATCTCATTTCGCACTGTCTATATAAACACGGCTGATAAGCAAACTTGTAAGGCGAGCTCGTATCTCATCATCGCTCGGAGATTCACATACACAATCGTACTTCTGCCATTATATGGTATTATATTCAACGCATATATCATATTCTCTGGCCTGACATTAATTTCCCGTCAATTCTGATTCTCAATAATATCTCAGAATACAATCACAGACCTATTCTCGCTGCACACAATTCTTATTAGATCATCAAGCATGTAATCGACCTGCATAATCAACATATTTCAGCATGCATTAAATTGTCTTGTATACCTTACAATCTCATCAGCCTTTCTCATTATCAATTAGGGTTCGGTTCCCTCTCAAATCATTGTACGAAACAGTTTCCGACCCAAATTAGAAGAATCTTTTCTAGTCAACGTTGCATATACAGCTCCACACACGTCACAACTCTCGAAATAACATGCGTCATGCATCCTATCTGTTACTAATCTTTCTAAATGGAAAAAATAGAATTTACTCTCAACGCCGCAAGTGTTTAACTCGGAAAATGGATGATCTTCGGAATCTAATTCTTCTAAATCTCTAGCATACAAAAATATAGGAATAACCATAAGCTAAGTAACATGCATATTTGACACCAATAAAGCAAATAAATCCTAACATCTCCCTCAATATCTCGTCTAACTAATCGTGAAGTAAAAGAAAAGTAGAGAAATCATGCTATCCCCTCCTATCCATATTTACAGCACCACAAATGTAAAATGAACTCATGCCGTCAGGCAAAATTTACATTAAAGAAAATCCCTACACTAAGCCTCACTAGTATTAATCATAATTCATGTAACATGCCATTTAATTAAACATGCGCCTTATTTTTGGCAACTCCCTGGATATCGGTAGCAGTTCACATTCCTGCTCAGGTATTGCTCTACTCCATCTTCAACACGTTTTCAACAGATGGAAACAATCTTCTTTCTTCTACAGGCGGTGCCATCTTCTTGATGAAAGTTCCTGTACAATGCAACACACAAGACTTCTAGTAAATACCTCATCACCGCTTTACGTGCACGAGAGTAGTATAATTCGATGGTTCGGCCGCCACCACACCCACCGGGCTCCCAGAGGCCTCCTCCACCACCGCCACAGCCAGAGGCCGCACCTGAGGCCTCCCCTTAGGCCTCCTCCGCCACCGCCACAGCCAGAGGCCTCCCCAGAGGCCTCCTCCGCCACCGCCACCCGGGAGGCCTTCCTAGAGGCCCGCTCCACCACCCGCGGGAAATTTGAATTGGTAAACAAAGCCACGTGCTTTTTGACAGCTATCATCGACAACAACGCATCGCTAACCTCAGTACTGCCATCTTGACGGGCCTAAACCTTAGTGGTACCAGCTTAACCTCACAAACGCGTGATTTGAATCGGTAAACAAATCCACGTGTTTTTTTGACAGCCACGTGCTTTTTGACAGACAACAACGTATCGCATACCTCAGTACTCCCATCTTGACGGGCCTAAACCTCAGTGCTACTAATTTAACCTGACTAGCGCGAGATTTGAATCGGTAAACAAAGCCACGTGCAGCTGTCATCAGCCATCTTTAATCCAGAGAGCACCGTGCTGCATTCTTTATCGCAGTAGCTGCAAATTCGTCACCTGTCATCCGCAGTGCTGCCATCTTAACGGGCCTAAACCTCAGTGCTACCAACTTAACCTCACTAGCGCGAGATTTGAATCGGTAAACAAATCCACGTGCTTTTTTGACAGCTGTCATCCGCCATCTTCAATCTATAGAGCACAGTGCTGCCCTCTTTAGCTACTTACCTTTGAAATGTGGTGGCGGCAAATTCTACGCGCTCTTGTTGGAAACAAACCCATGTGCTTTTCTGACAGCTGTCAACCGCCATCTTTCATCCAGAGAGAACAGTGCTGCACTCTTTAGTTGAAATGTGGTGGCAGCAAATTCCACGTGCTCTTGTTTGGAAACAAATCAACGTGCTTTTTTGACAGCTGTCATCTGCCATCTTTAATCAACAGAGCACCGTGCTGCACTCTTTAGTTCAAATGTGGTGGTGGCAAATTCCACGTGCTCTTGTTTGGAAACAAATTCTACGTGCTCTTCAGCTGTCATCCACCACCTTTAATCAAGAGAGCACCGTGCTGCCCTCTTTGTGGTGGCGGATAATTTTTAAAAATTGTTTTTGACAAGCAGCCATCTTTAATCAACAGAGCATCGTGCTGCCCTCTTTAGCTACTGAGGCGGTTAATTTGAAAAAATTCTATTTGACAACCTGCCATCTTTAATGAACAGAGCGTCGTGCTGCTACCTTGCGGGTAATTTTTACGTCACAGCTGTCATCCACCATCTTGCATTGCTAAACATAGTGCTGCCCTCTTTAGCTACTTACCTTTGAGGCGGACTATTTGAAAAAAAAATCTATTTGACAAGCTGTCATCCGCCATCTTACATCGCAAAACCGCAGTGCTGTACTCTTTAGTTGAAATGTGGTAGCGGAAAATATGAAAACATTCTTTTTTTGACAAGCAGCCATATTTAAACTACAGAGCATCGTGCTGCCCTCTTTAGCTACTTACCCGTGAGACGGTTAATTTGAAAAATTCTATTTGACAAGCTGCCATCTTTAATCAACAGAACACCGTGCTGCTATCTTTATCGTAGTAGCGACCAATTTAAAATCTAGATGCTTTTCTAACAGCTGTCATCCACCATCTTGCATCGCAAAGCTCAGTGCTGCACTCTTTAGTTGAAATGTGGTGGGGGATAATTTGAAAAATTATTTTTGACTAGCAGCCATCTTTAATCAACAGAACACTGTGCTGCCATCTTTAGCTACCGCGATCTTACATCGCATACCTGCACTCTTTAGTTGAAATGTGGTGGCGGTAAATTCGAACAAGTTTAACCATACATAGGAGGGGGGGCTAGAGTAAGCACGTGCTGCAGTGATGACGTCATCATGCATGTTTAGACTTGTCCGTTTTCTTAAGAGTAAGTCGGTGTAAAGGAATGTGGTGGCGGTAAATTCGAACAAGTTTAAACATGCATCGGGAAAGCTAGAGTAAGCGCGTGCTGCAGTGATGACGTCATTGTGCATGTTTAGACCCGTTCGTTGACTAAAATCTTTAGTCTTCGAGAAACAGTGATAGAGTAGAGTGCAAACATGACGAAAACTTTAATAGTTGATGTGCAAGGCTTTAAAGTAAACGGAAACAAATTTGTGTTTAAAGAGGTGGCTGTGTTAGATTGCAGTGTGTTGTGGGCACCAAAACTTGTTAGTTAAGTATTTAGCCCACCGTTCCCTTACTGTTTGCTAACAGATGAAGATGAAAAGCAGACTCAGTGGATTGAAAACAATTTAGGTTTGAAGTGGGAAGAAAAAGGATTACCTTATCGTTTTCTACCTTTAATGATGAATGCACATTTGTCAAGAGCAGATCTTGTTCCTTTAAAGGGTTGTGAAAAGAAAGAATGGTTGCGTGATTTTCTACCATCATCGTGTGAAATTATCGACATGCATGAGTTGGGGTGCCCATCATTTAAAACTCTTCCGAAAGAGCAAAGTAGAGAAACAAGTAAACAGTCTTTACAACATGTATGCATGCTCTTTGATTGGTTGTGCTGCAGTGCATGCCGGGAAGTGAACAACATATGTAAACTGCAGTGTCGAAATAACCTTAGTGTAAAAGAAACATTTGTAGAGTAAAGACATCATGTCATTTCTAACAGATACTAAGTGTAACGCAGTTGAAAAGGCGATCGTAAAGTTGTATGCATGAAAAAGAAACTAAACACTTTTACTGAAGAAGAGTTAAATGCATTACCAAAGGCATTTTTGGTTAATGTAGCTGCGAATGCTGTAAAGAAGATTTGGGATAAGGTGCCTCGTGAGTGGACTCAAGATCCTGTTTCGTCAGAGCTTCAAACGTGTAGTTTACATCATGGACACATGAGTTTAGGTAGAAGACCTTCTGTGAGACAGTGCCGTACATGTCAACTAATTAAACTGTATCACGGACCTAAAACTAACGAGTTGTCTTCGCTTATAAACACTTATCATGGCTGTGGAGAGAGTAAACAAGGAAAAGGTGAAGAAACGTGCTGGGAAAAAGATGAGGAAGCATGTTGGGCGTGGACTCATCAATAAAGTGATTGATCTTCATTTCTTCGTGCTTCATCTCCCCTGCGGCCCTAGAACACGTTCGCCTGACACGTAGTTACATGCTGCCTGCATAGGGTATATCGTGTAGCTGTTAAAATATGCTTCGTAAAGTTATGCTGTGTGTATGTAATATTACCTAGTGCTTTAGCTGCTCAGAAGAATATAGCAGCACTTGTCGTTGTTGGTGCAATAAAACGAAAACTGAGTGACAAAGACCGTAAAATAAACAAAGGATAAAATGTATATATATATATATATATTCTAAAATAAATATGAATTGCCAAAACATATTACAGGTGGTGTTTAATCCTACAGCATGTCCTAGTGACTTAGAAGAAATGAAACGTAGAGGATTAAAAGAAAACACACTTAAGATTTATTAATCTATGAATTAAAGCTGTTATTAAAACCAAGCCATTTAACATACAGTTTATTGCCACGACGTCGAATAACACGTTCAACTAAATAGTGATCAGGATATTTTGTTTTCTGCAGTTCTTCGATGTAGAATCCTCCTTCAATAGGCTGTCCTCTGAGATCGCGAAGTAAATACGTAACTGGATTAGTAAGCTTAACACTTCTGATTTGAAAATTTTCAGTGCTCCAGTTAGGTGTGTATCCTTTTGCAAAGATAGACTTGTGTTTGCTGATGCGAACAAAATCACCTTCTTTAAAGCGATGGCGACATGGATCAGCTGTTTTAATTACAAGATGAATAGCATTTATACGAGGTGTATTATTTGTAACAAGACGTGGCTTTGTTCCGATAGTGCGATGAGGTGTATCGTTGTAGGTAGATAAAAGTCTAGGTAGCAGATCAATCCAACGATATGAACCTTGTGCTGTAAATTCTCGCCACATCATTGTTTTGAGTGTACGATTAAAGCGTTCTATAACACTTGCCTTGAGATTGCTGAACGTAGAGTAGTGTTGAATGCCAAGTAACTTGAGGTAAGGTAATAAATCCTTGTTGTAAAACTCTTTACCTTGATCAGTTTGAAGAAGCCTTGGGCAGCGTTTCGATTCTTCAACAATATGTTTAAATGCTTCTTTAACTTGAGCTGCTGTTTTAGAACGCACGGGTTGTGCAAAAGCAAACTTCGAGTACACATCGATAACAGTAAGTAGATACTTATACCCCTTATTACTAGAGGCATATGGAATCATTTCTACTAAGTCTGCTTGCCAGAGATCATCTTTTCCTCGTGTAATAACGCGTCTGCGACAGCAGGTGCGACGTGCTGGTTTATGTAACTCATGTGCGATGTTTACCTTTACAGGTGAGATCTTCTCTTGACGAGCCATTACAAAATAATACCGGCATAACGTAGTTCTCTTTATATTTCTAGAATTTCTGATCCGTGACCAGTGTGACCAGCCTCTTGCGATGCTCTTAAAAGTTGTAATCGTTCAACGAGTAAGTTTGGGTCATTCCAGTATCTTACATCCACATACGGCAACAAAGGCTTGTAGATAACATCAAGGCTACGTGCAGTCGGAAACAGCTTAGAAATAAACTCACGATACTTGTAACTCTTATTCGCATTTACAGCTTCTGTTCTCTTGTAATTACGTCGTGTTGCGTCAGTAGCAAAAAGTATTGCTTTATATTTTTTAAGATCATCTTGTAAAATTATATCCTTGTCAGGTATTCGTGAGAAAAGAAGTTCTAAGAGTCCTTTCGTAGGTTTATAGGTAACACCTTTTACAATGAGTTTGTTGTTATTAATCTTAACATTTGAATTTCCTATCCAGAAACAGTCATCTTCGTAGCGAATACCGTAGGTAGTGTCAGTTTGTCCTGTAAAAAGTTTTTCTATATAAGGTGCAAAGAGAGATCCATAGGTTTCTTGAATAAAAGTTCTAAACTGATTGCGATACTCTGGTGTAATCATAACCTCACAGACAAAGATGGTAGATTTTGCGTCGATGTAGTAGGTGTTTCAGCAATAACATCTGTAGTTAAAAACTCAACACGCTTAGATGGTGATGTATCATTAAGTTCTTCTTCTTCCTTATCTTCCTCTTCCTCTTCTTGATCTACATCCTGCTTCTTCTCTTCCTTATCTTGTTCATGCTTTTCTTCTTCTTCTTCTTCTTCATGCTTCTCTTTATGATATGATGTTTGCATAGAAGAAAAACTTGAAGTAGACTGCGGTAATGAAGTAGAATTAAAAATTTCTTTGAGTGGTGTACTTAGTTGTGTTTTTAAAAATAAATCCGTGTCTGCTTGAATACGTTTAAGCTCTTTAAATTTCCGTCGAATATTGTTTCGAGCTTGGATGATATGTTTTGTAATCTCCTTGCTAGATGTTAACATGATGATGGTTTTTAATCAAGTAGTTTTTTTTGCTAGGGGCTTTACGTCGCACCGACACAGATAGGTCTTATGGCGACGATGGGATAGGAAAGGCCTAGGAGTTGGAAGGAAGCGGCCGTGGCCTTACTAAGGTACAGCCCCAGCATTTGCCTGGTGTGAAAATGGGAAACCACGGAAAACCATCTTCAGGGCTGCCGATAGTGGGAATCGAACCTACTATCTCCCGGATGCAAGCTCACAGCCGCGCGCCTCTACGCGCACGGCCAACTCGCCCGGTAAATCAAGTAGTTACTGTAATTCTGTGTTAATGCATATAAAATGATCGAAACCCATGCGATATCGTCCATGCTGTACATCACTTTCTTTATCAATAACTAAAAAGCTGTAACGGTGTAATGACCAACATTTAGCACACATACGTTTAAAGTCATCGAATGTCATATCAGTGTTAACATGATCGTTATACACATGTCGCATGTTGCGCTCATCTTGCCGAAAAAGCACAATAACATTTGCGTTGTCGCGTAGCAACTGCTTAGGCACACGAGAATAGGTTTGGCACAAATAGATGCAATCAACATATTTATGCCGACCCATACTAAAGAATGCACGAATAACGTTTTGCTCTTCTGTTGCGACATCATCAAAGATCATAAGAGAATTAGGAAGCACATCGTCTGGTGATGGTACTTGCTCATGCGAATTAAATTTAAAATATCTTATTCCATCTTTAACTAGATCGTGCATTACAGTTTGTAGAATAGTATATAGCGGTTGATAGAGTGACTTTGCGAAAACGTAAATATTCTCGAAGCGCACACCATTTACAGAAGTAATAAGTGTGAGTAAAAGATTTGTTTTCCCGCATCCGACGGACCTGACATAATACATCGAACAGTGAAAGGAAACAACGATCCATGACGTTTTCTTGTAGTTGTACTAGAACTAGGTAAGAGATGTGGTACAATGTCGGTAACAGGTAGTGTGTCTTGCTGCTTTATAATCTTCATGATAACTGAATCATAAAGTACGTAATAGTAATATATATATTAAACGAAACAAGAGGCAACGGTTAGTTTATGATTTGCTCTTGACTAGTAAAGTCGTGTACAGCATGGTGAAACAACGATATCCAAACGACATGAAGAAGAAGAAGAAAGTAAAAACTGTTGGATGGAAAGATGTTATAAAGGCTGCGCAAAAAGCTATTCGAGGGGAATACAATCCTCGTGTACCTATTACTAAGGCGTTACGCGCAGCAAGAGCGAGAATTTCTCCAAAGTGCAGAGCAATATTTAGTAAACGTGCACGAATTATTCCTGTACCAAAACGAGGAGGATTTCTTCCTGCGCTGTTTGCTGGCTTAGCAGCTTTAGGGTCATTGCTAGGTGGTGCTAGTGCTGTAGCGAGAACTGTCAAAGCTGTAGAAGAAGCGAAACAACAGTTGAAAGAGAGGGAACGTCATAACAAGACGATGGAGGCAAGTGCGTTACGAGGCAAAGGTGTGAACATGAAGCTAGCGCCATACAAGAAAGTGCTTGGTATCTACATTTCTCCAAAAAACGTCTACTGAATGCACGGCCACATCGAGCTCTAACGCATGATGAAGTTTTAACGTTTGCTAAACAACTAATAATTCATTATTTTCGAGGAGTGTATACGCGCGATCAACTACCAGCGCGCCCACGTGAACGTGAAAGTGCCGTAATTAACTTGGACGACAGTCGTGGACCTGGAACTCATTACGTTGCTTATGTAAAACGTAAATCTAAAGTATGGTATTTTGATAGCTATGGAGACTTACCTCCTCCTTTTGAGCTCATACGTTATTTCGGAAGCAGTGCAGACATTGTTTACAATAAAAACCGTGTGCAAAACTTTAATACACGCATGTGCGAACGATTATGTCTTATGTTCTTATATCAAACCCAGACAGTAGAGAAAGTGCATTAGTGTCTACGTGATGACGAACAGTCAAAGAACGTTTGCTGTACGTGGAGAAGGACCTGAAACAACCGTCTATTTTAATCCACCAATCGAACTGGCTATCAGCCGCATAGTCTTGGACTAGTATCGTTTGAAAGCTACAATAAAATCTATAATGTGCGTGAAGGTGTAAACAAGTTCTATTACGATGAGTATGTGCTAACACTACCCTCAGGTAGTTATACAGTAGACGATATTCACGACTATATTGAAAGTACGTTAGTTGTCCGACTCGTTGGCTGAATGGTCAGCGTACTGGCCTTCGGTTCAGAGGGTCCCGGGTTCGATTCCCGGCCGGGTCGGGGATTTTAATCGCTTATGATTAATTCTTCTGGCTCGGGGACTGGGTGTGTATGTCCGTCCCAACACTCTCCTCATCATATTCAGACAACACACTACACTACCAACCACCACAGAAACACGCAATAGTGCTTACATCCCTCCATAGAGGGTTGGCGTCAGGAAGGGCATCCGGCCGTAAAACAGGGCCAAATCCACATGTGCGACGCAATTCGCACCCGCGACCCCACAGGTGTGGGAAAAAGCGGCAGGAAAAGAAGAAGAAGAAGAAGAAGATTGAAAGTACGTTAGTTGATCAGTTTGCGGAAATAGTTTTAGTAATCATAATTACAAGTTCTCAATCACTATAAGCAACATTACACATAAATGTGTTATTGAATCATCATTTAAGATTGACTTCAAATCACAACCTGATTCGATTGGACCACTGCTTGGATTTTCATCGAGGGAGCTCCTACCGAACGTACGTTACGAGTCTGATCAAGCTATAAAACTCTTCGATGATTATAATGTGAACATTACTTGTAATATTATTACAGACTTGAATAGTAATCTACAACCTTCGCACGTCCTGCACGACTTTATTGTTACAGAGGAACGTGGATATACTATTTGTGAGAAACCAGCAGTAGTTCTTTATCATCCTGTGTCTGTAAAACACATTAGCAACATTACTCTTAGACTTGTAAATAAACATAATCAGCTTATTCATTTAGATCAGCACGCGTACGTAGCTTACAAACTACATCTTAAACCAGTATGAAGACTATCTATAAAACACGGTGTACATTCCGAAGACATACTACATGTGTGCAGAGACTCATCGAGTTAACAGATACCCATAAGCAGATACTCCAAAATTTAGGATATACACTACTACAACAGAATGGAAGAACTGCTAGACATTACGAATACAGTAGAAAGTCGTGAAGGTGTAGTACGAAGTGAGCTTCATTCCTATCAACCTTTTACGTTTGGATTAAATAACAATGATGAAGTTCATTTTATTATTAATCAGCAAGATGTATACACCTTACCACACGAAAGCTACCTCTATATTGAAGGACGACTAGAAAAGTCGGATGGAAGTGGACCAAGCACTTTACAACTAAACAACCATGCTCTAGCTTTTCTCTTTTCTGAAGCGCGATATGAAGTAAATAATGTTGAAATAGATCGAATGAAGAATGTTGGTATTACAAGTACAATGAAACTCTACCCTTCTTTCTGTGATGAAGAAAGTAATCTTTTGCGGATGGCTGGATGGTGTCCAAAAGCTACTAACAAGTGGATGATTAATGAGGAAGGAACTTTTACGGGTATGTTATCACTGAAACATATTTTTGGATTCACAGGAGACTTTACACGTATTATAATCAGCGCAAAACAAGAGCTTATTCTAATCCGTGATCGAAGTGATTACAATTCTCTTAAAGCAGTAGAAACACCAGTAGAATCGAAAATAACACTGCATCGTATACTGTGGCGGATTCCACATGTAACCTTATCTGATCGTGAAAAACTTCGATTGCTCAAGATTGTAGAAAATGATACACCATTACCTATACGTTTTAGAAGTTGGGAGCTGCATGAATATCCTGTGTTACCACCTACAAACAAGCATAGCTGGGCTGTTAAAACATCACGTTTTACTGAGAAGCCCTTGTACATTATTTTTGGATTTCAAACTAATCGTAAATTCAATCACGAAAAAGATAGCTCACTGTTTGATCACTGTAAATTAAGACAAGTTAGACTATATCTCAACGGAATTACGTATCCCTACGAAAACATAGACATTAACATTGAGAAAAATAAGTTTGGGATGCTCTATGACATGTTTTGTAAATTTCAATCATCGTATTATCAGAAAGAAGATCGTCCGCTATTTACACCTCAAGAATTTAAAAATAAAGCACCGATTGTAGTTATAGACTGCTCTTATCATGAGGAATCTATAAAAGAATCTCCAGTTGATATTCGTTTAGAATTTGAAACATCTGAAAACATTCCTGCTAACACAGCAGCCTATTGTCTTATTATTCATATGAGTGATGTTACTTACCATCCGCTAACGAATATTGTTACGAGACTATAAATAAGAATAGCTCTTTATCATTTTCATTAGTGTCTGCTTCGACATCGTACGCTATGGAACAAAACTGTAAATGTGCATGCTGTTTGCATGTTCATACGCAACATCTTATTTATCTTACACGAGTGAGTGAGGCTATTAAGATGTTCTATAAACATAGATCGTCGATGCCGAAACATCTTATCCAATACTTACCACAAGGATTTTTATCTACGTACGCTGCCTCTTACGTACATAATTTTTGGGACATTCTTCCTCTACACAGTAAGATGTCGATCGAAGTAGCTTTATGCAGAACTTGTCAACGACATTACAAGCATCGAGGAGAAAGTGGTGATGATGATTGGGATGGACCAAATCCGAGGATTGAACACTGAACACAGTGTATGAATGAACTTTCTCTAGTACCTCATGATGATGATGATGATGATTCCGAAAAGGAATAACAACAAGGTAAGAAGCATATGATCTTCTCTGTAAAGCATAACATACTTAGTATAATATATTTCTAAATGTTTTGTTTAATTTGAATGTTGCAGGAGGCATTTCAGAAGCATACGTTGTTAAGAAGCATACCAACCTTGTCAGCAGCAAAAACGAACACTGTTGTAGTACATTTGTAAAATAAATATTTGATCGCATTCAAAAATGTTGTACTTATTGCATTGCTTTACACCGACTTAATCTTAAGAAAACGATCAGTTCTAAACATGCACAATGACGTCATCACTGCAGCACGTGCTTACTCTAGCTTTCCCGATGCATGTTTAAAGTTGTTCGAATTTACCGCCACCACATTCCTTTACACCGACTTACTCTTAAGATAACGGACAAGTCTAGACATGCATGATGACGTCATCACTGCAGCACGTGCTTACTCTAGCTCCCCCCGATGTATGGTTAAACTTGTTCGAATTTACCGCCACCACATTTCAACTAAAGAGTGCAGGTATGCGATGTAAGATCGCAGTAGCTAAATATGGCAGCACAGTGCTCTGTTGATTAAAGGTGGCTGCTTGTCATAAATAATTTTTCAAATTATCCACCGCCACATTTCAACTAAAGTGTGCAGCACTGAGGTTTGCGATGCAAGAGGTGGATGACAGCTGTTAGAAAAGCATCTAGATTTTAAATTGCTCGCTACTACGATAAAGATAGCAGCACGGTGTTCTGTTGATTAAAGATGGCAGCTTGTCAAATAGAATTTTTCAAATTAACCGCCTCACGGGTAAGTAGCTAAAGAGGGCAGCACGATGCTCTGTAGTTTAAAGATGGCTGCTTGCCAGAAAAAGAATGTTTTCATATTTTCCGCTACCACATTTCAACTAAAAAGTACAGCACTGAGGTTTGCGATGTAAGATGGCGGATGACAGCTTGTCAAATAGATTTTTTCAAATAGTCCGCCTCAAAGGTAAGTAGCTAAAGAGGGCAGCACTAAGGTTAGCAATGCAAGATGGTGGATGACAGCTGTGACGTAAAAATTACCCGCAAGATAGCAGCACGACGCTCTGTTCATTAAAGATGGCAGGTTGTCAAATAGAATTTTTTCAAATTAACCGCCTAAATGGTAAGTAGCTAAAGAGGGCAGCACGATGCTCTGTTGATTAAAGATGGCTGCTTGTCAAAAACAATTTTTAAAATTATCCGCCACCACAAAGAGGGCAGCACGGTGCTCTCTTGATTAAAGGTGGTGGATGACAGCTGAAGAGCACGTAGAATTTGTTTCCAAACAAGAGCACGTGGAATTTGCCACCACCACATTTTAACTAAAGAGTGCAGCACGGTGCTCTGTTGATTAAAGATGGCGGATGACAGCTGTCAAGAAAGCACGTTGATTTGTTTCCAAACAAGAGCACGTGGAATTTGCTGCCACCACATTTCAACTAAAGAGTGCAGCACTGTTCTCTCTGGATGAAAGATGGCGGTTGACAGCTGTCAGAAAAGCACATGGGTTTGTTTCCAAACAAGAGCGCGTAGAATTTGCCGCCACCACATTTCAAAGGTAAGTAGCTAAAGAGGGCAGCACGGTGCTCTCTGGATTAAAGATGGCGGATGATAGCTGTCAAAAAGCGCATAGGTTTGTTTCCAAACAAGAGCATGTAGAATTTTTCCAATTGCCGCCACCACATTTCGAAGGTATCTAGCTAAAGAGTGCAGCACTGAGGTTTGTGATGCAAGATGGCGGATGACAGCTGTCAGAAAAAAGCACGTGAGTTTGTTTCCAAACAAGAGCACGTGGAATTTGCCGCCACCACAAAGAGGGCAGCACTGTGCTCAAAGATGGCTGCTGTCACGTGGAGGTGTCTGCCACCACAGGTATCTAGCTAAAAAGGGCAGCACGGTGCTCAAAGATGGCTGCTGTCAAAAAGCATTTTTCATATTATCCGCCACCACATTTCAAAGGTAAGTAGCTAAAGAGTGCAGCACTGAGGTTTGTGATGCAAGATGGCGGATGACAGCTGTCAGAAAAAAGCTCGTGAGTTTGTTTCCAAACAAGAGCACGTGGAATTTGCCGCCACCACAAAGAGAGCAGCACTGTGCTCAAAGATGGCTGCTGTCACGTGGAATTGTCTGCCACCACAGGTATCTAGGTAAAAAGGGCAGCACGGTGGTCAAAGATGGCTGCTGTCAAAAAGCATTTTTCAAATTATCCGCCACCACATTTCAAAGGTAAGTAGCTAAAGAGGGCAGCACTGTGCTCTATAGATTGAAGATGGCGGATGACAGCTGTCAAAAAAGCACGTGGATTTGTTTACCGATTCAAATCTCGCGCTAGTGAGGTTAAGTTGTTAGCACTGAGGTTTAGGCTCTTTAAGATGGCAGCACTGCGGATGACAGGTGACTAATTTGCAGCTACTGCTATATAGAGGGCAGCACGGTGCTCTCTGGATTAACGATGGCGGATGACAGCTGCACGTGGCTTTGTTTACCGATTCAAATCTCGCGCTAGTCAGGTTAAGTTGGTAGCACTGAGGTTTAGGCCCGTCAAGATGGCAGTACTGAGGTTTGCGATACGTTGTTGTCTGTCAAAAAGCACGTGGCTGTCAAAAAACACGTGGATTTGTTTACCGATTCAAATCTCGCGTTTGTGAGGTTAAGTTGGTACCACTAAGGTTTAGGCCCGTCAAGATGGCAGTACTGAGGTTAGCGATGCGTTGTTGTTGATGATAGCTGTCAAAAAGCACGTGGCTTTGTTTAACAATTCAAATTTCCCGCGGGTGGTGGAGCGGGCCTCTAGGAAGGCCTCCCGGGTGGCGGTGGCGGAGGAGGCCTCTGGGGAGGCCTCTGGCTGTGGCGGTGGTGGAGGAGGCCTCTGGGAGCCGGTGGCGGTGGTGGCGGCCGAACTGTCCTATTATACTACTCACGAGTAAACCCTTGTCAGCTGTGAATTAAGCCACCATTAATACAACAGCACAAACACACGTAAGAATCACTATACACATGTTGAGGTTTAGATACAGTCATTTAAAGCGGCTCGCGGTTCGATACGAAAGTCCTTCGCGATACGCCACTGACGCGTAAGTACAATGCGGATTACCGTCTCTCCTTCAACCACCAGTCTGCAGCTGACATTACCGTCGTTTACATTAGAATAAGAATTTGCGACATAGTGCAATTGGCATTTGATCACTGCATCAGTTTACTTAGCACTCTTCACAAATAAATGCACTGTTTTTGGTCGAAAAGACCTTACACTGTTAGATGTCTGCCCACGTGGCAACATTCGCGCACAGATGAAAGAGCAGTATGGAACGATGTTCACTTCACGGCAACTCACACAAATAAGAAGGACTCTCCCGATGATTGGGACGCTTAAGTAACATCGCCAACGCCGTTGTAGCTAGGGGATTCCCGTATGTTCCAATATTCAACCAATCAGCGTGCTTGTTACCCACAATGACTTTGATATTAATTAAAATTAACATTAGACACACTCTTAATGACTTAATAACGACTCAGATAATTGCTATAACGTATTCCTTATTATTTCTCACTTTCAGACCTGTGGAAACCCATCAACTAACAGAACTGACTCCTCTATGTCGATGTATTCTTCACACAGATATCCATGTTGGTCAACCTGGGATTGTAATTCTGCGCGGTCCAGAATTCATATTAGCCACACCCTCGCTTCCTAATTGGCTGAATGCTCCTAATGGCCAACGAATTCTACACGTGCCGAGATGTGCTAACTCCTGGTAATTCTGAACATTTCCCACGGTCGCAAGTCAGCTTCGCGCAACATACAGCGACTTTATGTCTCCATGGACTTCCTGTCTCAACTGTACTGTAATCTGCTACTTTTCCAATGCTTGGCTGAAATCCACTTCAATATAATAATTTAATATGGCAAATATATATATCTGATTGTCTCTTATGGGCCATCAAGATACGGCTCAATGTCTCATACATTTTTACCTTACCAGCTATGATAACAGAGATATTCATGAATTTTGATTGTTGTTGCTTAAGTCCATATAAGCGCCGAGTCACGAGAAAATGGGTGAATAGAATTGAATGAAAATCGGAATGTAAAGTCGGGGAATAAGGAACTACAGTCTGCGCTGTAATTAATTTTGTAAGATGCCCTAATATCACAGATTAGAAAGAAAACTACATGTGAAGGCCGACAGTATAGAAAGCCCATAAAATTGATTAACAACATGACATTTACCATTGTTTGTTGTGATGTGCTTTGTGTCTTCTGTTGCCACTCATCTCTGACAGATGGGAATGCTTTTGCGTACCGAGTATTTTTTAAATTTGCTTTACGTCGCACTGACACAGATAGGTCTTATGGTGATGATGGGATAGGAGAGGGCTAGGAGTGGGAAGGAAGCGGCCGTGGCCTCAAATAAGGTACAGTTCCTGCATTTGCCTGGTGTGAAAATGGGAAACCACGGAAATCCATCTACAGGACTGCCGACAGTGGGGTTCGAACGCACCATCATCCGGATGCAAATCGCAGTTGCGCATGCCTAGCCGCACGGCCAACTCGCCCGGTCGTACCGAGTATAACAGCCTGCCTGAATATTGGCGGGAAGTAGATGGGGAGTTAGATAACTTTCTTCCTTAGCATGCCATTCCTCAGGTTCATAAATTTTCTGATACTACTGGTACGTACCACACTGGTCATCATAGCATTCGAGATATTCAAACCCTACTCTGTGGCACTGATTGGAAAGACCAGTGTGCATATTTAACGGAATAATGGCAGAGGAGTGTTCAGGGCTGTCTGCGGCCTGGTCATTCCAGTTCTGGAATTTCGGACTGTTAGATCGGCTACGTAGTACTGTTCATTAAAGTGAGAAAATGTGCGTTTTTTCATTTCATCGAGTATTTCATATGATAACATTGCTTTTAATCCCTACATTCCCACTTACTTTTTGCAATGCTCTATGTGGACTTCAGTTAGAAAACCACTACGACAGTCTTTCTGAGAATCCCGTAGCGAAGCAAGGGGTCATCAGCTAGTAAATGTATATGTCCTCACTCGTGATGAAACTCCCTCTCGACATTTAGAGGCTAGCTATTATCACAGGACGCGTGATCAATTTCAAATACTATTTTCAGAAATTCAGTTAACAGTGAAAGTCATACAACACTACAACACTGTGAAAAATTATTGTTGAATTATGTAATTATATTTGTACCGGGCGGTACACCTCCACTCCGCTAATTTAAAATGTGCGCCAGTTGAAACTCCTCTGCTGGAGGAAGTCTGAACTTTATCTACGCTATTAATTCTCTACTTTCTCAGAAGATGTCACCACGTGGAAAATTTTGAGTTTTTGAACTGTGTCATTTTTGATGTGGTTTTGTTTCGCTTGAAGTAAGAAGTGTGAACTTTCTCTTCTAGAGGACACTACTGAAGATCAACAATAGTGCAACCTAGTGCGGAGTCAAAGAACTATTTTGTTGGAGAAATTTTTATTTCAAATGTTTGTTCTTTGCTAAATTTTTTTCAGTCTTTGGTTAAGTTGGCAATATTAACCCCTTCTTTCCCCTTGTTTTAAATCTAGACTATCCCGAATTTCTTGAATTAATTTTCCTCCAATTATGTGTTTCTTCTTAGTATTGTGTAGGGGGTTTATTGATCTACCAATAAAATCATCGCGGGAGGGTGTTTTCATTCCCCTAACGCCTAGAACCTTCTGCGAGAGTATTTAAACTGCTGATTTTAGGGTCTCCGGGCCACTTCTGTTCCATCTTTCAGTGTATAAAGTACATAGCAGGAGGCGGGAAGCGCCTCTTTCCTCGGCAGCGGTCATCAATAAGGTAATGGCCGATTAATAAATTCTTTCTTTGCTAGCTCAGCAGTTTAACTCTCGGGGCGGGTGCGAAGCGTTCCTCCATGTAACCTTTTCCTAAAATGTAACGATCTTTTCTTCTATTCTCTTTTAAGCTGCATATTGGGATAGAGAGTGCTAACCCTCTCGAGCTCCCACTCACATTGTCTTGAGGTGAACTTATTTTCTCAACCTATTCTTCGTTAATGTACAACAAATTGCTCTTTTTTAAAGTCACCTCGGTAGTATGGGATTAGCCCTTGCATTAGTGGCCTAGAGCCAGATTAGGTTTTTAAAAAACAAGTGTATTAGGAGTGCAAGATCGCCTCCTCTCAAATTGTTATTTTAGAGGTCATGTAATTGCCCATTTTTATTTAATAGACCTCAGTAGGTTGGGTATTTTACCCCTGTGTCTATGTCCAGTGAGGACAACTTGAAGGTGGAGTTTGGTGTGGCCTGGGAGAGGCTTAAATTTTGAGAGCGAGTGGCTCTTTTGAAAATTGAGTGTTATATGCCTCGAGGAGGCTTTTCTGTGTAATTTGGAGCAAGGGCTCCTAGGTATGAATGGGGTTTTCTGCCCCTCTGTTAAAACTCTTGTTTGGGGTAAAATTGAGCTGATTGCCCAAGCAGTGTAAAATCAGGGCGCGAAGCCCAATTCCTGTAAATATTGTAACTACCCTTTTTGATTTGCTACTTTGTACCTGCCATGCTTGTTATCTCTTTGTTTTTGAAAAGAAAATATAACCTTGTTAAATTTTAAATTAATTTTGCTTTCGTAGCTGGAGACCTATTCACACCCGCACCTTCTTTCACCTCTACCTACCACGGAAAACTCCGTAACAAGTGGTAGCAGAGCGTGGTTGAATGGGTCTCAATTTAGCCCCTTTTGACGGCTAAACATTGTTTGTTCCGAACTCTAACTATTTTCCCAGTTGCTGGAATTTTTTGAGTTTTTCAAAATTGTTCTGTCACCATGCCCGGCCCTCGCGATGTTATCCATCTTAACTATTTGCGCAAGGAGGAGTTGATCTATGAATTGACTATTAGAAATGTACAATCTGGAGGCACGATTGCAGTAGACACAAACAAGCTTAGAGAGTCCCTAGATTTGCCCATTTCCATCCCCAATTTGGGAGAGAAAGAAATTGACGACTCTCTTTCCACGATCACGGAGAATATTACTGGGCTAGCTTCTGTAGTTAGCTTTTTGATGAAAATGATCCTTCTCCTAATCAAATTAAGCGTGTGCAAGCTAGGCTATATCATTTTTCGAATAGGGTTAACGATCTGTTGTCTCTAAAGTTGAATGACGTTCAGAAGAAGGAAGCTAGTACGCTGCTTGAAAATATGTCTGAATTATCTAGCAAGGTCCCTCAATTGTTAACAGGGGAGGTTCCTCCCAAAAGCGATCTACCCACCACAGTGAATGCAGGTAGTGAGGAAGCGCCTCCCAAGGGAGAAGTTAATAGGATAACCGTTGCTGCTCAAACTATCCCTGCCCCATTGGACAACGAATCTGAACGTCGTGCATCATTGAGTAACATCCGTTCTGAATTAACTTCCTTGCCATTGAAACCTTTACCTACTATGTCACCCGGGTTTAGCAGCTTGCCTCATCCATTGGCAATGTTGCTCAGAGGTATCTCTAAGTTTTCCGTTAATACCACCAGTGATGTAATTTCTTTTTTAAGATTTCTAGTTGAATTTCAGGATCATGCCCTTGTGTTTTCTCTTTCTCCATGTCAAATTTTGCAAATTATCTATCCGTATGCTATTGGTATTCTCTCAGATAAAATTGTAAGAGCCATTGCCGAGCAATCATCTATTGAGGATTTCCATGCTCATTTGCTAGCTAACTTCATCCCGGCTAGGGCCAGGTCCTCCCTTATTCAGAAGTACTATTACCGTGTACAACGCTTGGATGAAAACTTGGCTGATTTCATACAGGACATTAAGTTTTATACTAGGGTGTTTGCTCTTCATTTCCCTGAGGATCAGATTGTACAAGCTATTGTGGAAGGGGTTTCACCACCCTACAGGTCATATTTGTGTTTCGCGGCGTGTCCGCAAACTTTCTCTGAACTTGAAGCATTGGCCGTCTCAGCGGAAGGAGTTAGATACGCCGATTCCTTGCGTGTCGCGAAAGAACCCCCGCCTTCCTTTAGTAATACTCGGCCTCCACCTCGCCGACCAGTCAATCCCCGTAAATGTTATGCTTGCGGGTCGCCTGACCATCTGCGCAACAAGTGTCCACTGATCAAGTCAAGTGGGACAAGGAATGGAGCCGGGTCATCACAAGGCTGTTTTAAATGTGGGGCTTTCTCACATATCGCCAAGAATTGTCCCAATTCGAATAGCACCCCCTCCTGCTCAACTTCTGGTGCAAATTCCACCTATGCCAATAATAAAAAGTGACTAGTGGCTTCGGCTGAGTCGACTAATCCATCTTCCCGAGACTCAGCCCCGGGTAAACAGGTTGTAAATTCAGGGAACGAGCAATTTTCAAATTCATCTTTGGAAGGTCCCAAAGAGTGTCTTAGGATTGCGGCGGATTCCCCGCACCGGTCCCCTTTCTCAAAATTGAGTTAAATAACGAGCCTATAACAGCTCTCTTAGATTCAGGTAGTGTTTGTTCTATTATTTCGGCTGATTGGTATTCAAAATTGAAATCTGTTTGTAAGCTTCCTAACTATTGTTTGTCGGCGATCCAATACGTTTCGGCTAATTCCTCTCCATTAGAAATTCTCGGTTCCTTATATGTCAAAATTCGAATTTTTCAATTCACATGGAAAGTTAAATTGTTTGTGGCCAAGCATTTGTCTTGCCCCATTATATTGGGAGCGGACTTTATTTCTCACACTGGTCTTGTGCTCGATCTTCAGAGTAGGTCTTGCACTTTCAAATTTGCCTCTAATTGTAATATCCCTCTATTAATGTGTAATTCTGCATCATGTTCTTCTATTTCGCCTACCCAGGATGAGATGTTGTTAGACCTTAGACATCTACCTGAGGAGCAGGCTGATAGTATTCGCAAATTGTGTCAGTCGTTTCCAGAGGTGTTCTCTGATACTCTTGGTGTTACTGACCTTATTGAATACAAAATTGAGGTCACGGATTCGATTCCTGTCCGTTTTCCACCTTATAGGCTATCTCCACCTAAAATGAAGGCTCTAAAAGAAATCATCGATCAGATGTTGAAGGACGGTATTATTAGGCCCTCTAAGTCAGCGTATTCTTCGCCTATTTCTTTTAGTCCCGAAACCCCAAGGAGGCTTCAGGCCTGTCATTGATTACAGGGCTCTCAATCGGAAGGTGGTGTTACAATCTGTGCCCCTTCCCGACCTTCATTCTTGTTTTTCATGGTTTCGAAAGGCCAAGTTCTTTACTATCTTGGACTTGAATCAGGCCTATAATCAAATTCCCCTTGCCGAAGAGTCTAAACATCTTACAGCGTTTGCCACGGACTGGAATTTATACGAATACAACCGCGTGCCTTTCGGGCTCCCCACCGGAGCAGCTGTACTCACTAGGCTACTAGATAGGGTCTTCTCCGACATCAAATTTGAGTACTTATATCACTACTTGGACGATGTCGTCGTATTTTCAGAGACTTTTGAAGAACATCTAGATCATCTGCGAGAAGTTCTCGATCGCCTTCGTAAGGCTGGGTTAACTGTTAAGTTGTCGAAGGTTGCCTTTGCTAAGCCCTCTATGTCTTTCCTAGGGCATATTGTGTCACCTGATGGTGTAGCAGTCGATCATTCTAGAACACAGGCCATCCGTGATTTTAAACCTCCCAAGGACATTAAAGGTATCGCCAGGTTCATTGGTATGGTGAATTTCTTCAGGAAGTTTATTCCTAACTTCGCTAATAGAGCGGCGCCCTTAAACCTTCTTCGTAGGAAAGGCAAATTCGAGTGGGGACCTTCTCAACAAGCCGCTTTTGAAGACCTTAAATTAGCTCTTTGTAATGCCCCTGTACTTGCTATGCCTGATTTCTCGAAGAAATTCATTGTCCAAACCGACGCATCGTCGTCAGCGGTAGCTGCAGTCCTTCTTCAAGAGACTGAACTAGGGAGGCGCCCCATCGCCTATGCGTCTAGGACAATGTCGGCTCAAGAAGCCAAGTATTTCATATATGAGCTCGAAGGTTTGGCAGTCTTATTCGCCTTAGAGAAGTTCCGTCTCTATCTGGAACATGTCAAATTCGACCTGGAGACAGATAATCAAGCCTTAAGCTGGGTCTTAGGTAGGCCGCGTCGTACTGGTCGTATAGCCCGCTGGGCCATCCGTATTTCTGCCTTCCAGTTTGATGTTAGACATATCAGAGGTACCGAAAATGTTGCTGATGGACTCAGCCGTATGTTTTCTAACGACGTCGAGACCCACGAACCGGTCGACAGTTCATCACCTTCCGAGTCCATACTATCTAAGGTTAATGCCATCCTAACAGATGCTCCCATGCTCTTTACGGATATCGAGAAATACCAACGTGAAGATCCGACGCTGGCTCCGATAATGGAAACCCTTTCTTCTGGGGAACATGTTGTCCCTTATGTTCTGAGGAATGATGTTCTATGTTGCCCTTCGAGGCATGATAAGATGATGAAAGTTGTTGTTCCAGCGGTTCTTGTACCTATGATCTTCAAGTATTATCATGAGACCCCATTAGGAGGGCATCTTGGTATCTTTAAAACTCGTGAAAAGATTCGTGAAATGTTCATCTGGAAAGGTATGGACGGTGAAATCCGTGAACTAGTAAAGGCTTGTAAATCCTGTTTGCTTAGTAAACCGACCATGTCCACCAAGGTAGGCCTCTTGTCTTCTCAGCAAGCGTCGCGCCCCATGGAACGCCTGTATATTGATTATGTAGGACCATTCCCCCAGTCAAAGGGTAATGCCAACAAGTTCATCCTTGTGTGTGTAGATGGTTTTACCAGATTTTCTTGGTTATTTCCGACTAAGCTGGCTACCGCTCAGTCTACCATTACTTGCTTAAATTCTATTTTTGCTTCTTTTGGTCCGTGCCAATATATTGTATCTGATAATGCTAAGGCTTTTACATCTAACTTATTTCGTAAATTCTGTTTTGACTCATCCATCTCTCATGTAACTACTTCTGCTTATTACCCTCAACCATCTCTGGCTGAACGGGTTAATCGT
Source organism: Anabrus simplex (assembly GCF_040414725.1). Taxonomy (NCBI): domain Eukaryota; kingdom Metazoa; phylum Arthropoda; class Insecta; order Orthoptera; family Tettigoniidae; genus Anabrus; species Anabrus simplex. The sequence continues at coordinate 242,664,318 of NC_090267.1, read as the reverse complement.
AATCTCAGGTCCGCACTTATTGCCTATCATCATGAAGATCATTCCAGGTGGGACACGTCCCTGCATTGGTTAGCTTTTGCTTTGAATTCGGCGGTTCATGAATCTCATAAGTTCACTCCAGCTTCCTTGATGTTCAAGTTTGTTCCCAACACGCCGCTCTCTAACCTTTGGTCGCTGAGTGACATTCTACCCGAGACAATAGATCCGGATAATATTAAAGATCTTTGGAAGAAGGCTAAAGCCAATCTTAAGGTATCTCATGAAAAGGTTAGGGAAAAGTATGATCGTGGACGGAGACCCACCACTTTGAAGGTAGGTGACCAGGTGATGGTCAAGAATTTTGTTCCCGCGGGCAAGCTTGCCCCCAGATTTCATGGGCCATGCATCATTCTCGATTTTCTTACGCCGGTTACATTGTTAGTAAGCAATCCAGCCACCGAGAGGATATTTAGGGTTCACCTGTCCCAGGTGAAACCGGTGTAAATTTTGTGTCAACTTGCTTCATATAATTTGATAGGAATATGAAGGTTATATATTTTTTTTTAGTTCCACTTTTAAGGCATTCTGCTCCTTCTATTTTATTTTATATGTAAGCATTTCTGTGAAACCTCCCCCGATTTGTTAAACTGCCATCCTGTCCTTGCCACGGCCATTACCACGCTCCCGTCTCCTGCTCCACTACACACAGTGGCTAGCTTAGATGAAATGCCATGGATATCTGCACGCCGCTGGCCCCTCAATCTCTCTACATGCCTGTGCCCTCAAAAGAAACATGATGGTCCAACACAATTCTGCCGCCTAGCTTTAATGTTTCAGTGCCCCCGCAGCCGCGCGGCGCCGCGCCGCAACTGGGTTTGAGGAAGGGCCCCCTCGGCCCCAGCGAGGACGACATGTGCACGGCGAGCCGGAGCTCTCCTCCCGGCCAAGGCTGATGTGCGGCGCACGACCTGCTACTTGCCCGCAGCCTGTATATGTTCACCGCGGGCGCGGCGTGTTTCAACACCTCTGCTCCCCTCATAGTGCGGGCGAGCGGTATCTCAGGGTACTTGAGGGGTCCGAGCGGCCTCCTTTGGACGCAAGCTGCAACGGCTGGTCTGGCCATCCAACTTCATTAACATCAACTACATGAACAGTTACTATAAGCAATGACTACACTTGGGAATTCAACAGCATTATTTGGTGGACATTGCAAAATTTTTCATCACTTTTAAGTATTAAAAGTTTATCCTCAGAATTCTACTTCTACAAACTTAAAAACTATTCTTCATCCGCAACAACAAAATTTTGAAACTAAATCAAACCAAATTAAGAAAATCTTATAAATTTTTTTTTGGCAATTAATCTCCATATCTACATCAAAACTTGGACCTTGTTTTCAAACAATTTCATGTGTCACCCCGGGAGGAACTTTTGGGGGGGAGGTCTGTACCGGGCGGTACACCTCCACTCCGCTAATTTAAAATGTGCGCCAGTTGAAACTCCTCTGCTGGAGGAAGTCTGAACTTTATCTACGCTATTAATTCTCTACTTTCTCAGAAGATGTCACCACGTGGAAAATTTTGAGTTTTTGAACTGTGTCATTTTTGATGTGGTTTTGTTTCGCTTGAAGTAAGAAGTGTGAACTTTCTCTTCTAGAGGACACTACTGAAGATCAACAATAGTGCAACCTAGTGCGGAGTCAAAGAACTATTTTGTTGGAGAAATTTTTATTTCAAATGTTTGTTCTTTGCTAAAAAATTTTTCAGTCTTTGGTTAAGTTGGCAATATTAACCCCTTCTTTCCCCTTGTTTTAAATCTAGCCTATCCCGAATTTCTTGAATTAATTTTCCTCCAATTATGTGTTTCTTCTTAGTATTGTGTAGGGGGTTTATTGATCTACCAATAAAATCATCGCGGGAGGGTGTTTTCATTCCCCTAACGCCTAGAACCTTCTGCGAGAGTATTTAAACTGCTGATTTTAGGGTCTCCGGGCCACTTCTGTTCCATCTTTCAGTGTATAAAGTACATAGCAGGAGGCGGGAAGCGCCTCTTTCCTCGGCAGCGGTCATCAATAAGGTAATGGCCGATTAATAAATTCTTTCTTTGCTAGCTCAGCAGTTTAACTCTCGGGGCGGGTGCGAAGCGTTCCTCCATGTAACCTTTTACTAAAATGTAACGATCTTTTCTTCTATTCTCTTTTAAGCTGCATATTGGGATAGAGAGTGCTAACTCTCTCGAGCTCCCACTCACATTGTCTTGAGGTGAACTTATTTTCTCAACCTATTCTTCGTTAATGTAAAACAAATTGCTCTTTTTTAAAGTCACCTCGGTAGTATGGGATTAGCCCTTGCATTAGTGGCCTAGAGCCAGATTAGGTTTTTAAAAAACAAGTGTATTAGGAGTGCAAGATCGCCTCCTCTCAAATTGTTATTTTAGAGGTCATGTAATTGCCCATTTTTATTTAATAGACCTCAGTAGGTTGGGTATTTTACCCCTGTGTCTATGTCCAGTGAGGACAACTTGAAGGTGGAGTTTGGTGTGGCCTGGGAGAGGCTTAAATTTTGAGAGCGAGTGGCTCTTTTGAAAATTGAGTGTTGTATGCCTCGTGGAGGCTTTTCTGTGTAATTTGGAGCAAGGGCTCCTAGGTATGAATGGGGTTTTCTGCCCCTCTGTTAAAACTCTTGTTTGGGGTAAAATTGAGCTGATTGCCCAAGCAGTGTAAAATCAGGGCGCGAAGCCCAATTCCTGTAAATATTGTAACTACCCTTTTTGATTTGCTACTTTGTACCTGCCATGCTTGTTATCTCTTTGTTTTTGAAAAGAAAATATAACCTTGTTAAATTTTAAATTAATTTTGCTTTCGTAGCTGGAGACCTATTCACACCCGCACCTTCTTTCACCTCTACCTACCACGGAAAACTCCGTAACAATATTACTTTTTGCTTTATGAATAACATAAATTGTACTTTAAAAAAAGGAAACATTGTCTTTCCCATCTAAGGATTTGTAAATCGTAGCTTTTACGCTTAAACCCTGTACATTTGTAGATTGCAACTTAAAATTGTAAATTTAGAACAGGCAGTAAAGGAAATCAAAGAGGAATTTGGAAAGGGAATCACAATCCAAGGAGAGGAAATCAAAATTTTGAGATTTGCGGATGATAATGTTATTTTATCTGAGACTGGAGAAGATCTCGAGAAGCTGCTGAATGGTATGGACGAAGTCTTGGGTAAGGAGTACAAGATGAAAATAAATAAGTCCAAAACAAAAGTAATGGAGTGCAGTCGAACGAAGGCAGGTGATGCAGGAAATATTAGATTAGGAAATGAAGTCTTAAAGGAAGACTTTACTTGGGTAGTAAAATAATAAACGATGGCAGAAGTAAGGAGGACATAAAATGAGGACTAGCACAAGCAAGGAAGAGCTTTCTTAAGAAAAGAAATTTGCTCACTTCAAACATTGATATAGGAATTAGAAAGATGTTTTTGAAGACATTCGTGTGGAGCGTGGCATTGTATGGAAGTGAAACATGGACGATAACTAGCTCAGAAAGAAAGAGAACAGAAGCTTTTGAAATGTGATGTTACAGAAGAATGCTGAAAGTGAGATGGATTGTTCGAATCACGAATGAAGAGATACTGAATCGAATTGGTGAGAGAAGATCGATTTGGCTAAATTTGACAAGAAGAAGAGATAGAATGATACGACACATCTTAAGACACCCAGGACTTGCGCAGTTGGTTTTTGAAGGAAGTGTAGGTGGTAAGAACTGTAGGGGTAGACCAAGGTTTGAATATGACAAGCAGGTTCGAGCAGATGTAGGATGCAGTAGTTACGTAGAAATGAAAAGGTTCGCACAGGATAGGGTGGCATGGAGAGCTGCATCAAACCAATCTATAGACTGATGACTCAAACAACAACAATTGTAAGTTATAACGTGCCAATTTTCTTTGAATGAATAAGTATAAGAAAATAAAACTAGCTGTTTATATCGAGCGCAGTATAAATCAAACCGGAACATCTTGAAAAGGTAAGCGATTATAAAGTTTTATTTTAAATAATGTACCCCAATCAACACTTCGCTGAGTAGTGGAGGAGAGCTTCGTAATCACAATTGAACGTCAATGTCCCCTCGCTTCCTTGCAAAGTGTGTCCGCTCTCTCGCTTCACTGTGACGTATGCTTGTTACCTAAGCTTCCCGTACGTACGTCACGCCAGCCCGGCCGCACTGGGCTAGCCTCAACGGGCGCCCAGATGAGTACCTCTAACAGGTTCGAACACACAGTCCGTTAGCGATCATGACACATGACTCTTTCTTGGCTCAACTCCAGAGATGTCCGTCACTCACACGATCATTTCACGTGGCCACTCCACATAGTGAACTACTCAGCGCGTATTACGCGGCAAGACAAAAACACAGTACCAATAAACAAAAGCAACCACACTTATACTCCATCGTATAATAATATTTATTATTGATTTAAGCCCACTGACGATTAGTTCTTCCTCGATGCTCTTCTTCGTTCCCAATATCTCTTGAGCTCTGCTGATAATTTTTTCTTTCTCTCCTGTGAAAAGGGCTTCCGAGTACTAGGAACTCTAAGTGGTGGAGTCCATGACTGTACCATAGCCCAAAATTTGGAACGATCTTCTATCCTCCTGAGGCCTGGTGTCCTTTTAAAAGGACACTGTTTAAAAATGGAATTTCCCATAAAAGAAATATTTTAAAAATAAAATAAATAAAAATTGACCTTTTGTGGCTGCTCCATTTTTTTGGGAATTAATTTACCTTGGGGTGATATGCTTCTCACTTTACTGTCTCCTACCAAGACACCGTTAAAGAAGTATACACTTTTATGACATTTGAAGAAAATAAAAATGTTCTGGGCCTCAGGAGGTTATATCATTGTCTGAGAACCCAGCCGAATCCAAGTCCTTCTGTACTTCATTAAGCCACAAGTTTCCAGTCTTGTACTTTTAACCAAATAATAATAATAATAATAATAATAATAATAATAATAATAATAATAATAATAAATACAATAACAAATGTTAAGCATAAATAATAAAATATAGTCAATGTAATTTTGACTGATTTTGAGTGAGCTGGAGTGGATATATAATAGAAATGATAAAAAAACCGCGCCTGTTCCTTTTCCACCCGCACAACCGGCGAGTACAGCATGATCACAGCGAGACTCGTGCGCATATCTGACACATACGGAACTTAAATGGGAGACCTGGAGTATTGTTTAGTCTAGCTTACATACTGTTGTGTATTACATCCAAGTAATTTAGGAATCAGGGAGCAAAGAGTAGAAAATCGTACGAATATAGCCTGTTATGAAGGTAGGCCTATATTAAGATGTATAAAAAAATCAAGCAAAAATGGTTACCAGTGCTTCACTTACCACGGAATAAACAATGTTTTAAACAGGAAACAAGGGCATTGACAATATCTTCATACACAATGACGTCACTAATCTCTAAGTTGACATATTCGTCTCTTTAATGTAATTCAGAATTACAACGCAATAAATTCAGAGATACGGTAGACATTGAAGGAACAGATGCAGATATTGTTAGATGCAACTTTTGGCGGAGCGTTTTATCACAGATCTAGGAAATGTATAAATTATTGCAAAGAGTTTACATGTGGTAATATTTCTTACTTAATTCACAATTAAGATTTGTTTGGATTTTTCTCATTTTCGTTGCACAGCACTGTTGCAACCACTTTACAATTTCCTTTGACTGATAGCAAAACTATGAATCTTCGAACTCTTGGTGGAAGGCATGTTCCAATTGACGGACCACTCCACTTTTTTCATATACATAGTAGTCAGAGTCTGTGCAGTTACGAGACGCGTGTATGTGTGTGTGTGTGTGTGTGTGTGTGTGCGTTTGGCGTCAGAATGAGCTTGTGCATCAGAGATCTTAAGTTATCCAGGTTTGCTTACTTGCTGAGGTTTTACTGCTGGACAAAGACATCGGGTATGAGCACTGAATCGTTGTTTATATATAATATATAGGCCACTAACAGGGCAGATTAAAATTACAATTCACTATTACCATTTACAAGCAACGTTATGAACTGCATTTCGTATATTCGCACTGCCCTCTTCCCGCACGATTCTTGTTAAAGCCGCGGTGATATGGACTATGACAAACTCTATCGGTATCTAAAGGTTCCCTTTTATGATTTAAAGCTGAACTCTCAGAGATATCATTCTCTATCCCTCTCACACCATATACATTGTAGTATATTCTAAGGCGTTCTGTTATAAGCGCTTTGCATGCTTTGAGCGAGCGATATCACAAACGTTCTTAAGCGCAACAGTTATCAACTCGCCATTCATTTTCAGTTCGTGATATATGAGACGACTTGGGAATAGCGTATTTCTTTTACGAAGCATGCTTGGCATACGAAGGTAAGGTCAACGTTCTTTGCAGTAGATTTCACTCCTTTCAAATGTCCACTTATAACAAAGAGCTTTACCTCAACTGAAGTTCAAAGCACTGAACTTGTACTCGACGGAGTCTGAATACCGGCTGATTCATCTTTTCCTGTTGTAGCTTGAATAAACTACACAGCCATTTCCTTCTCCAGAAACAGAAGTTTCGTTTATAAAATCCTGTACCTGATGGGGAATCAAGAGAGCTTTAGTGGCTCAGGCGGAGGTGCGTCGCCCTTTCACCGCTGGGTTCTCGGTCACTCCACGTGAAATTTGTGCTGGACAAAGTGGAGGCGGGACAGCTATTTTTCTCCGGGTACTCCGGTTTTCCCTGTCATCTTTCATTCCAGCAACACTCTCCAATATAATTTCATTTCATTCCAGCAATACTCTTCAATATCATTTCATTTCATCTGTCAGTTATTAATCAATTGTCTCAGAGGAGTGAGACAGGCTTTGGCAGCCGGCACAATTCCTATCCCCGCCGCTAGACAGGGGCTTCATTCATTCTACTCCTGACCCGGTTGAATAACTGGAAACAGGCTTGTGGGTTTTTTTATGGGCAATCAAACCTGCTGTAATGATTTCGCGAAAAACTGGGGTGCCTCTAAAGCTTATAAGAGGAGAAGAGAATGAATTTCGGACATCAAATCATTGCCGAGAGTAGGCCACAGACTGTAGGATGACGTCAGTTGGATACTTTATTAATGTATATTCAGGTTTGAATGCAAAACAAGAGAAGTCGGGTGAAGGGAGCTCTGTTCATTCGAAGTTTAATGACTGTGAGTTTTGTATTGTTCATTGTATTCTAATAGGCTGATTAGACACAGCATGGCAACTTTCAGTTCAAAGTAAAATCTTCGTCAGGAGTTCAGTTGTTATTTGATGGAGGTACACTTCTTCTACTAATTCTTCCTGAACATTTTCCTAATTTATTGGGATCGGCACTTGATATGGATTTGGCCGATTTCTGCTCCCCGATGCCCTTCCTGACGCCAACCCTATGTGGAGAGATGTATTCACTATTACGTGTTTCTGTGGTGGTTGGTAGTGTGATGTGTCTGAATAAGACGAACACAAACACTCAGATTCCAATACAAACACATACACAGGTAAAATTTTCGGCACAACAAGGTATCGAACCCGGGGCCCTCTGAATCGTTGGACAGTGCTCTGACCACTCAGCCAAGGAACCGGACTAGTGAAGGTACTATGAAAATATATGAAAAGCCCACCAATAAAATTCGCATCTAGACAAATAATTTGAAACCCTTAGCAGAAACCATTGCCTATCTCGACACTTGCCATCGTGAAACGTGTGTTGCTTAACGGGCTGTGTAATAAATATCTGAAACAATTAACAAAGCCGTTAATTATATTGTCAACTAACAAATGTACCCGTGCTTCGCTACGGTATTCTACATTGTATTCGAATATCGAAGAAAATACTGTACATGCAGTAAATAAGATTGTTTTAAAATTCCATGTCTCTTAGCGTTATCCGAGAAACCGCATGCGGAGGTCCCTATACGCTGTTTCTAACGTAAAGTATTTGTTACGGATTTGTGATATAACGGCCGGCTCACTTGCCTACTGCCATTCACAATCGAGTTGGGAAGTTTACATAATAATTGCAGGCCCCTTTGCCTACTGCGCGGTCACAATCGATTTGGGGAGTTTTCGTTTCAATGGCAGCCCCCCTTTCCTTCTTCCAGACAGATAACAGTCTAATGCCAGTAATATTTTAGATGAGGACATTTGTTTATAATTGCGGGCAACCTTGCCTACTGCCAAACACAATCGGGTAGGGAGTTTTAAACAAAACTGCATGCGCCCTTGCATTCTGCAAGTCATATCGAGAAGTGAACTATTCATTACAATGGTAGACCTTCTTTACTACTGCCAGTTACACAGGAGTTGGAGTCAAAGTCAGTGATTACAATAGCAGACACACCCTTTCTCGATCGCTAGAAATCGACATCAGTGAATATATATAGATCGACATACGAAAGTATATCCGTGTTTAAAACGTTGCACACCTTCATTTATAGATTAACTGCTGCTAAACGTACGTCATATTGACAAAGAATTGTACCATAAGACGCCGGATTTAGTGGCCTAAATGGCTGGTCCTATGATATCTCATCTATTTTTCGGTCAGATTGAGTTAGAAACGTTGAACAGGGTAAAGGTTTTGTATGATTATCTCTCATTGCGTTACATTTCAGATAATTATGTGACAGCTACATACATAACATTTGGCTCACATATGGCTACTGTGTGGGCCAATTTTCGTGAAGAGTTTGATGATTTTATATTTCCTATAAGTGATTGAAAGTATGAATTATGCATGTGAAAAATCCAAATTTACTTAACATCGATTAATAGAGAAAAATCAAACGTAAAAAGGATACAGATACGACAAAAATTCGTAAGACCAAGGTTGTAGATCATTCCAAATTGAACGGAGATTGTGCAATCCGTTTTGTGATAGGACTTCCCGAAGGTCTGCACCATCATTAAAATTGCCTCCATATTTCGATATTCTTCGGGGAAGTTTTCCTTCCGTTACAGACTAAAACGTATAATTTTGTCAAATTTCCATTTTCTTTTTCGTCTGGCAGATTATGCCACGGTCGTCGCCATAAGACCTATCTGTGTCGGCGCGACGTAAAGCCCCTAGCAAAAAAAAAAGATTATGCCGCAATCTGGATTTTGGGCGAGGAGGGTAACAATTAGGACTTTTAGGAAACTAAACCAAAAAATATGCAGATGGTCATTATTACCCCTTAAATGAGTAGCTGTGCGAGAATTTCGCCAAAATAGTCGATGTAGTGGGACACAGTCGTTACGATTTTATTTATATAGAATATAGATAGATAAGGAATCTGCTCCACGTAAACACCTTTTGGGCTATGTCCGCTGGACAACCTGCAAAACTGACCATTCATGATATCTCCTTATTAATCCTCCTGACGAAAAAATGCTCATGAAAAAGTGTTTTAGAGATGGAATCCCATCACGTTTGGTCGATTTCCAGTCAGGTTGGTCTTGTACTGTATATATTGTGGAAGAGTAAAATCACCATTTCGGTTCCCTATAAACCACCAGTCCATTCTGGGAACATGGAATATTATTGATCTTTAAAACCTACCTTTGGACAGGTGGATGCTAAATATAAAGTTTGGTTCGAATATCTTTAGTAGTTTTCAAGTTGTAAGGAATACGCTTTACGCGCACCCGCTCTTCAGATAAGTCCGATGGGACTTGTACCGAAAAACGGTACGTTAATGATATCTCCCTTATTAATCCTCGTATCGAAATGATGCACTTGAGAAAAAATGTTTAGAAATTAATTTCCATTAAGGCAGGTATATTTCCATTAAGTTTGGTTGTGTATATTTTGTGGGAGTGCAAAATCACGGTTTCGGTTTCGCATAAACTCCCAGTCAGTTCAGTGATTTAGAAACAATATTTGCCCTAAAACCTACCCAAGGACAGGTGGATTCTAAATATGAAGTTTGGTGGAAATATATCCAGTAGATTCTAGCACTCGCGTACAGACGGAGTAATTAAGGAAGAAAATAATACAGTTAAGAAAGTTGAAATTAATAGAAAATGGATTATAACTGAGGACAGCTGGATAACGACAAACATGTAAATGCCAGGTGAATGTATTGGAAAATCAAATGTCCCTCAATAAATTATGCTGGTGTGAGTTATGGATATAATAAAGTGGTAAAAGAGGAGAAATTTAGGCGCAGTTATTCTTAGATAAACAGATAAGAAGATGACCAATGGTGCTATTATTTAATCTATTCGAGGGTGATTATAACCTCCAACGATATTCCGCCAATATCCAACGGATAGGCCGATTAACGCCTCTCTTGCCTTCTACCCAAGGAAAAACCACGAATTTAAAAGTATGATGAGGAAAATGGCAATATGTTACTTCCCTGCTGGCAAGCAGTCAGAGACGTTGCCATGGTAACCTGTAGGTTCGTTGTCGGTCTGTCGGTCACTCAATGTAGAGCTTGACACCAGCAGAAAATAGTAAATTTCTCCGTCATGTGAAGAGTAAGGTAAATTATGAACATAACAAAAGTTGTTAATAATGAAGAGACGTTTCACGTACGGTCCACGGAGTTTACAGAAAATCTATAGTATAAGAGAAAATGGAGGAAAACCATTCTTGTTTACCTATAAACCCTCCGTCTATTCAATGATTTTAAAATGATATGCATATCTAAACCTTCCCTGGGATTAGAATACTCTAAATATGAAGATTGGTTGGGATCTATCCAGCCATTTCGACGTGATGGTGGAACAGACAAACAGACAAACAGAAACAGTTAAACAGACACGAAAAGTAAAAACCACCGATTCGGTCTTGACCTAAAACGGATAAATATCTAAAAAATTGGCAAAACAAAAGAAATTATAGACAGCGGACCCCCTACGACTCTATTTAGGCCCTATATAGATAAAAGTTTTAAACTAAAACAAAGTGTTCTTGTAAATAGCCCGATAGACCGACAACGAACGTACAGGTTATCATGGCAACGTCTCTGATTGCTTGCCAGCAGGGAAGTAACATATTACCATTTTCGTCACCATTCCTGTGAACTCGAGGTTGCAGCGGGCGAGTTGGCCGCGCGGTTAAGGTCGCGCAGCTGTGTGCTTACATCCGGGAGATAGTGAGTTCGAACCCCACTGTCGGCAGCCCTGAAGACGGTTTTCCGTGGTTTCCCCATTTTCACACCAGGCAAATGCTGGGGCTGTAGCTTAAGTAACGCCACGGATGCTTCCTTCCCACTCCTAGGCCTTTCCTGTTCCATCGTCGCCATAAGACCTATCTGTGTCGGTGCGACGTAAAACAAATAGAAAAAAAAGAAAGAAAAACCTCGTAGTTGTTCTTTGGGTAGAAAACAAAAGAGACGTTAATTGGCCATTTTGCGGGATATTGACGGAATACCATTGGAGGTCAAAACTGTCCTCGGATAGCACTAAGGGGCATTATTAATATTTGAGCAGTACTGCGGAGTGTAGCACATCATTTCACACCGTAAGGTGTTTTCTGGTATTTGCTATCAGTTTTACTGTATTTCTATTCTACTTCCGTTTACCGCTTTAATTTCTTGCATCTGCCTTGCCTCTTTAGGCTTAAGTCATCCTCTTATCTGCGTATCTAAGAATCCATACGCCTAAATTTCTCGTCTGTTGCTGCCTTCTTATATCCGTAACTCATACCATCACAATTTATTGAGGGGTATTTTACTTTCCAATACGTCCAGTTGGTATTTACGTATTTGTCCTATCCGACTGTCCTCAGATAATCCCATTTCCTATTAATTTCAACTTTCTTAATTGTATTAGGTTCTTCCTTAATTTATCCGTATATATGCAATAGCGAATCCCGAAACATGGACACTCTGTTCTTTGAGGAAAATTTCCAAACTGTTCAAATGTATAACCTTTGGCCGCGGAAAAATATCGAAATATGGATGCATTTTAATTACGTTTCAGACCTTCGTTTTGGGTAGTTCTTTTCTAAACGGTAAGTCGTATTACAAAACTGATAGCACAATTGCATTTCGATTTGGAGAGATCTATAGCTATGGTCCTATGATTTATTGTCGTGTTTCGATTGTTGATACTTTAGATAGCGCTGCATTTCTCTGTTATTATCAAATATCTCCAACTCGACTGTGACTGGCATTAGGAAAATGGGTCTTTCTTTATAATGAAATCTCCATCTCTACTGCGAATGGTGGTTGAAAAGTGAGCCTGTCGTTATAGTAGAAACTCCCGAGCTGGATTGTGATGGCAGTAGGGAATGTGGCCTGCCATTAGTGTCAAAACTTCCCCAATGCCTACCTTACATCGGAAACAATGTATGGCGTCCTCCCTGTTTTGCTTTTCGGATAGCGCTAACAGACATGCAATTTAATATAATCTTACTCACTGTCTTTACAGTAATTTACGGAGAAATCCGTATACAATGCAGAATACCGCAGCGAAGCACGGGTACATTTGCTAGTTACCTAGTATATTAGAAATTTGTAATAAGTAAAATGCCGGACTGAGTGGCTCAGACGGTTGAGGTGCTGACCTTCTGACACCAACGTGGCAGGTTCGAACCTGGCTCAGTTCGGTGGTATTTACAGGTAATAAAATACGTCAGCTTCGTGTCAGTAGATTTACCGGCAGGTTAAAGAGGTCCAGCGGGACAAAATTCCGGCACCTCTGTGTCTCCGAAAACCGTAAAAATAGTTAGCGGGACGTAAAGCAAATAACATTATTATTAATAATAAGTAAAATGATTTAAATAGTGAACAGGTACAAGATAATACCAAACAACATTCTGACATGAACTATTTCAAATTTGTGTGTTATAGAAATAACATTTTATCAGTACAATTATCGTTTGCGTACAATCGAAACAGATTTAAACATGACTATTTACGAGTATACACTGTTGTGTATTGCAGCAAAGTTAGTGAGACTTAAAGTACAACATTCATTTTTATTTACAGTGTATCACAATTTTCTACAAAGAAGAGAATGAGGTACGTCAATTTCGTAAAAGTGTGTTACACTTAATTTAGTTTAGTCACCTAACTATTCTTTCTTTCTTTCTTTCTTTCTTTCTTAATCCGTTTACCTACCGAGCTCGATAGCTGCAGTCGCTTAAGTGCGGCCAGTATCCAGTATTCGGGAGATAGTAGGTTCGAACCCCACTGTCGGCAGCCCTGAATATGGTTTTCCGTGGTTTCCCATTTTCACACCAGGAAAATGCTGGGGCTGTACCTTAATTAAGGCCACGACCGCTTCCTTCCCGCTCCTAGCCCCTTTCTGTCCCATCGTCGCCATAAGACATATCTGTGGCGGTGCGACGTAAAGCAACTAGCAAAAAAAAAAAAAAAAAAAAAAAAATAATCCGTTTACCTTTCAGGGTTGCTTTTCCCCTCGGACTCAGCGAGGGATCCCACCTCTACCGCCTCAAGGACAGTGTCCTGAAGCGTGAGAATTTGGAACGGGGTGATACAACTGGGAAGGAGTACCAGTACTTCACCCAGGCGGCCTCACCTTGTATACTGAACAGGGGGCTTGTAGGGGATAGGAAGACTGGAAGGGATAGACGAAGAAGAGGGAAGGAAGCGACCGTGACCTTAAGGTTTGTTTAGTGGTGTTGTTAACATGTACAGTATATTATCGAGGTCGAGGTCGTAAGAGAGCTTCTTTCAGAAAAATAACTTTGAATTTGCTATATCCAAAAATATTCTTCTTCTTCTTCTTCTTCTTCTACCACTTTTCTCACACCTATGAGGTCTTGGGTACAAACTGTCTCGAACATGTGGATTTGGTCCTGTTATACGACCAGATGACCTTTCTGACGCTATCTCTATATGGAGAGATTTAATCACTATAGCGTATTTCTGTGGTGGTTGGTAGTGGTGCTGTCTGAATATGAAGAGGAAAGTGTTTGGGACACATACAAATGCCCAGTCCCGAGCCAGAAGAATTAAACAGACGCCGTTAAAATCTCCGACCCGTCCGGGAATCGAACCCGGGGCCCTCTGAACCGACTATATCCAAATAGGGTGATCCTTTCAAAACAAAGGAACTGATTGACTTGTTCCATCTCATTCAATACATTACTGAAATCCGCTTAGAGTACCTTAATGAATAGAATATGGATGATATGGATGAAAATAGCTCTCGAGAGACATTTGTTAGTGAAATAGTAAAAGAGTACATTGCGATGTAACCATCAATCATGATATAAAATGTCTTAATTATTTACGCGTCCATCTCTGTGGAATAGTGGTTAGTGTGATTAGCTGCCACTCCCGGAGGCCCGGATTCGATTCCCGGCTCTGCCACGAAATTTGAAAAGTGTTACGAGGGCTGAAACGGGGTTCACTCAGCGTGGGGAGGTCAAATGAGTAGAGGGTGGTTCGATTCCTTCCTCAGCCATCCTTGAAGTGGTTTTCCGTGGTTTTCCACTTCTCCTCCAGGCAAATGCCGGGATGATACCTAACTTAAGGCCACGGCCGTTTCCTTCCCTCTTCCTTGTCTATCCCTTCCAATCTTCCCATCCCCCGACAAGGCCCCTGTTCAACATAGCAGATGAGGCCGCCTGGGCGAGGTACTGGTCATGCTCCCCAGTTGTATCCCCCGACTCAAAGTCTCATGCTCCAGGGCACTGCCGTTGAGGCGGTAGAGGTGGGATCCCTCGCTGAGTCCGAGGAAAAAACCAATCCTGGAGGGCAAGCAGATTAAGAAGAAATAATCATTAATACCTGGATATGGTCTCCATCTATCTCAGAATTTTATCATAGATCATACAAAACTAGGTATCTCATCTTTTCTCAATGAAGCATACTGTGCATCGTCTTGCGACTACATTTAAGTCCAACTCATTAGCTGAAAGGTAAGCGTTGAGGCCTTCGGTTCTAAGAGTCCCGGGTTTGCTCCCTGACTGGCTGGAGGATTTTAATAGAATCTGATTAATGTGTCTGGCTCGGGGACAGGGTGATTGTGTTTGTTCCGACACTTTCCTCTTCATATTCAAACAACACACTACACTGCACTACTACAGAAACTTGCAATAGTGATGAGATCCCTCCGTATAGGGTTGGTGTCAGGAAGGGCCCTGGCCGTATAACAGGGCCAAATCCACATGTGTGACAAAGCTTGCACCGGTGACCCCACAGATGTGGGATAAGTGGTAAAATAAGATGATGAAGGATACGAAGATATGAAATGAACATGTTTTATTAACATAAGAACTGCATTATTATTGTATTAAAGCTTCATCTAGTTATTTCATAACTAGGACTTGGTAACTGATATTTTAAGCGCTTTAACATACTAACAACATTTTGTTTTATGTATCTCGAAGTGACATGGAATTCTAATCTTAATCTCTAGAGCCCCTTACTTGAAGCACCAACAAACAATTCAATTTTGCTCATCTGCTTTCTATTTTCTCTTCAGAATAATTCAAAACTAGACTTTCGTTTACTTTCAGTCGTGCAAATGAATGAAACACTCCGCTACTCTCTGGTGAAGAAAAACTTCATTATAAGGCTTGCAACCGCAAACAGCAACGACTTCTTCTATTTCATTTTCTGCGGTGACAATGGGTGGGGGTGTCAAAGCTTAAAGCATTATTCACAGAAAGCCGACTTCTAAGTGATCTTCCCAGCGCTTCCCAACTTTTATTAAAATATGACGCTACGGCACTCATCATAACGAAATATGAAATAAAGAAGGAGAGGAGAAGAGAGAAATTTTAGATGAAGATATAAGATACAATTCGTTTCAATTCAACGTGGGAAATGAGAATCCGTCTGCCAAAGCAGCTGAGGGCGTAAAAGGCAGATGGAAACCGCAGTAAAGAGTAATCTTTCTCGTACTGAGTAAAACAGAAGATTGAAGTTTTTGCGTTTAGTGAAGCAGAACGAGTTTTCATCTATGTTCCACTGGTTGTCTATCATTGGCGAGTAAACTGTGAAGTGTACAGATTTTCATTTCAAAGCAATAAAGAATATTTTCTCGAAAGCTTAGAAAACGCAATCACAATATCGAAATATTACAGGCCCAGTTTCGTTGAAAATTGAAAGGGCCTTGTATTTGGTCATCAGTCCAGAGACTAGTTTGAAGCAGCTCTCGATGCCACCCTATCCTGTGTTAATATTTTCATTTTTTCGTAACTACTGCATCCTACATCTACATTAATCGGTGTGTCATATTCATGGCTTGGGCTACACGTACCGCTCTTGCCGCTTCCCTCAAAAACTAAGTGAACAAGTCCTGGGTGTCTTAGGATGTGTCCTATCATTCTACCTTCTTCGTTATCCTCTCACCAATTCGATCCAGTATCTCATAATTCGTGATTCGATCTATCCATCTCACATCAGAATAATTCTGTAACACCACATTTCAAGAGCTCCTATTCTCTTTCTTTCTGTGCTAGTTATTGTCCATGTTTCACATCCATACAGTGGCACACTACAGCCGAAAGTCTACAAAAATATCTTCGTGATTGCTATATCAATGTTCGAAGTAAGCAAATTTCTGTTCTTAAGCAAGGCCTTCCTTTCTTGTGCTAGTCTGCGTTTTATCTCCTCCTTACTTCTTCCATAGTTAGTTATTTTGCTATCTAAGTAACAGTAAAACTTCCTTTCCTAATACAGTATTTCCTGCATCACTGCACTACTTTACTTTACTTTTGGATTTATTTATTTATTTATTTATTTATTTATTTATTTTTATCTTGTACTCTTTCTCCAAGACTGTGTTCATACCATTGAGCCCTTTATCCAGATCTTGTGCATACTCAGATAAAATAACATCATCGGCAAATCTCAGAGTTTTAAATTCCTCTCCACGGATTGTGATTCACTTTCCAAATCTTTGATTTCCTTTACTGCCTATTTTACATAAACATTGAAAAGGAAAGGCCTTAATATGAGAAAATAATGGTAATATGCACGATAAAAGTAGTAGTAGTATCATTGGAAAGAACACACATTACTATTGTAGAAAACATTCTTGCAGTGTTATGTGGATGTGTTTACTTCAGTAACTTAACATGTGTGACCCACGTAAAACAAGAGTTCGAGAAATGTTACAAGGTTTCACGCTTCGATGTCTTGAGTTTAAGTTGAGCTACTAACAAACCTCTCATGGGGTCTAAACTGAAGTCTGGAGACATTATTTTATAAGAAGGTGTTTTTTTTCTCGAGGCGTTTCTTGTGTGCATTCATAAGATATACGTTGAGGTACACAGGGTGGTTGATAAAAACGTGAAACGGGTATATGATCGTTAGAGAGTTGATCAGACAAATGGCCCTAATTTGAAAAAAAAGGTCGATATCTCACGCTGTCTCGTTTTATCAGGCGCTGAAGTTAGCTGACGAGATCGCTTCGCGGACGAATTAAAATAGGCTTTGTGAGGCGCCCTTGCTAAATCCACACTTGCTGTGCTCTTCTTTAGGTAGGATTTTTGCCGTTATTCGTCTCTTCATTGCTTTCCAGGCAATTTGCGCTGATGCATTGCTTCCACAATATTGCGTATCGTCAGAAGGGAAGTAAGGTAAGTTTTCCATTAGCCAACTTTGTCTTCCGAGTTTATAAATTGATTGTAGGTAATGAGGCTTATGATCCTAAAGGATTCCAGTTTGCATTTCACTTCAAAATTAACCTTAAAGTGTGTTCATTATTTAATTACTGTGTAGGCTACATTCCCGCTCTCCTCTAGCGCCATTAGTAACTTACAGAGTGACTCAAAAGTCCGTTAATATTTGACGAGGCAATACTTCACGGAATATTGGAGATAAAGAGGTGATAATTCACACTCATGGTTAGTTTATTTTGACACCAAAATGAGGTATACAAAATTACCAACAGATGGCGGTGGACAGCAACACATCAGTGATGCCACGCGAGACCTGTGTACGGTATAAAAGGAGCAGTTCAACTCCTCATCTCCTGACGTTACAAGCCCTAATCAGCTCACCCCTCCATTCCAGCATTCGCCCTGCCAACTCCAGTCCGCTCATTATCCCAACGTACCTCGTTCTGAGCACTGTCATATTTATAAAAGCGTCATGACAGTTAAGCAACATCGGGCGTGGTCACCAACTGGATGGGTGACCCTCCGCCTGAAACCTCTTCGCTTTTCACCGCTCGAAGACAACGTTGAACTCTGTCATCGGAGACGTTGGCCCGTCATACCAGATTTGTACGCACGAGAGAGTTCATGAAGTAAATTCACCATGTCAAAGGTGCGTGCACATTTCAGTCTTCAAAATATTCATAGCTATTTTCTTTTTACAAAATGTCAAATGTTGTCCTCTCTTTGTGATGCGAAAGAAGCAGAATCATACCTGTAATCATTTTATGGTCATTATGACCGGTTCCATGGATGAATAGTCATTCTTGGATTTCGGTCCTCGGGGCGTAGTGTTAGAATTCCAGATGGGTTGAGGGATTTTAATCCTAGAACAGTTAATTCCCTTAACTTGGTACCTGGGCTTTTGTACTGTCCCCACCATTCCTAGAACTCACACAACACACACAAAACTATCCTCCACCACAGGGTTTCCGATTCACGACAGATGCCACCCGCCCATTTCGGAGAGTCTGCCTTGTAAGGGCTGCACCAGGCTAGCAATATCTGCACGGAATTATTATGGCCATTGTCAGTTTGTTTTTTGAGTTGTATGTTTTATTTGTTTTATCAATAATCTTTATTGTAAAGTGATTTTGCTTTATTATATATTATTTCGCCTGCGGTCATACCAGCTCACTAACTCACGACGACCCAGCGAGTTCGCCGTGCTGTTAGATGGTTTTTCGTGGTTTCGCATTTTCACACTAGGTAAATGATGGGACTGTACCTTAATTCAGACCACGGTCGCTTCCTTTCCACTCCTAGCCCTTTCCTATCCCTTCGTCGACCTAACTGTGTCAGTGCGACATAAAGCAAATCGTAACTCACGACGTTGGGATAGAAATGGAATAGGACTGGGAAAGAAGAAGCCGTGGTCTTAATTAATGCATAGCTCAATCTTTTGTCTGATGTTATAATGAGAAATCATAGAAAATCCTTTTTAGGACTGCCGAAGGTAGGGCTCGAGCTATCCGTCTCCAGCCACTCGCTTCCTCCTTCTGGGATAGAGCTATGGTGTCCGAGGGCTAAAATGTTTTTTAAACTTCGGCATCCTGCACGTAAAACTACTACATTCTTTCCCAAACGAAGTGTGTACATTCAGTTTGAGTATCACGAAAGCTTCAACTCGTAAACAGTGTTGCCAACTTAGCGGATTTTCCGCTAAATTTGGTGGAATTAGAAGTCTGTCGGCGGAGAAATATATCATTTAGCGGACAGCAGAATTTTTGGCGGAATTCTAGATTTATTATAGCGGAATTTAGTGTTTTATCCATTTTACGGTTTTAAACAACTTGTACTCCAGTCTGTCTCCAAGCAGTCACATGTGGAAAACATGTTATTTGGATTCGATATTATGAGATCATGGTATTATACAGTGGTAATGCGTGGGAAAAGGGTATTTTTCTCTTAGTTGACGAATGACGGCTGATAATGAAACTGTGAGAGAGTAGCATTTATATTTATGCTATGAAGGAAGACCGTTTAATGAACTGGCCTGTTTTGTGTGTGGCCCTTGAGGTAGTGGATTCACCTAGTTTGCACCCGGCACTAAAACGCCTACAAGTTTTAGCTCGCCGGCACGCAGGCAGGGTGTTAATCCAAGTAAAACTCGCCGACCAGGTGAGTGCAGACATTTATTATTATTATTATTATTATTATTATTATTATTATTATTATTATTATTATTATTATTATTATTATGATTATGATTATTATTGCTAATTTTTATTGCTCATTATTTGAGATCTGATTTCTTGACGGATTTTTAGTAGTATTTAGCGGATCTTGAAAATATAAGTTGGCAACACTGCTCGTAAATTTCTATTAGCTGACAACGCTGGATACGCATGCAAACCTTAGCTGGTAACTACTCTTTTGTCCAAGTGAGTTTAGTAAGCCGAATTACAACTCCCTTTGGCTACCCTGTAGAAGAGTAGATTCTAGCAATTGTTATGTCTTTTTATCTAAATATAGCCTCTTTCCCCTCGAGCGGTGTTCTCTTACCATGTGATTTATGAGGCGGGCCATTCACGAGAGTTAGCATAACCGTGCGAGGTCACGTGCACGGATGTGACGTGGGCGTTGCGATGTACTTCCGGTCGCGTGCCGTCATGGTCAAAACATGATGGCTGTGGCACTAAATTAGCGTTCAACGTGATTCAATATCGCCCTAATAAGGTGGGTTTCACAGCGAATTGCTCCTCACGCAACATGCTTCAACCGTGTCCCTTCTTTGAACACATTTTAATGGCGATTCAACAGCGACGCACACTTAAACTTAATGGTTCCACAATCTCAGGCAGCCCCTTCGTTTCCCACCGTTAGCGGTTATCTTCAGGTCATCAGCTACCATCTTCATTCGCAACGTAGTTGATTATGAAATAAGGTAAACTAGTAAAATACCTTCACTGCCCTTTAACCCTTTAACCTCTAATGTGCACGGATAAACAGTGTATTCTGCAGAATTGTGGATGCATAGCTGATTTCAAATTAGACTCACATAGAATCTGCTCCTACATGAATACACTGAAATATTTTGATCGATATCTTATGGCGGAGCTGTTTACAATCAAACCAGCCTTCGGGCTAAGTACTTAATATGTGACCCGTTGCATGGAGAGGGACCTAAAATTGGGTTTTCAATTTTTGAAATCTTTGTGTGGCATAATATACTGAGCATAAAAAAAAGAGTTTATGTTTCTAGGTGTAATACTTCAGAATATATTAATTATTGACTGTTGCTTTAAAGGCTCAGTAAACTCATGAAAATCGATTTCTTGCTTTTAATTAATTCAGTTAGATTTCGTGTAGAAGAGTGGAATGGTGAAATCTGAACCTAAAAATATCCATTACATTGCGAAATTTGAAGACCCTAAGGTTTAGGTAGGGGACAGCGTGAAGTCACTGATGTCTTATGACAGGATATCGCGCGTCACTTCCGTCTGCCTACAAGTGTTTCTCAGTGTCAGCCCATTGTTTGGGATGAACAATCATGCTCAGAACCAAAGTGCACATCATTTCGACTAGAAAACGAGCACTTGGCAGGTTCGGTTCTGGCTCAGTTCGGTGGTATTTGAAGGCACTCAAATACGTCAATCACGTGTCAGTAGATTTACTGGCACGTAAAAGAACTCCTGCTGAACTAAATTCCGGTACCTCGGCGTCTCCAAAAACCGTAAAAGTAGTTATTGGGACGTAAAGCAAACAACATTATTATTATTATTATTATTATTATTATTATTATTATTATTACTTTCATTGATCTGTCTCTGTCTTATCCTTGGCTTTGACAATATGAAAGTGACTGAGGTATGAGCGATGCTAGTAATGCCATTCCTTCTGCAGCCAGTCCGTGCTATGAATGGTGTGAAAATGTTGCTCATAGGGTCGGTTGGTGCATGCATTTCAGTGGGCTTGGCAGACTGATATGTAATAGCAACTTCTGGCTCGGTGAGGAAAGCAACGGGAAACTACCTCACTCCTCATTTCCCTAGTAGCCTACGCCTCTTCCGTGATACCTAGGCCATCTATGACAGCTGATTGCAGAGCTGTTGAGGATCCAACCAGCCTTAGGGCTAAAGACTGAACATACACATTATTATTATTATTATTATTATTATTATTATTATTATTATTATTATTATTAGAAAACGAACCATCGGCATCTGTTATTTCAGAAAGACAGGGAGGCACCGACTGGTGTAAGTGCAAACATTGTGAAGTTATGCCACTGCCGCTGAAAAGTTTTTGCTCTAAAGAGAATGAAACAAAAATGAAATGCGCGGAAATGTGACGTGTGTTGTTTGGCACGAGGACTTTTCCAATGCTGCCTTAAATGATAGTGTGTTAAATACCGCACGTTGTCTTCATATGGAAAAAACGAATATCCTGTATGTGAGGGCAGGAGTGGCTAATGCTAACAGGTGGTCTGTAGCCTTTCGCTATTTTGTGTACTGGGTCAATTCATGAACTCCTTTAGGAAAAGAGAAGGTAAACGTTATACCATCTCTGTAGTGAAAGAAATCCGAGAACAATGTCACCAAGGAGAAGATACAGTACATACATAGGTTTTCAGGCTGCTGAGGGGCAAAAACCAGAAAACTTTGATTAATAACCAATTTAAAAGTATATGTAGAATAATTCAAATTATGTAGATGCACATTTTGCAATAGGAACATATTTCATTCCCCTCATACATAGTGCGGGCACAGAACCTTCCTTAAGACACGTTTTCTATTTCGTCTTTGGAGTTCGGCTTTACATATTGAATTGATAATTCTTAGTCCTGCTCTCTGAAATGTGTAGAGCGTACGAAACTATGTCGAGTTGATGATAAATTAGAGGGACTATTTTTTTAATAACTAAGCTCGATAACTCTCTGGAGATTTCTCTCGACTGGGGAATCTAAAAACCCACACCTTGTGCCTTCGATGTTTTCGAAGTGCTTGTGTGGTTGCGACCATACAGAACACAGTAAACCATCTTTTCACTTAGGTATCGTTTACAGTAGTTAAATATGCCCAACCAAAAATTGCACTGTCAGATTTTGCTACACCAAGTAATAGCGCCCAGGAAGCGGCTTTCCAACGGTGACGTTGCTCGCTCAAGCGCTGTGGCCGTTTTACCCTTGTAACTCCTATCCATACATAAAATACTGCAATAGGATTTTCAGCACGTTTATTAAAATTTAATCTTTCATTCAATGAGTTAAGAAAATAAAACTCAAATAATTGCCTGGGCCTTTAAGAAAACTGTATTTTGAGGTAAACACAATTACAGTTTTCACTTATTTTCTTACCAATTGTACAAAGTTTTCATGACATGAGATGGAGAAAATTTGAACTGCTGCATACCTTAGATTGTTAAAAGACCCGTAGGTAGCGCCGGAAGTCAGAACATAGAAATGCAGTTTTTACACCCCAGACACTTTTGTTCACCTCTGCTGTAAAATTTCTATTGCCGACTTCGGGTCCCTTTTCTCGCAACGGGTCACATATACGTACATTCAAAAAGTTAATTTAAGCACACTCCGTTCATAACTGTATGTACAGAATATGATGTAATATTTATTGTAATCACTTAAAAATGCATACTCCAGTTATGAAGCTGCACAAGAAACACAGAACCGTAGCATACAGTAGATGTAACAGCATACATTTTTTTAACAATCTGCTATACGTCGCACCGACACGAATAAGTCTTATGGCAACGACGGGGTACGAAAGGTCTAGGGGAGGAAGGAAGAGACCTTAATATAGAGTACAGTCCCAGATTTTGAATGCAAGATGAAAGCTATGTGACCCAAACCGCACAGCCACTTGCTCGGTCGTAACAAAAAGTGAATGGTAACAAAGAATATAGTGGATCGTCTCAAAGGCAGTAAAACGAGTGACAATTGAAATCCGGATGTTTCAATATAGGATGCAAGGCGGGATCAAAAAGGGCAGGTTACTGGACGTGCTGGAGTACTGAACGACCGAAGTATTGGTACTGTACTGTAATTATTAATCTCATTGCACTATCGCACACCAATTACAATAAGAACTACCTGCAAGAGTTATGCACTGAGCGGCTTCAAACACCATTCCAGGAGACGAGTGCGAGTTGGCCGCACAGCAGTGAGCTTGTATTCGGAAGATCGCAGGTTCAAAATGTTCAAATTAAAACGTCCGCAGCCCTGAAGATAGTTTTCTGTAGTTTCCTATTTTCATGCTGTAGCTTAATTACAATCGTAACCGCGACCTTCCCAAACCTCACCCAATCCCATCTTTGCGTCATCGAAGACCTTCGATGTTTTACTGCGACGTTAAACCACTATAAAAATACTATTCCATGAGAGGGTCACGTTAATAGCAGCATCAAACAAATGTAGATTATTCAGACGTTGTTATTCGGAAGTAAGTAAAAAATTTGAAAGTTTCAAGAACTGTTAGTGTGCTTACGTAAAATTACAGTATAATGAGCACGGCATATTCACGTTGATGAAATACGCAAGACCCTCCTAATGATGATGATGACAATATTAATAATAATATTTGTTCCGGGGATTTCGTGGAACGCAGGGGTATAAGAAGGTGCCGAGGTGAGTGGGTGGACAGGGAAATGACCAGAGCATAAGATAAAGCATTAAATTTTGAAATGTTAATTCTTTCCTTCTTTTTTTTACCTAAAAATTTGATAGATAATTTGAGTAAGCAACAACAAATAATAGTTAAATGGAAAAACAATGAGCACGTCAGCTCTGATAACAAAGGTGGACTATAAGTCCAAACATGTCCGACTCGTTGGCTGAATGGTCTGCGTACTGGCCTTCGGTTCAGAGGGTCACGTGTTTGATTCCCGGCCGGGTCGGGGATTTTAACCTTCATTGGTTAATTCCAATGACCCGGGGCCTGGGTGTTTGTGCTGTCCCCAACATCCCTGCAACTCACACACCACAAATAACACTATTCTCCACCACAATAACACGCAGTTACCTACACATGGCAGATGGTGCCCACCCTCATCGGAGGGTCTGCCTTACAAGGGCTGCACGCGGCTAGAAATAGCCACAAGAAATTATTATATTATTCGTCCAAACATCAGGTACAACAGAGAACATTATCACCGGGCGAGTTGGCCGTGCGGTTAGAGGCACTTGGCTGTGAGCTTGCATCCGGGAGATAGTGGGTTCGAGTCCCACTGTCGGCAGCCCTGAAGATGATTTTCCGTTGTTTCCCATTTTCACACCAGGTTGTACCTTAATTAAGATCAGGGCCGCTTCCTTGCAACTCCTAGGCCTTTCCTATCCCATCGTTGCTATAAGAACTATCTGTGTCGGTGCGACGTAAACCAACTAACAATAAAGAAAAAAGAGAACGTTATCGACACAATAATTTAAAAGCGATGAGCAATATAGCTCTGAAGGTACACTAGTTCACAAGAGCACATTTGCTCCACTCACATCGTCTAGTAGTTCGAGTTTCAAAAGTTAATATAATCCAGCCTCTTACAGGCACAAGTTTCTTACTCAATCATGCCTGACAGACTATAGATAACGTGTTTACTGTCATTTCTTCTCGACAGTCTGTTACACACTCGTCTATAAATAATGACAATTTAAACAGGGGCAATGCGTGCCCATTCTAAATGAACTTAATGTACAAAATAAAAGGTTTAACACCATCGGCCATGGACAAAAGGCGAAACACTGGCACTGCTTTTGAAACTCGTAAAACCCTAAATGGGCTTATGCCCCGAAGTTACAGAGGTTAAGCCTATATGACAGAGGAGTGACCAAACGAGAAATATAAGTGTCGAAGGCGTGTAAAGAATTTAGAGGTTTAGACAATTTTTGTCACCCCAATATCAACAGAGGGTGAACACTCTTTGTTCCTTTAATTTACATGTTTCCCAGCAGCATTGGAACAGAGTCCACAGACTTACCGAAAATTTACATTTAAATTTTGACTTCAGAACTTCACATTAAGAAAAGAAGCTTGAAACCTTCCCCTCAAGTAATCTGCCTGGAGCTATCACATGTTAAAATATGTCTGCCATTACCTTGAGTTGTAGGGCCTTACGATCCAAGGCAGGCAGCATCTTCCTCTTTATTACGCCGCACACATACTAGACCGTTTTTTTTTCTAGTTGCTTTACGTCGCACCGACACAGATAGGTCTTATGGCGACGATGGGACAAGGAAGGGCTAGGAGTGGGAAGGAAGCGGCCGTGGCCTTAATTAAAGGTACAGCCCCAGCATTTGCCTGGTGTGAAAATGGGAAACCACGGAAAACCATTTCCAGGGCTGTCGGTAGTGGGGTTGAAACCTACTATCTCCCGAATACTGGATACTGGCCGCACTTAAGCGACTGCAGCTATCGAGCTCGGTAAACTGATATTCCCTTCAGGATTAATTGTATTTACTCCTGTCAGAGGGGGCACATAGGCCAATAGTAGAGACATCTAATGGTTAAAGGTACAAGTATCCTGAGTTACGTTAGTTCGAGATTCCTAGCACAGATGGCCATCTGGAAGGCGCACAGTTCAACGGGACGGAGAATGTTTTACTACAGTCTGCACAATTTTGAAACCTTGCATCTAAGAACTCTTAAATCTTGAAATTAAAAATCAAAGTTGGAAAATTTCTTGATGGAGAGTCAGTTATAATAGATTTATGAAGTAAAGAAATCTTGAAATTATATATCAAAGTTGGAAAATTTCTTGATCGAGAGTCAGTTCTAATAGATTTTTGAGGTAAAGAAAACTTGTGGTTGTTTACGAAGTCGTAGAAGTCCGGTCTATTGCGCCCATATTTAAGGGCAAGAGTGGCCGCCATTGCCGATGCCAGGGTGGGGTCCCCCAGAACCCCCAAGTACCCTCAGATACCTTTCTACCGGTACATTGAGAGGAGTAGCAAAGGCGATGGTCACCAAGTACCAAGTAGGATAGTTCAGCCCAATGATAGAGTGGGCGGTTGAGGTTCATCTTTCAAGCTACTCTCAAAGATGACAGTTCTCAAGTCGGCCGTTAAGGAGATTAGGCCGGAACGAGGCAGGTCCATACCCCGCGCCGGCATCCCTCGCCAGAAGACACGACGTGGCTTCAGGTGAAAGAAGGACACTGTAACAATCGGATTTCTGGGCGACAGTAACTGGCTTATAGACAGAGTTGCATATGTAGCAGTTAAGGTTGATGGAGTTAAAGGACGAGTGCACAGAGTTTCTTGCGCAGGCTTGGAGGCAGGGGCAGTTTTGGCAGAAAGCTAAATAATTTATTGAAGAGAAGGTTATCACAAAAGGATTTCATAAACTAAGTGAAATTAACAATAAATTAAGTAATCTACGATTTTTCACCACCCCCAGGGGCTGAACGCCTCCTTAATGAAACTTGCCCACCAAAACTCAAACTAATAACCAGCAGATTCCCGCTGGCTCCGCCCGCAATGTACAAAGTATGGCGTTGTTCGTTACTATCCTTACGGATGTATTTGCAAAGTTTCGAGTTAATGAAATAAAGCTAATGATCTGCTGTGGTAACAGAATGTAATATTATGTCAACAAAGAAACTGAATTAAACGTTCCTCGGAAAAACACTACGCGCCGAGCTGTTAGAAGGTCCTTCAAAGATCTTCGTCATGGACACAAATGTACTCATAACTTTTCTCAGAATCTACCAATTTAAGTAGTCATTACCTAAAAAGAAAGCGATTGATTCACTGAGTGTTTTTAGACTAAAACGAACTGCGTACCTCAATTAGAACGAAAGATATGTTTGCTTCAATGAGAAAAACATGTTGAAGGAATGAGACGTCAAATTGAATGTGCACTCATAACTTTCCTCAGAATCAACCAATTTGAATAGTTAAGACCTGAAATTAAACAGCTTGTTCCACTGAGTGTTCTTAGCTAAGGCAAACTCCGTACCTTAATTAGATCCAAAGATATGATTGCTTCAAAGAGACAAAAAATTGAAAAATATCAAATAATTTGAGAAAGGCGGAAGTTAAGTGATTTATAGTACCTGATGAAAAATCTGTGCATGAATACCTTTCGGTTAAAAATGAAGGAAAAAGACCGGATAGAATGGCCGGACTGACTGACTTTAGTTTTCATAAAAAATGTATATATAGATAGGCCAAGGAGAGACATATAATTAAATCGGCAAAACCATCACTTGGTGACTTATAATGAAAAGCAACAGTGTTCACCCAGGTTTTACTTGAGAAAGATGAACAAATATTTCTGTTTCTGGGTTACTCGCCAACAGGGTGACAGTAGTGAGGAAATCAAGTATAATACAAGGTCCATGAAATATGGGGGCAAGCTTGCCTGCTGTAACACATTTTTTAACCATGAACTGATCTCCAACTTTCAAATTGTTGGGTCTCCGTCCACGATTATACCTCTCATTTAATTTCACATGGGAGGCTTTAAGATTATTTTTGGTTTTTCTCCACAGATCCCGGATGTTCTCTAGGTCTATAGTTTTTGGTAAGATCTAATTAATTGACAAAATATTGGACAAGGGGGTGTTGGGAACAAATTTCAACATAAGAGTGGAAAAAACGTATGCGACTCGTGAACGACCGAGTTAAAGGCAAATGATAACCAGTGTAAGGAAGAGTCCCAACGAGAATGATCTTCGTGGGGGAAAGTAATCAGGGCAGATCGAAGATTACGATTAACCCGCTCAGCTAGAGATGGCTGTGGGTAGTATGCTGACGTCGTGGCATGTGAGATAGAGAAACCGAAACAGAATTTACGAAATAAATTACAGATGAACACCTTAGCGTTATCAGAAACAATATATTGGCACGGTCCAAAATATGCAAAAATCGTACTGAGACAAGAAATAGTTGACTAAGCAGTGGCACGCCTAGTCGGAAACAGCCATGAGAACAGTGTGAAACCATCCACACACACCAGAATGAATGTATTCCCATTCCCTTCAGTGAGGGAAAAGCCCGACATAATCTATGTACAATCGCTCTATAGGGCGAGATCCTTGATGTAATGACAATAGTCGTACCTTAGTAGACAACGTGGGCTTGCTGATAAAAGAAAGATTTACATACTTTAACCAGTCCCCTAATCTCGCCGTCCATACTTTCTCAAATAAACATTTCCGTTATCTTCTCTCTGATTCTGAAGATTCGCAGATGTCCTCTTATGAGATCCCATGGTAATAATTGAAAATCATAGGCACTAGAACAGCTGGAACCCAAATTTTCATCTTCTGATCGTGCTTCGAAGGGCAACAGAGAACCCCATTCCTGAGAACATAAGGGCAACATGTTCCCCAGAAGACAGGGTTTCCATAATAGGAGTCAGCACCGGATCTTCAAGTTGATATTTCGCTATATCATGAAATAGCATTGTAGCATCAGCCAAATGGCGCTCAATCTAGAAGGCCTGAGTAGTATAAGTTACGGGTTCAGCGGCCTCCTCCTCCTCCTCGGGCCCTCCTCAGAGGCCTCCTCCTCGTGGGCGGGAAATTTGAATTTTGGCAGGAGATTTGAATGTTGGCGCGAGATTTGAATTTGTAAACAAAGCCACGTGTTTTCTTGACAGCTGTCATCCGCCATCTTGTATCGCTTACCTCAGTGCTGCCATCTTAAAGGCACTAAACCTCATAGGCACGTGGTGGCGGGCAATTTGAAAAATTCTACATGCTTTACAAAGCCACGTGCTTTTTTGACAGAAGTTACCCGCCATTTTGCATCGCTAACCTCAGCGCTGCCCTCTTTATAGTATTAAACGTTATCGTGGAGGTGGGTAATTTGAAATCCACGTGCTTTTTTGACAGCTGTCATCCGACATTTTGCATCGCAAACCTCAGTGCTGCCATCTTTAGCTACTACATTTGACATGTGGTGGCGGCAATTTCCACGTGATTTTTTGACAGCTGTCATCCGCCATCTTGCATAGCTTATCTTAGTGCTGCTATCTTTACGGTACTAAACTTTACAAGCGGTTAATTTAAAATCCACGTGCTTTATGACAGCTGTCATCATCCATCTTGCATCGCAAATCTCAGTGCTGCCCTCTTTAGCTACTCCCTTTGAAAAATGGTGGTGGGTAATTAGAAATCCACGTTCTTTTTGAAGCTAACATCCGCCATCTTTAATCAAGAGAGCATCTTGCTGCTATCTTTACGGCACTAAACCTTACGAGCGGACAATTTGAAAAATTCCACGTGCTTTTTTCACAGCTGTCATCGGCCATCTTTAATCAACAGAGCACCGTGCTGCTATCTTTACGGCTACACGTGGTAGTGGGCAATTTGAAAAGTTCCGTCAGCTGTCATCCGCCATATTTAATTAACAGAGCATCGTGCTGCTATCTTTATCGTAGTAGCGGGCAATTTAAAAATTCCACGTGCAGCTGCGACCATCTTTAATCAACAAAGCATCGTGCTGCTATCTTTAGCTACATACCTTTGAAATGCGGCGTAGTAATTTGAAATTTTACGTGCCTTTTTGACAAGCTGTCATCCGCCATCTTGCATCAAAAACCTCAGTGCTGCCATCTTTAGCTAATACCTTTGAAATATGGTGACGGGTAATTTGAAAAATTCCGTTAGCTATTACCATTAAACAGTAAAACTTTAATGCATTCGCAAACCTAACCTCTCAACTACCATCTTGAAGGAGACTATCCTTAGTTTACGAAAAGATGCCCTTCCTGACGCTAATTAAACAAGATAGCGCTTAGAGGCTACTACACAAGATGGCGGCGGCTGTTATAGCCTCCTCCTCCTCCTCCTCCTCCTCCTCCTCCTCCTCCTCCTCCTCCTCTACCTCTTTCTCCTCTGTCAAGGCATAGCTTTATCGAGCATACATCGCCAAGGCATGAGCGTGCAGCAATAACATCATTGTGCATGTTTAGACTTGTGGATTACAAAAGAAGTAATTGAAACATAACAAGACTAGAATCGACCACTGTACTCGATGTTGTTAACTTCAACATGTGAGTAGAACATTGATTGATGCGTTTAGAACACTAAATAAGTGATCAAGACTAGAATCGAACACTGTACTCGATTAACATATGTTTACAACATGTCAGGGGATACCTTTGTTCTAAGAAGATCAGATTACAAAAGAAGTGATTGAAACATAAGAAGACTAGAATCGAACACTGCACTCGATGTCGTTAATTTCAACATGTGATCACAACAATGATTTATGTGTTCAGAACACTAAATAAGTGATTAACACTAGAAAGGAAAACAGTACTCGATACAACATGTGTTTAGAACATGTCAGAGGATACCATTGTTCTAAGAAGATTAGATTACAAAAGAAGTGATTGAAACATAACAAGACTAGAATCGAACACTGTACCCGATGTCGTTAACTTCAAAATGTATTAAAAACATTGATGTGTTCAGATCTAAATAAGTGATTAAAACACAACAAAATTAGAATCGTACGCTGTACTCGATACAACATGTGTTCAGAACATGTCAGAGGATACCTTTGCTCTAAGAAGATCAGATCACAAAATAAGTGATTGAAACATGACAGGACTAGAATCGAACACTGCACTCGATGTCGTTAACAACATGTGATCAGAACATTGATTGATGTGTTCAGAACACTAAATAAGTGATCAAGACTAGGATCGAACACGATACACGATATTACATATGTGTAGAACATGCCAGGGGATACCTTTGTTCTAAGAAGATTAGATGACAAAAGAAGTGATTGAAACATAACAAGACTAGAATCGAACACTCTACTCGATATCGTTAACTTCAACATGTGATTAGAACATTGTTTGATGTGTTCAGAAAACGATGGACGATACAACATATCAGGGGATACCTTTGTTTAAGAGAAAAAATAATAAGACTAGAATTCTGAACAGCTTGCTCAAGATGTGGTTGTTATAAGCTCCTTCTTCTCTACCTTCTCTGTCAAGGCATATTACTATCGAACATACAACATGATCTTATGCATAAGCCAGTGCACATACTGCGTAGCCAACTCGCTCAGTAAATGATGATATGTATACAGCAAAAGTATAACAACAATGATTTACCTATTGTGAAAATCAAAAACTAAGGAAACACACTGTGCACATATCGCGTAGCCAACTCGCTCAGTAAACGATCATATGTATACCGTACAGCAAAAGTACAACTTCAATGATTTGCCTAGTACGAAAATCAATAACTACGGAAACACACTGTGCACATACTGCGTAGCTAAATCGCTCAGTAAACGATCATATGCATATAGCAAAAGTACAACTGCAATGATTTGCCTAGTGCGAAAATCAAAAACTATGGAAACACCCTGTGGCCATACTGCGTAGCTAAATCGCTCAGTAAACGATAATATGAATATAGCAAAAGTACAACATCAATGATTAACCTATTGTGAAAATAAAAAATTACGGAAACACACTGTGCACATACTGCGTAGCTAAATCCCTCAGTAAACGATAATATGATTATATATTGCCTACTGTGAAAATCAGAAGCTACTGAAAAATCTTACCGCGTAGCCAAATCGCTCGGTTACACAGCTAACACGCTTGGTAATTGCAAATACATTCACAACACGGGTTATCGACCAGAACACTGATATACGCATCACTTTTTCGAAACACACGGACAAGAATGTTGTGAGATACTACAACTAAGATACTCCCATTTAAAAAAAGGAAGGAGGAAAAAGAATAAAACAGAAATTTTGTGTATGCATGTTGCCTCCTCCAAGTTATAAGACCGAATGGGAGCAGTACTGGGAGTTTCTACTACCGCTTGCGAAAACGTGAACGGAAGTGACATGTTATCTCAGCAAAAAATACACATTACCTTGTTCCTGCATACACACAAGCCAGACACTTACAGAAATAAAATGATGGATACTGCGATTCAAATCCTAGTCCTAGCGTGAAGAAGGGCATCCTGTTGTAAAACAGATCCTTATGTTTCTTGTAATTACACGTTGTCAGGAAGACAAACGTTCGCGCAGGAAAGGGCTAGGAGGGGCCAGCCACCCCCTAGCATTTGCTATTTTCAGGGCTGCTGACAGTGGGGGTTCGAACCCGTTATCTCCTGAATACTATATCTTATTCATAAGTTAGAAGTAACAGCCATAATAGAATTAGCGAGAATGATTCCTGTACAAGATGTTGATGGTAATTCATCTGTCGGATGGGGGCATTAAACCTTGTGCAGACCCTTGGTGCTATTCGACATGAGTAGCCTATGTGCCTGCACCGGGTTTTACTCTCCGAAAACCTTGTAAGTAGTTATTAAAGACAATAATTCTCGCTTAGGAACTTACGTTGTAGAGTTTTCAAATCTCCCGCCAAAATTCAAATTTCCCGCCCGTGAAGAGGAGGCCTCTGAGGAGGGCCCGATGAGGAGGAGGAGGCCGCCGAACCCGTAATTTATACTACTCATACCTTCTAGTGTAAGCGCCATTTTGACTGATGCCACAATGCTATTTCACGATATAGCGAAATATCAACTTGAAGATTCGGGGCTGGCTCCTATTATGGAAACCCTGTCTTCCGGGGAACATGTTGCCCTTATGTTCTCAGGAAAGGGGTTCTCTGTTGCCCTTCGAAGCACGATCAGAAGAAGGACATTTTTGTTCTAGCTGTTCTAGTGCCTATGATTTTCAATTATTACCATGGGATCTCATAAGAGGACATCTGGGAATCTTCAGAATCAGAGAGAAGATAACGGAAATGTTTATATGAGAAAGTATAGACGGCGAGATTAGGGGACTGGTTAAAGTATGTAAATCTTTTTCTGATCAGCAAGCCCACGTTTTCTACTAAGGTACGACTATTGTCATCACATCAAGGATCTCGCCCTATAGAGCGATTGTACATAGATTATGTCGGGCTTTTCCCTCACTGAAAGGAATGGGAATACATTCATTCTGGTGTGTGTGGATGGTTTCACACTGTTCTCATGGCTGTTTCCGACTAGGCGTGCCACTGCTCAGTCTTGTCTCAGTACGATTTTTGCATATTTTGGACCGTGCCAATATATTGTTTCTGATAACGCTAAGGCGTTCACCTCTAATTTATTTCGTAAATTCTGTTTCGGTTTCTCTATCTCACATGTCACGACGTCAGCATACTACCCACAGCCATCTCTAGCAGAGCGAGTTAATCGTAATCTTCGATCTACCCTGATTGCTTTCCCCCACGAAGATCATTCTCGTTGGGACACTTCCTTACACTGGTTATCATTTGCCTTTAACTCGGGGTAAATGACCTGTAAGATTCGCGAATGCGAGAGGGCAAACACTAAGGCATGGTTCTGAATTCTGCAAGAAATCTTAGGAATGCTGTTACGTCATTAGTTGAATTAACATAGAATTTTGAAATCCCCTTAAGCAACATGGCTAAAGTGTAAGCTGCCAAAGCCCGGTGATATGACCGGAGGAGGCGCCGGAGATTGAGGAGGTTCGAAAGCGACATTACTGATGAAAAAGGAGGACGATAATTTGGATTAGCAATGGGGTTTACAACTTGTTCGGATGGGATAGAAGGTTTTTGTTGCTCAGCCGATTCCCCACGATCAGAAGACATATTAGGGTCGTCTTCTGTATGGACATGTAATGGAGCAGCATATTCACTCTTCCAACTCGCCTACTCGGACAACAATTGATAAAATTTATTAGACAAATCAGAAATATGTACAGCCAGGGAGTTAGCTATACTAGAATGTTACTATAGAAATTCACCATGCCGATGAATCTAGCAATCCTTTTAACATCTCTGGGAGGCATGAAGTTACGAATTACATGCGTTTTGGAATGATCGACTGAAACTCTAGATGAGCTGTGTTCTTAAATAGTCTCAGAGAAAATGACCATATCATCTAGATAATGGTACAGATATTCAAATTTAATGTCAGAGAAAACTCTATCTAGCCGTCTAGAAGGAACCGTGGTGCCCGTGGGGAGCATGAGAGGCACGCGGTTGTATTCGTACAAATTTCAGTCGGTAGTGAAAGCAGTCAAATGTCAGATGTTTCGATTTTTCCGCCAGAGGTATCTGATTAGAGAATTGGTTAAGATCTAGGGTGGTGCAGAACTTAGCCTTACGGAACCAAGAAAAACATGGATGCAAGTCGGGAAGAGGTACTGATTGTAGTACTGAGTGGGAAGTGATCACGCCATCTTAGCTCCAATTAAGATATTTCCTGTTCGATACGAAACAGAAAGAATCTCTCCTTGTTTTCTTGAAACGGAAAAAGCCCTGCAGGAATATTATCATGTCTAAGAAAATAACTTACTTGTCCCTCAGAAATGTGGAAGTGTTTAGATTCATACAAATATTTCAGATCAAAATATATTTTTTGAAACTCTTTCTTGTAGCCCCCAAGGAATTCAAGAATGATGGCTCTTGTGAAACATGTACCTAGAGATTAAAAATTACTCACGAAAATATAATGTTAGTTGATAGCTTATTGTTGAGGGATGGTAGAAATGGTGCTGTCACATTTAAATAGCGTTTTAAAGTACACTTTTTGCACGAACACACAGGCACACGCACATATTTTTCTGATTCAGGAAAGTTCTATTGAAAGACAATTTTTTTACAATTTGTTTTACGTCGCACCGACATATATACGTCTCATAGTGACGATGGGATAGGAAAGGGCTATGAGTGAGAAGGTAGTGACCGTGGCCTTAATTAATGTACAGCTCAACCATTTCCCTGGTGTAAAAATGGGAAACCACGGAAAACCATCTTTAGGGCTGCCAACGTTGGGGTTCGAAACTACTATCTCCCGGATGCAAGCTCACAGCTGCGCGCCCCTAACCGCACTGCCAACTCGGCCGGTCTCTATTGAAAGAAGTTTTAAACAAATCAAACTGAGATGTTTTCTGACTTTAGACTACATGTCCTGATTCTCTTTAAGTGTTTTTTTCATCATATCCCTCTTTCATATTTCCGTATATCATCGCACACCCTTTTCGGAAACGTATCCACTCTGGCAGTCCTTTTTACCCACTTATAAATTAATTAGGATTTAATGTGTGATTTAATACGAACTAAAAATACAGGTTAAATGTAAACAACGATTGCGTGATGCTCCATGTAGGCAGTAGTCGTGCAAACCTCATTTCTGAGCAAGTTGCGATCATTACAGGAGAGCGTGGCGGTGGGCAGGAAATTACGAATTAAACTCTCCCGGGGAAATGGAAACAAATGAAGTCCGGCCGGTGGAACTCTTCGTCACGTGTGAGCCACAACAACAAATGAATGTTGTGGAAGGAGGAAGGTAAACAAATTAGCGGTGTAATCTGGCGGCTCATATTGATTTGGGCGAGTTCTTTCATTTAATGCATCTGTCACGGAGCCGACAGCAGATGGCGCCAGATCGTCCATTTCACTCCCATGACCTAGGTCTGTGCAGTATATCTAATAAGCATTTTTTCTTTTTATAATCTGCTTTACGTCGTACCGACACAGATAGTTCTTGTGGCGGCGACGGAACAGGAAGTGGTTAGGAGTGGGAGGGAAGCTGCCGTGGCCTTCACTAAGGTACAGCCTGGTGTGAAAATGGGAAACTACGGAAAACCATCTTCAGGGCTGCCGACAGTTCGGTTCAAACCCACTGTCTACTGGATGCAAGCTGACAGCTGCGTGCCCCTAACCGCACGGCCAACAAGCCCAGTATATTTATGCAACAATCTGAAGTTAATATGAACTAGTAAATATATAATAATAATAATAATAATAATAATAATAATAATAATAATAATAATAAACAAGGAACAACGCCTAGCTAAGTGACTAGCACGGCAGAACGTATTGGGAGTTCTCAATGCAATTTTTATTTTTTATTTTAAACAGTTTTATTCACAATCAATATCTTACATATGCATACAGAGGTAGCAAAAGATACAGTGTGAATCCCACGTAAGGTAAACTTGTGTGTGGGCTTCAAAAATACAATAGCTAGATTAGTTCATCATGGCTTCTAGGGAATATCATTTACTCCATTATCATTTTGGTGATATTTGACTACAGTAATTTTATGAACTGTTTTTCTGCATTTGGTGTAATAAACAGGAAGCTGGAAAGGAGGGACATGGCTTAATGAGAAGATTGGTTTCTTAGTAGAGAGGAATAGTGTGCTAGTTGATTTAAATATCATAATGGAAATGTATACAAGTTGATCTACTTTGTAATAATTGTTAATGAGCCATGTGAATAGCCTTTTCTTCAGGGTATTCTGATTGTCACTGATCACATCCACAGGTAATGCATTGTATATCGGTGGCCCTAGACAACTTAGATTTCTTTGTCCAAGTACAGTGTTCCGGCGTGGTATACTTATTCCAGTTCTGTCTTGGAGCCTAGAGCAAATTTTTGACTTGTGTTCTTTGCAGAAGAGCTTTAAATTTTTATGCATATATAGGGTCAGTGACTGCACAGATAGCTGCCGTATGTGAAGTTCCATGCTTTGCTGGAACAGTTCATATGTTGGAAACATCAGTGGCTTTTTGTACATGACTTTCAGTATGTAGTTTGAGTTTTCAATCTAGAGCTTTATGCATTTAACAGTTCTGATTCTTTAAAATAAATTTAATCACTTTAACTCTACCACCACTTTTAATACTCCATGCGCCATTTTTAAGATGAAGTGGTCATGCATTTAGAGATCAACTCCACGTCCTCAGTTTCTCCTTCCTCACCTTTATATATTTTATTTTTAATTTATCACATACAAAACGCTCTTTGTGAGACAAAAATTCCTATGAAACTTTCAGTAAACTTTCCAGAATGTATAACCATTAATAAATATTTAACCTTTTTTGCCTCTTAAAAATATTAATGAACTACACTGTCTGACAAAAAAATGAAGCTCACAGAAGGGGAAGGGGGACGAAATGAAACTTTATATGTTATATATAAATGTTATATGTTTATATCAAGTATTCTGGTAATAAGTTTCAAGATTCTAGGATACCTCATTAATACATATCTATTTACATTCTTCACCTTTCTTTATACATGACAACACAAATTTTGGCTTATTAGTATAGATTTTCACTTTATTTAATAATGAAAAGCTAGTTCTACAGTCCCCTAAAATATCTTATTTCTATATGTATTTTATTGTTAGGCTTCATTTTTCATTTCGGCATTATGATCTTCTCCAGGATTTTAAGGACGTAAGTCAAGTTTTCATTTTTTCATAAATACTCTACTT
The DNA here is from genome assembly GCF_040414725.1 of Anabrus simplex. Classification (NCBI taxonomy): domain Eukaryota; kingdom Metazoa; phylum Arthropoda; class Insecta; order Orthoptera; family Tettigoniidae; genus Anabrus; species Anabrus simplex. The sequence goes on along the minus strand of NC_090267.1, from coordinate 242,626,509 downwards.
TCTGACAACATGCAATGAGCAGTGTATAACACAAATTTTGTCCAGCAGGAGTTTACTTGCTTGCTGGATCCCCCACATAGCATTCCGGTCAGTTTTAAGTCAGAGCTTCAATTACAGCTATTCGTATCGGAATTTCTGGAATTACTAACTGATATGGCAGCGTCCAGTGCAAGGCAACGGGACTGTGAAACAACATTAAACGTTTAGCATATAAGCCTCCTTCTCAACCGCAATGACCTCAAATCTGAAAATATATTCTTTTGCTTACAGTATATCACATAACACAATATTTGCTTTCGTTTGTGTTTGCTTTCATTCTACGTGTATGCCTGTGTCAGAAATTTAGAACATGATAGATTTTAGCTACGTACTGTACGTGCGCGATGTTTTCATCAGATATTTCACCAAGAGTTCCTATGTGCTAAGGTTAATATTATAGAATTATTCCTTCTGCATAGCGTTGCAACATCTTTGTGAACAACCTTCTGCACGTCTGTGGACGTGGTGTTTGTCTGCTGAATTTGTTAAATTATTTACTAGCTGCTACTCGTCCTTTAACCCACGCAAGTCTTACTTCCAGCATCTCAGAAAAGACAAACATATGATTTCAGGCATGCTAGATAATAAAAGTACCCAGCACAAGGAATATGCGTCACAGTAGGTCCACTAAAGATTCAGTACTCCGCTATATACCTTCACTAACAGGAATTGTTAGCAAATAGAACACCTGAAGACAGCGATTATGCTACATATCGTCGGTGAAGAAAACATACTTACAGTTCTCTTTATATTCATTATTCTCTTTAAGAATGGTCACGTCTCCCAGTTAGACATAGATATGCAGTTATCGGAACAATGTTCGTTCTGTTCATTTTCCTGTGCGAAAGTGTAAAGGAAAATGAACGTTAAATACAGTATAGTGTAGGAGGGAGTAAATACGTCACGCAAAACACACGCAGACAAACACCACGTCCACAGATGTGCAGAAGGATGTTCACAAAGATGCTGCAACGCTATGTTTATTTTATAATAGTTTTGTTGATAAAAACACGAAAAAATGCTCTTATAAAATACTTTTCTCTCACAGAACAATTCATTAATTCTCTAACATAAATATGTAATAATACTTCGAAGAAATACCGTTTTCAGTATGATAAGGTTCATTTTCTTTTATACACATGAACAGGAAAATGAATACAACGAAAATTGTTCTGATGGACTGCATATCCATATGTGGCTGGGAGGCGTGACCAGTATTAAGGAATATAACGGATAGGAAGAGCCTTGTGAAATAAGAGTTTTTGTTTCTTCAACGACGATAACTGGCTTCGTTCTTCGTTAAGACTGCTGTACACGATAAGTAAACTGAGTTGCTTAGCAAACCGCTTAGAGTTACGAAGAAAATGTATATCACTATTTTATAGGAAATTGAATTGAATTGATCATTGCTAGAAGGCCTTTTGTTAAAAAAAAAATGTTAGTTTTGAGAAAAACACGAAAAAATGTTCTTTTAAAATACTTTTCTCTCACAGAACAATTCATTCATTCTGTAACATGAATTAATATGTAATAATACTTCCAAGAAATATAGTTTTCAGTTCTGCATTACTCTCTGTAATAATAATAAAATATTATTGATATTACGTCACATTGACGGTTTTTGAAGACACAGAGGTGCTGGAATATTGTTCCACAGGAGTTCTTTTACATGCTTGTAAATATGCTGACACGGGACTGACGTATTTGATCACCTCAAAGTTGGGCTCAGAAATCCAGCGCCTTAACAGCCAGAGCTGCTCAGTCCGCCGTAACGGGCAACGGGATATTTAAAACAAACAAATTATATAATTTGAAAAGGAAATAATTGTCAGTTTTATATACATGTTTGAAAGTGTAATGATCATGTACTCACTTCCTCTTGAGCTTACTTGTCTAATTTAGCTATTCTTATTCTCCGCTAATGGAATTCAAGATAATTCGGTACCCTTTCATAGGTACTATGACTTTCATAAAGTCTTGCATTTCTTCTGGGTTAATCATCTATGCTGGACGTCGAGAAAACTCCAGGTAGAATTGGATAAAACGTATATCTTAAACAGCTATCAATTACATTGGAGTGTTAACAGCATGAGGAAGTACAGCAGCTAGCAGGAACAAAAAGTACCTTTGAAGAGCCACAAACCGGGCGAGTTGGCCGTGCGGTTAGGAACGCGCAGCTGTGAGCTCGCATCCGGGAGATACTGGGTTCGAACCCCACTGTCGGCAGCCCTGAAGATGGTTTTCCGTGGTTTCCAATTTTCACACCAGGCAAATGCTGGGTCTGCATCTTAATTAAGGCCACGGCTGCTTCCTTCCCATTCCTAGGCCTTTCCTGTCCCATCGTCGCCATAAGACCTATCTGTGTCAGAGCGACGTAAAACAAATAGCGAAGAGCCACAACATTATGCAGAAATGCCCTCTCTTTTTCAATGCACGGACCACCAGTAGTTGAAATCGAATACTTCCTTTGTATCTATACCGGGCGGTACACCTCCACTCCGCTAATTCAAACTTTGCGCCAGTTGAAACTCCTCTGCTGGAGGAAGTCTGAACTTTACCTACTGTGCTAATTTTCAAGTTTCTCAGAAGATGTCACTACTTGGAAATTTTGAAGTTTCTGAACTGGGTCGTTTTCGATGGATTTTTGTTTTGCCTGTAGTAAGAAGTGTGAACTTTCTCTTCTAGAGGACACTACTGAAGAACTACAATGGTGCACCCTAGTGCGAAGTGAAAGAACTGTTTTTTGGAGAAAATTTGAATTCATAAGTTTGTTCTTTGTTAAATTTCTTGCAGTCATGGTTTAAGTTGGCAATATTAACCCTTTCTTTCCCCTTGTTTTGAATTTAGCCAATCCCGAATTTCTTTAGTTAATTTATGACCAATCAGGTGTATCTTCCCCAAAGGGGATATGTTGCTTAACCCTAGCCAATAAAATGATTGTGGGCGGGTGTTCTCATTCCTGAAACGCCTCGAACTTTCCGCGAGAGTATATAAACTGCTGATTTTCGGGTCTCCGCGCCACTCCAGTAACATCTTTTGGTGTGTAAAGTACATAGCAGGGGGCGGGAAGCGCCTCTTTCTTCGGGCAGCAGTTCAACAACAAGGTAATGGCCGTTTAATAACTTCTTTTCTTGCTAGCTCAGCAGTTTAACTCTCGGGGCAGGTCCGATGCTTTTCCACCATGTAACCTTTCCCTAAAATGTAAAGACTCTTAGTATCTATTCTCTCTTAAGCTGCATATTGGGATAGAGAGTGCTTAACCCTCTCGAGCTCCCACTCATATTGCATTGAGGTGAACTTATTTTCACAACCTTTCTTCCTTAACGTAAAGTAAATTGTTTGCGTCTATAAGTCACCTATTTAGTATGGGATTAGCCCTTGCATTAGCGGCCTAGAGCCAGATTAGGTTTTAAACAAAATGTATTAGGAGTGCAAGAACGCCTCCTCTCAAGTTGGTATTTTTGAGGCCGTGTAATTTTCATGTTTCTCTACTTAATAGGCCTCAGTAGGTTGGGTACTTTACCCCTGTGTTTATGTCCTTAGAGGACAACTTGAAGGTGGAGTTTTGTGTGGCCTTTGATAGGCTTAAATTTTAAGAGCGAGTCGCTCTTTCTTGAAAAAGTGCGTTGTTGTATGCCTCGAGGAGGCTTTACCGTGTAAAGAGGAGCAAGTGCTCCTAGGCATGATTGGGGACTTCTGCCCCTTTGTTGACTTCTGTATATCGTAAGGTTGGGCTTATAGCTGAAGAATTGGGTGTCTGGCTCTCGGAGCCCAAATCCTGTAATCGCTGTAATTGTACTTTTTCGAATTGTGTTTCGGCTACTGTGTACCTGTTCAATTTGTTATTTCTTATTCTTGATTTTGAAAAGAAAATATAACCTTGTTAAATTTTACCTTAACTTTAATTTCGTAGTTTGAGACCCGTTCACCCCCGCACCTTCTTTCACCTCTGCTGTTCCACAGATACCTCGGAACAGTATCCACCATGTAAACTATAAAATTTCACTGTTGTTGCAATTAACAGTAACATCTACATTTCTGTATTTCGGGTGTACGGAATCTGTCTGTATTATAAATGTCTGGATTAAAAGGCATTTCTGCAGAGAAATAAAATTAGACACCATGCCGTGCATTGGTCAACGCACAATGGCCTGCTCGAAAAACTGCCAAGAGGATTCTTTCAGAACGAAGCACGCTCAAAGTGATTATTTCACTTTCTATTGATGTTCCGGATGCCATGACATACTCACTTACAAAATACAAAGGTTTATCATTAGTTAAGGACCAGTGGGAAGCATTTATTCAACATCGCAACGTGGAAAAATCTAACAAAGTATATGCATTCTGTGGAAGAAATACAGAGAAATAAAAAGCCGACTGCTTTCGTAATTTGAACATTTCTGCGATAAAAACAACGACAAAAGCAAATAGCACTGTCAGGGAAAGGCTAAACAAGGAGGAGTTTAAAAAATAGTGCTCCCTTCCTAGAAAGGCTAAAGGAATTGCCCTGTTCGCACAGCCCCCTCAAGGAAATAAGTGGTTCGCAGAAAAGGTAGGCCTTCCAACATCAGGATGGACTGAAAGCATCAAAATGATAGCAGACGTGACTCCAGTAAGAAGCTTGTATGATAGAAGCCAGGAGAACAACCATTGTAGGCGTTCCTGCGGTGAGAATGAAACTTTGGGACATGTTCTCCGCTACTGCCCATTCGGCTCATTGCTTAAGAATACTCGCCATCACACAATTCGAAGCCTTTTGCCAAAGCCTTTCGCGATAACGGGTGGGAAGTATATTAAGCAGTGAACTGCTTAGCTGACAGCAGTTGCACGAGAAGAGTAGACATTTTAGCCATCGATAAATATAATAATGTTATTGTTTTTACGTGCCACTAACTACTTTTTAACGGCTTTCTGAGACGCCGAGGTGCCGGAATTCAGTCCTGCAGTAGTTCTTTAACGTGCCAATATTCTACTGACACGAGGCTGACGTATTTGAGCACCTTCAAATACCACCGGGTCCGGACTGAGGCAACCTGCCAAGTTAGGGTAAGAAGGCAAGCGCCTCAACCGTCTGAACCACTCAGCACGGCCCATCGATAAACAGAGAGATCGTTCTGTAATGGTGGACACAACTATACGGCTAGAATCAAGTTATAAACAGCTGCACGATGTGCACTCTCAGAAGCAGGCAATCTAAGTTCCAGTATACAATTACATCATGGTGAAATATGATGTGAACTTCGTTACCGTCTACGGACGGTTAGCTCGATAGCTGCAGTCGCTTAAGTGCGGCCAGTATCCAGTAATCGGGAGATAGTGGGTTCGAGCCCCACTGTCGGCAGCCCTGAAGATGGTTTTCCGTGGTTTCCCATTTTCACACCAGGCAAATGCCGGGGCTGTACCTTAATTAAGGCCACGGCCGCTTCCTTCCAATTCCTAGGCCTTTCCTATCCCATCGTCGCCGTAAGACATATCTGTGTCGGTGCGACGTAAAGCAGATAGCAAAAAAAAAAAAAAAAACAACAACAAAAAATAAAATTTAAAAAAAACGGATTGTTAGTGTGTGCAAAGAGGTACTATACCGGAGATGATGGCCGAGTTGTGGAAGAGGTTTGCCCTCGGCTGCGTGTTCAAGGCGTACGTGTTCGAGGCGTACAGACGATTTTCGTGGGAAGAAAGCGACCATGGCCTTAATTATGGTACAGCCCCATCTCCAGAGCTGCCGACGGTGGACTTCGAACCCACTATCTCCCGAATGTAAGCTGACAGCTATGTGACCCAAACCGCCCAGCCACTCGTTAGTTAGGATATAGGTTTAAGGTGCAATTGCTAATCGAACCCGGGCCCCCAAGCATGGCAGCTAATAATACTAACCGTTACGCTACGAAGGCGGACGTGACTCACATGAACATTAACAAAGAAATAAAAATATTGTCGTACATCGGATTCGAACCTCCGACTAACGAGCACCGGTTTTCTCCTCTAACGTTTAGCACGCTTGGCTGTCACGAGTTCTCTGTTTACGTACATCAGTCAGCCATCATATTCTCTACACATGACGTTTCTGTGATACAGAATATTCACGACTCTTTACCATCCGGTATTTTATCATTAATGCTGATTTTGTTGACACGAATAAACGAATTATAGATAGCGTAGTAAGACCAGACCAGGTAAGGTCAATATTTTTAGGTTAGACTATCATGTGCGGGTTGCCTAATACTGTGTGAGTATGGTGAGCTGTACCACGCGCTATATATTATTTTACTACAGGTTTGATATTGCACTAACACATCGAATGTTTTCGGTGACGCAAGAATGGCATTAACAAGTCAATTACCTGGTGTGAAGATGTGAAACCGTGAAAAAACATCTTCAGGGCTACCGACGGTGGGATTCGAACCAACCATTACCCGAATGCAAACTCGCAGCTAAGCGACCCTAACCTCACGGTCAACTTGCTCGCTGACTGTCTAAGTGTATATTGAAATCTTATGTATTTCATTAACACGTACAGACTTCCTCACGATGGCCTCCAACGTTTGCATGGAAATACATTTAAGTTTACCACGATTCAGAGAGTGCAACTGTGCCGTGGGCTGCATCCAACTCGAATAAGGAGCTTACGAGAGCTTTGAAAGTGCTCGTGTTTCTTCCAAGAAAATCTGAATATATAGTACTTGTGATGAATACAGCTGAGAAAAGATATTTTGTGGGCTTCAGTAAAGCTGCTTTTATAACTGCTTGTTGTTATGGCATTGGCAGTGACAAGGAGACGTTTTCTAAACCGTAGAATATTAAGAAATAATATTTATACATAATCACAAATATGGTTACTCTCGTAAGAACTTCACCAAAACAGACTACTCCGACATACAAGCAAATCATGCGAAGTTCTATCTGTCGTAAAACTCAGGAAAGCGGGCTATTTCGGTTAAATCTCTTGAAATTACAAAATAATGATACAACTGATCACAGAAGGTGACATAGAGGGAAAACGTGGACGAAGAAGATTATCATAGGCTCGAAACGTCCACCAGTGGTTCGACATCTACGATACGGCACCTTTGAAAGGGAAACATAAAATAGGAAAACGTACTCGTTGTTAATGAAGAGATAGCACCAGAAGAAGAAGGAGAAGAAGACATGTAAGAAAAATGTGCATGTAAATATCTCCCCTACACGGAAAAGCATAGAATCATGGAAATGTGTTTGGGCTTAGAAGACGAGAGAGTCCGCCTCTGTGGTGTGGAGGTTGGTGTGATTAGCTGCCACCCCCAGAGGCCCGGGTTCGAATCCCGGCTTTTCCATGAAATTTGAAAAGTGGTACGAGGGCTGGAACGGAGTCCACTCAGCCTCGTGGGATCAGCTGAGTAGAGATGGGTTCGATTCCCACCTCAGCCATCCTGGAAGTGGTTTTCCGTAGTTTCCCACTTCTCCTCCAGTCAAATACCGGGATGGTACCTAACTTAAGGCCACGGCCGCTTCCTTCCCTCTTCTTTGTGTATCCCTTTCAATCTTTCGATCTCCCGACAAAGCCCTTGCACAGTATAAAAGGTGAGGCCACCTGGGCGAGGTACAGGTCATCCTCCCCAGTTATATCCCCCGACCCAGAGTCTGAAGCTCCAGCTGAGTCCGCCTGGGCGAGGTACAGGTCATCCTCCCCAGTTGTATCCCCCGACCCAGAGTCTGAAGCTCCAAGGCACTGCCCTTGAGGCGGTAGAGGTGGGATCCCTCGCTGAAATCGAGGGAAAAGCCGACCCTGGAGGGTAAACAGATTAAGAAGAAGAAGGAGAAGAAGAATACGAGAGAGCGAGTACAGATTATGTGGTTGTTCTCCTCTTAGTAGCCCCTTGCGAAATGCAGGGGCTCCTTTCACTCTACCCAGAGGCGAGTTAAAGAGATGTGTTAAATCAGAGATTATGTTGCATAATGATCTACGTCGAGCAATATGGTCGCTGATTTAGCACACAATTTTATAGCCATGCATATTCGCAAGATATGTATTATGAGAAAAATTCTGCTGCCTTCGGTGACGTTACCGTATGTAAGCGGTTTCCTGTAACTTTGATGAAATAATTTGATCAATATTTGACACCACGTTGTAATCAACGATACGCTATTATACTATATCATATCTCGGACAGACTCCTCAGTCTTCTTTCTTAGAAGGCTTTGTAAACAAGAATGGATTCTATCTGCAAGTGCAGTATTAATTATAGGCATATTATTACGAAAAGCTAAAAGAAAGACGGAAGAAAAGCCGGAAATTCGGGTGAGGCCATGGGTTACGTGGAAAAGCACAATGGGAATTGTGAATACAATAATGAACGAATAGAAAATTGATCTAACGGAATCATACCTGATATACTTAAGAATGGATATAGACACATTTCGGCATCTAGTTGAGAAAGTTGCTTCATTAGTGTGAAGCAAAATCCTATTCGAGGACTGCTGTAACAATAGAAGAGCGGCTGGTTCGTTTTCTTGCCCTTGCAGTAAGTCTAAATATATTTACAGTATATTACACGTATTTCAGGAATCACAATTGAAGATTTAAGGAAACGGTGAACGTTCTCAGGACTCATGAATGCTTGGCTGAAAAGATGTAGGTAATTGCTGATATTACTATATTTTTATTATCTGTGTGTAATGAGTATCAGTGTTGTAACTGCAGACATAAAAGTAAATATATTTTGGACGTTTGCAATAGCATGAGAGTAAATATCATTTTGACGTTTGAAACTATAACACAGATTTACTACGCATAAAATGTAATAAAATCAGTATTTACTTTAACCGTTTCAGCCAAGTATTCGGTCCTGAGTACGTTTACTTTTTCTCACATCCTCGACCTTAATTCCCAGCAAATTACCCGAATGTTGATTTACCATATCACTATGCTTCTTTAATTTGTAATTCTCTGTTTTAATAATGTGTGGAGTTCGCGTTATACCGGAAATCATTCTCCTCATACAATTTAATATGCACTTTGACTACAGTTACGCTCCAATTTATTTCTTCTACCATTTTTATCAGGTTATCTTTCACCTTTCCGTTGAAATCTTTGAAAAAATATAAAAACATGAAGAAATTCGTTCAAGATTGATTCAAGATAGTTTTCATCCAAGTTCTTTTATCAGAGATCTTGGAAAAATATACTTAATCTCTTCTCAACTGTGAAAAACCAGAAACAAAATTCGCCTTTGAAGAAATAACGTGTCCCAACCCAGACTCTTCTCCACCCACAAAAGAGAAAATCAACCAGATCATCAAGCCACTGATGAACAACAAATGCTCTGGCGTAGATGCGTTAATTGCTGAACTCTGCAAATCCACAGGCGACAAGGCGATCGACAAATTAACAAAGATCACTCACGAGATCTGGGTAAAGAGAAAACTTCAAGTGAGTGGACGGCAGCCCTGATTAATCCCCTTAATAAGAAAGTAGACAAAGCAGATGTAAATAACTACCGTTGCATGTCCCTCCTGTCGACAATGTACAAAATTCTCTCGAAAGCTCTTCAGACCCGTGCAGAAGAGCAATTGTATTCACTATTGGGTGAATGTCAAGGGGGGTTTAGGAAAAGACGATCATGTGCAATGCAGATCATGAATCTTAAGTGTATTCTTTCCTATCTGTATCACAGAAATAAGAAGTTTGTGATTACCTTCGTCGACTTCGGGGAAGCCTATGATTCTATAGATCGACTTGCACTCCTCAAATTCTAAGGGAGTTGGGGTTACACAACAAAACAAGAGCAATTACCCAACAGACTCTAACCAACGCAACATCTAGAGTGATATTCAAGGGAGAGATTTCGGACATCTTCGAAATAAAGATAGGTGTAAGACAGGGAGACAGATTATCACCTCTACTCTTCAACTGCGTACTGGAGAAATTCGCGAATGGAGCAAAGAGATGTGCAAGGAAGAGTTCGAGATTGGCCTTCGAATAGGATACAAGACAACTGGCCTGATAGTAGATTGCCTAGCTTTTGCAGATGATCTTGCGATATTCTATGATTCCCTAGATACAGCTGTAAAACAAATTAACAAACTTAAAACCCAAGCAGCAAAGGCTGGCCTCCAAATCTCCTTGGAAAACGCGAAGTTTATAACCAATATCACGCTAGCTCCAAGGGAGTTAACTGTAGAATATGGGAAAATCAAACAAGGAGAAAATTTGAAGTTCATAGGCGAGTGCATAGAACCTAACAAATCTGAGACGGTAGTATTCACATCTAGGATCAAAAAGATCAGCGTCCATCAACGCCAAACTTAGTCATTCGTCCAGAAGACCTGTGTACATCAGAATGCCTTGCATTGAACAGGAAGGGTCTAATTGAAAAGTTAGAAGCCAAGGATATAAAAATCCCGAGAAAGATCCTAAGAACAATCGGAGAAAGTGGTGAGTACAAGAGACGGCATAACAATGAACTGCACCTACATGAGGAAAGGACATTATTCGGAAATGAATGATTACATTTTATGGCCACATTGGGCAACTGGATCTTTTCCTCCATTGTAAACAAGAAAACCAAGGAACCCTTGTTCACCAAAGTTGAAAAAAGGCTTTCAAGAAATAGGTATCACACATGAAGATATCGAGGAACTCGTTCCTCTCCAGAAGAAAGTTCGAGGATACCAGCGATTCCAAAAAAGACGGAATTGAAAACGGGCAAGAAGAGGACTGATGAAAGAAAGGAGACTCAGAGAAAGCGTATGCGGGAATACTTGGAAATAATTAAAGCTCAAGGATGAAAACGGTTGAAATAATGTGGTCTACAGCCGGTCGAAACGAAGCAGAAGAGAAAAATTAAAAGGAGAAGGCCATCAGACTATGCCATGACACCTAAAATTCCAAATACATCTTCATTCAATCCAAATTAAGACATTGCTGTATAGTGATTAGAAAGAAGTACCTTTATGGAGGGGAAACGCTGGCAAGGGTGGCAGACTCAGACCTTGCAAAAAGAGGGAGATTATTCCTTCAAAATATCTTTGGTCCAATAAAGTGACCAACATACTTTCCGGCTGAGATCTAACCAGGAACTATATAAAAATCATCAAGAAAATTACGAAGACGATGAGGAAAAGGAAACCAAGCTTTTATGGATATATTAGAAGAATGAATCAAGCGTGGTTGAGTAAGAAAGTGGCAAGCACAATTTGGGTACCTAGCAGAAGTGGGTGTCAAGGAGGAAGAGATACAGGATAGAGCAACATTTAGAATAAAGAGGTTGCGAGAGTGAGGGATGCACCTGAACAGCCGCTGGTCAAGCTACGGAAATCTCGGCGGAAGAGTGTGAAAGGAGAAGCCAAAGACTTAAGGATATTTTGAGAGAATGCAAAGAGAAGGGCATTAGTCTGCGTGACAGAAGGGCAGGTAGATTGTATTAATGAGGCCTAGAGATGGCCATATTGATGAATAAGTGAATAATAGTAGTAATCTGGTAGTAGTAATCTACCCAATAATAGGCAATAAGCAATTCAGTCGCTGAAATACTTCACGTAATTACATATAAAACTGGTCTGCAAGTCTCATATAAGAAAACCCAATGAATGGAAGGATCTCATCGTTACCACTGGTAACTCAGGTTGGCAAAATGCCTCGCTTAATTACTTTCAAATACTTAGGGTGAATCATCCAACGAATCCGGATTAAATCGTGAAGCAACCAGCGAGAGAATTTCTAAATTACAAAACGCCTATAGAACCACATGGAACAGGTGCAACAAAAAATTAATATCTCGGAACGCTAAATTAAAACACCATAATACTGTAATTAAGCCTGAAGTAGTAAACACGTCAGAAACAATGATCATTGGAGGAACGTTACTAACTGAAAATTAGGAAAAACTAGAAAGAAAATTCCTCAAGAAAATATTTGGTCCGGTATACGTAGGAGTGTGGATGAAAAGGACGTCTCCTGAATTATTCCAGAACTCTGAGAAAATATAAGATACTATTAGAAAAAGTCGATTGAAATTTTATGTCCATATTCAAAGAATGGACAATGAAAGACTTACTAAAAAGATATTTGATTATGCCTCCTCACTAAAAGTCAAGAATAACTGGATAATCGAAAATGAAACAGACCTTCAAGAAATCAGCATAAGTGAAATTGTATGGGACAGGCCTAGCCTGGAAAGTTGGTGAAAAAATGTCATTTTGCTGAAAAATCCACGATGAAAACCACAATTGCATAAATGGAAGAACGAAAGAAGATGAGAGGATGAAGAAATTGGGGGTAGAGAGGAAAGCAAATTAATCTGCTAAATATATATATATATTTTTTTTTTTTGCTACTTGCTTTACGTCGCACCGACACAGATAGGTCTTATGGCGACGATGGGACAGGAAACGGCTAGGAGTGGGAAGGAAGCGGCCGTGGCCCCAATTAAGGCACAGCCCCGGCACTTGCCTGGTGTGAAAATGGAAAACCACGGAAAACCATTTTCAGGGCTGCCGACAGTGGGGTTCGAACCTACTATCTCCCGAATACTGGATACTGGCCGCAATTAAGCGACTGCAGCTATCGAGCTCGGTAATCTGCTAAATAAGTTCTATCGCTCTCCTTAGTTGGGCACAACGTTGTGATGATAGTAATAATAATAGGAAGAATAATAATGTCCGCCTCCGTAGTGTAGTGGTTAGCGTGATTAGCTGCCACTCTCAGGGTCCGGGTTCGATTCCTGACTCTGCCACGAAATTTGAAAAGTGGTACGAGGGCTGGAACGGGGTCCACTCAGCCTCGGGAGGTCAACTGAGTAGAGGTGGGTTCGATTCCCTCCTCAGCCATCGTGGAAGTGGTTTTCCGTGGTTTCCCCACTTCTCCTCCAGGCAAATGCTGGGATGGTACCTAACTTAAGGCCACGGCCGCTTCCTTCCCTCATCCTTGCCTGTCCCATCCAATCTTCCTATCCCCCCACAAGGCCCCTGTTCAGCATAGCAGGTGAGCCCGCCTGGGCAAGGTACTGGTTATTCTCCCCAGTTGTATCTCCCGACCCAGAGTCTGAAATTCCAGGACACTGCCCTTGAAGCGGTAGAGGTGGGATCGCTCGCTGAGTCCGAGTGAAAAACTGACCCTGCATGGTAAATAATAATAATAATAATAATAATAATAATAATAATAATAATAATAATAATAATAATAATAATCGTAATCGTATGACCTCACGTACCAGGTGCAGATATTTTCTATTGACGCCAGTTGGCTTCCCGTATGTCAGTTTCGACATTCTGTGTTTCACTACCTGTTGAGAGGGAAACCTATATCCGCTGCGTAACCTAAGGCTGAGTTTTAATTTTGTCTTGTAAAAACCAGAAATCTTTTACATTCCGACATCGTATAGCATTAAGTGCCGAATGGACTTACTTACACCCTTAAAAATTCTGACTCCCTCTGTCGGAACTGAACCCGAGATACTCAGAGGGAGTTCTGGAAAGTCAGTGAAAATGTTCTAATAAAATATTGCTGTAATTTGTGATATTAGGGAACGTAAATCTGGCCCCTACCCTCAATAGAAAGTCGCCCTTCTTGATAAGGTAACTAGTTCGGAAATGAGAATGGGGTGAATCTTGTACTAATGTTGAACGGGAATACGCAGATTCCACGCGACACGGTCATTAGAGGCAAACCCACTACAATAATTAAACCCAGCATGCCCATTAGGCTAAATATTTTACCTAAGGAAGCGACATATTACGTCTCTCCGGCACTCAATTCGTCATTACTCCATGTAATCACCAGATAGTCTGTTTATAATTGATGTGAGACTGGAAGATGCCCATCTGTTGAATGTTGTGTTGTCAGTTGATGTGGGAGAAGAGTAAAAGTAGGATCTGTCATTAACAAGCAATATAGAATTCTTTCTTTCTTTCATTGCAGCCAGACATTACTGAAAACATTATTGTGCATAACAGATGTATTCCGCCTCCCACTCATAACAACTGTTCTGATACAAGTGCTACTGATTACCGTTTAGAGTGTCCTTGAATAAAACAGCAGTAACATCGTCATAAAAGCATCGTTTTATTCTGGTCGAATATATGTAGGCCTAGTTCAATTTGATGAGAAACTAGGTTTTGCCTGCCGATTCTTAGACGTGGAAATTACTTTTGTAATCATTTATATCATAATCATATCACGACCGTAACCAGACATTGCCCATCATGATGGTCATGTCTGTCTGTTAGGTCATCAGCCCAGAGGCTGGTTGGATCCTCAAATAGCACCACCAAAGTTTATGCGTTTATAAGGAAACCGCAAAAACCAATGGCAGCACCACAATGAGGCGTACTAGGCAAGACGAGGAGTGAGATAGTTTGCCACTGCTTTTCTCACTGGGTCAGAAAGTGCTATTGCAGCACGACTGACCCTATGAGCAACACCTTTCATAACACTCAGATGCACTAGTCGTGCTCTGAATGTCATTACTCAGTACCACCCATACCTCAGCAGCTTCCATATTGTCACAGCCATGGATGTTGACTGGGACTTCGGTGGAAGCTACACTTTACTCTGGCCTGTGCCAACAGATGGATACAAAAGTACTGTATCCATCAAGAAATGGCAGCAGGCAAATGGTGGTGATATGATGATATATATACACAGTTTATAGTAACATCGCCTTTTTTTTTTGTCCGGCCTCGCTGTGTAGGGGGCTACGCGTCCGCCTGTCACCCGGCCGCCCCGGGCTCGATTCCCGGCCGGGTCAGGGTTTTTTAATTGTAATGATTAATATCCCTGGCCTGGGGACTGTTTATGGCGTCCTTAATCTTCCTTTCCTCGCACACAACATTCCACACTACCACCATTACAATTACACGCAGGTTCATACAATATGGTGCCAGCAGGGGCAAAAGATCCACATGTGTCGACGCCCCGATAAAAATATAAAAACATCGCTTTTTACGACATATCGTATAAAACGGCGTATTTTGATCACATTTTCGGATGTGAATGGTGATCTTCCGGATATCTTCATTGTGACAAGTGGAGTAAGGCGTATGTATCACATTATCGGATGCGGATGGTGATCTTGCGGATATCTTCATTGTGACAAGTGGAGTAAGGCGTATTTTGATCACATTATCGGATGTGGATGGTGATCTTCCGGATATCTTCATTGTGGCAAGTGGATTAAGGCGTATTTTGATCACATTTTCGGATGTGGATGGTGATCTTCCGCATATCTTCATTGTGACAAGTGGAGTAAGGCGTATTTTGATCACATTATCGGATGTGGATGGTGATCTTCCGGATATCTTCATTGTGGCAAGTGGATTAAGGCGTATTTTGATCACATTTTCGGATGTGGATGGTGATCTTCCGCATATCTTCATTGTGACAAGTGGAGTAAGGCGTATTTTGATCACATTTTCGGATGTGGATGGTGATCTTCCGGATATCTTCATTCTGACAAGTGGAGTAAGGCGTATTTGGATCACATTTTCGGATGTGGATGGTGATCTTCCGGATATCTTCAATGTGACATGTGGAGTAAGGCAAGGCTTTATATTATCATCTCCTGACGCTGGACACCTTTAAAGAAGAGTTAACTAGACTGGTGAACATTACACAACCTAATACGCAGCAAGCTACTTATGCTAATGGTGTACAGTCTAAAAATGTAGTCATCGCAACTAAGCATGTGGTTATAGTATCTGCTAAAGATTAAAGTGAAGTTAAGGACTGTGAACAAACCTTTAGACTATTGCAAACCACAACACAAACCAAATCATTGAAAGTTGGTGTTAACAATATAAGAAAGATCCGAAATAAAGGTGTGGTTCTTAAGCTACGAAAATGAGTGCAAAACTATGGTCCAAACATTTGAATACAATACCGCTAAACCGAAAGCTTTTATTCCACGAAACAAGAATCTAAGAACAATCATTCACGGAATGGAGGGCCTCCCCGAAAAAGAAGTGATTGAGTGCATTATTGAACAGAATTCAGCTTTATCAGAAGGCCACGATTGCATACGACTTTGCTTTATGAGGAAGTCGCGAGATAGCAGCACTCAGTATGCGGTCATTGAAGTTAGTCCTGTCATTTTTAAAACGTTCATGAGTTGTGACAAGCTTTATATTGGGTACACGAGCTGATTGTTCAATGAACATGTTGTTTCACGTGTCACGGTTTCGGACATTTCTCTACTGACTGCAGAAAGCAACAGACCTGCTCGCATTGCTCAGAAGCTCATAATATCGATAGTTTTCCCAAAACGGAGATTCAATATGCAAACTCTAAATCTCAGAACCAGAAAATTACTTCAAGAAATCAGCATGGCACACTAAACCCCCAGCATCCTGCTATTTCTCTAGACTATCTAATCTATAAGAAAATATTAAATATCATTAAATCAATAATTAATTATGGTTCATCTATTAATTTATCAACAAAACTTGCATAAATCACTTGTGCCTACGCAGGAGCTTCTCCTCAACTTCGAACATGATGAAGGAACAGTTCTATGCCCACAAGAACCGAATGTGAGGAAATATAAAGTGATTGGATTTGATCAAGAATTTCAGATTCATGTATCCAGAAACAATACACATGAAGGTCGGATTCGTGCAGCCATTTTAACAAAATCGAAAAGCGTTTTAATGTTACCGAAACACTTCTCTGCTCCATTGCTAAATGGTTAGCGCGCTGGCCTTTGGTCACAGGGGTCCCGGGTTCTATTCCCGGCGGGGTCCGGAATGTTAACCATTATTGGTGTATATGTCGTCGGCATCAAAATTTCATCCTCATCATGACAAGCAGGTCGCCTACGGGTGTCAAATCGAAAGATCTGCAACTGGCGAGCTGAATTTGTCCTCGGACACTCCTGGCACTAAAACCCATACGCCATTTCATTTACTGCTCTGCTGACTGAGTTGTTATTTCCACAACCTTCAAACAGCGTGAACTGTATATATGCAATGCTTATTTTGTTTCCACAAGGGACATCAACATCGATATACATGCTCTTCAGCGGATATATGATGTTTTGACAGGAAAACCAATTCTTTTCACAGGAGACATACACGACAAACACGGATTATGGGGCAGCCCTATTGAAGATTCTCAAGGAGAGCTTTTTAGATGTAAGTGTGAATAATCCTTCACTTTTCCATTTCATTTTAGACTGGAAAGTAAGTGATCTTCCAGCACTTTCATACCATGCTCTAATCACTGTGACTATACAATCTAAGCCAGGCAGGCCTACTACTAATGCTTCGAATTATCTGAAAGATTTCATAGAACAAAAAATGTGGAATAGGACCGCTTTCTTTTCACAGCCAGAAGAAATCTGGGGAAAATGGCAACTAAGAGGCCTGTAAATCTGCTTAAATTTGCTTAAATGAGACCCCAATAAATCTTTCAGAGATTAACTTACCTAAGACCTCTCAAAACCCGTGTGAACAGTTCTGGTGGAGTGAGGAACTTTTAAGACTTCGAAAGGGAGTACTGGCTTTTCACAGACGATATAACAGAAGTCGCTGCCCTCTTTTACGTCAGAGGTACGAAGAAGTATACTTGAAAGCTAAGGGAGACTACAGAAAATTAATACTAAAACGGAAATCAGTATGTTGGAAGGAATGTTGTTCTACTCAAACGAAAAACAACCCTTGAGGGTATATTTATAAATTATTTAGGACACCAGAAAATTGAAATACCGACTTCACTTCAATCGAAACTGAAAACGGCTAAACAAAAATTTTTATCTAATGCCACAAACTTTCTGATAACTACATACTTCTCAAGTAAAAAAGATGACTCAGAACAGAGATCAAAATAAAGATCAAAAGACGAATTTTCTAGGTTGTGCTGCAATGGTTAAATTCACTCAGATCTGGCAGGACGGGGCAATATCCAAAGCTACGAAGATGTGCTCTGTTTAATCACTAGTGAGTTGTCAGTTTTTGTACGGCTGTGAGACCTGGACCGTGAATGCTAGAGGCAAAAATCGAATTGATGCCCTTGAGATGTGGTGTTGGTGGAGAATGCTGTATGTACCCTGGACGGAGAGAAGAACTAATGTTTCCATTTTGAATGAACTGAGCATCAAGAGACGTCTATCTTCCTGTGTGAGTGAATTTTACCTCGAGTTCCTCGGCCACATTATCAGAAGAGAACTTGGAGAAGACCATTTTGCAAGGTAAAGTTGAAAGCAGTAGACCACGAGGAAGAACAGCAAGTAGATGGTTATATCAGGCGAAGAAAATCACTGACCTACCTTTTCAGATCGGTTTAAGGAAAGGTGGAAACCGCCCTGGATGGAGGCGTCTCGTCAAGGCTGCAACGCAGAAATGATAGAGTTATGAGGTCTCGACGCACATCAATGAGCTAAACGACTAATGAAGATCATGTATCGGCTATAATGTCCAGTGCTGATTTTTGTTTGTTAGATATTTGAGGACTGCTGACAACAATGCAACGCTTATAATTGTAGATTTCAAATCAGTCTGTCAAATAGTCAAGGCAGGCATCGCTGTGAAGATGATGCAAAAGAAAATGAAAGTCTTTAATAATGAAGAAAAGTCACACATAATACGGCGATTAGAAAATGGGGGATACAAATATCAGCGTCGCGAAGTCAAGCGAGTCAGACCATCTGAGCGTGAAGATATTGAAGAATCTTTACTTAGATGGTTTAGGCAGCAAACAACAAATAATGTGCCGATCAATGGATCTACTCTTCAAGCGAAGGTAAGGCAAAGGTAAGGTAAGGGTGTATTCTGCCCGAAAGCAGGTCCAAACCTCCACAGAGGTGTGTCTGAGCCGAGTTTACGTATGGTAGGGTGGCTTGTTGCTTTCTTCTCCTCCATTCCCTAACCCCCCACCAACAGCGCATGGCAACCCAACCAAATATTGACCACCCCAATGTTGCTTAACTTCGGAGATCTCACGGGATCCGGTATTTCAACACGGCTACGGCCGTTGGCTCTTCAAGCGAAAGCCAATGAAATTCCTCGCAGTTCTTCTCCACAAATATGGTATCATGCTGTAAATACAGTATGTTTTTCAGTTACATTTTTATAGTTTTAACTTCGTTCTTTTAATTAGCCGTGTAAGTATGAAGCCTAAAACTTGCATATGACATTTTTAGGGAGGAAAAACAGAACCAGATTTGCTACTATCGGCTATAACGATCGTGATTGGCGATCCCTCCAGGGATATTATAACCCATTTCGACTATATGATGTGCCGTATCAGAGCCATGAATTAGAGTTCCAAGCACATACAGTATGTTTAAAATTTTATTCAACATGTTCCGTATTTAGCGCGCGCGGATACGAGAGGGGGAAGCGTTAGGAGTGATGCCATGGAAATTTCCACGCAAGGAGCAAGTGTGATGAAGAGAATTGTGCGACGGAAACAGAAGAGGCCAGGTCTCGAGCGCATACCACGTGATAATGCCGTAGGGGTGAAAATCGTAGGGAACCAAAACCCCACACAGAAAATTTGTATGGATAGCCGCCAAGCGGGATGAAAAAGTGGAGTTAAATAAAATTTGTACCTCGATTTACGCTGTATTTAGGATAACAATTGACACTACATGCCTCTTCAGAATTTATAAGAAAAAGTGATGTGCTATATATTCCCGAGTAATGTAAATTAAGCAGTTGCGATACTATCTAAAGCAAGCACCCCCACGCGATACACACAACACATGGCCTGCTTCGGGAATTCCACCGATTGCTTCAAATGCAGGGCGATTGCAAGAAGTTTACGATCGAATTCATTTCCGCATAGCCTACAATCAAGATTTATGAGATCATTTTAGCTACCAATCGAACGCACTGCTTTACTGATATTCATGTTATCAATGGAAAATATTTATGTCCTCCCTGGGAGGTTTCTAGGGTTAGCCATCTTGTGCCAGTTTTAAATAAATAGGGCTGACAAACTCGCACTCGAGGCAGTCTGAGGATAGTCACAGGGCTCGCTCCACGAGACTCATCGTAAAAATCCATCTCTTTGTGCGGTGATAATCTGAGGCAATAAGCAGAAATACTGTGCTTAGATATATAAAGTATTTATTTGATAGCGCCCGAATTTAGAGCAACTACTTTAACATTTAGAGACGGGTTTGTGATTATAATTATCAAATAATAATCGGGCTTAAATTCAGTGCGGGACTATAGCCTTGATATCACTGTAGAGTGTGATTTGAAGTTACGTGAACATGTGACCTATATTCTGTGTTGAGGCAACAGCTTTCTTCAGTGGAGAACGAGATTCGAACCATGCACCAGCAAACAGCGACTCAGTTCTGAACCCATAATGTTCCCAGGAGTATCGCCGCAGTAATGGAATTTTAATTCTTCCCAACATGGACCTTCCCGAGGTTCGAATGGAATGCAAAATGCAGTAATCAGATAAGTGCATAATCTTATTATAAGTAATTATGATTGCGTAGCTTGTAAATGTCTAGTTATCCTATTTAGGGATTTAGTTCAGGATTATTTTGAGCGAGTTAATTTAGTTAAATTTAGAAAGAAATCATTAAGGGATCTTTGTAATTACTCAACTTTAATTATCAGTTCACAGTCATCGTGCAGTTCTATTTTTGGGAACGTATTAGATGTAAATATTCAGAATAGGAATTTTTAATTTATTTCGTCAGTGCATTAGTTCAAAGGTTGGTAAATAATGATATAATGATGGTATGTAAATAGAATCAAATTAGTGCATGCCTTTGAAGCCTGTTGGACGGATCAGGAACGAATTCGATATTCTTTTTTATGTAAACTCAGTATGAGGTTTGTAGCATAAAGTCCATGGTTCCAGATTTGCTGTATGGTGTACTACGAACGACGCTGGAATTCGAATCCAAGACCCCATTTAGATAGAGCTTTCCGTAAGGAAGCACTTTCTTGTTAATTTCCTCTTCCCTCCTGAATTTTAAAGAGGTGTTTTTTAATATGACAGGTCATTTAAGTTTTTGCTAGTTGCTTTACGTCGCACCGACACAGATAGGTCTTATGGCGACGATGGGACAGGGAAGGGATAGGAGTGGGAAGGAAGCAGCCGTGGCCTTAATTAAGGTACAGCCCCAGCATTTGCCTGGTGTGAAAATGGGAAACCACGGAAAACCATTTTCAGGGCTGCCGACAGTGGGGTTCGAACCTACTATCTCCCGAATACTGGATACTGACCGCACTTAAGCGACTGCAGCTATCGAGCTTGGTGGTCATTTAAGTTTAAGAGTGTTGTTTGTCCTTGGACGTGCTCAGGTCATAAACCCCGGTCTATATTTCTTGGGACTGTGCGACCAGGAATTGGATAGCGAGGAAATCCCTTTTAACGACATGATTATTTCAAGTTGTGATTTGTTTATCCTGCCAAAGGTATCGGTAGTGACATTTGTGCGAGATGAAATTTAAGAGATTATGTTCTCAATAGAATGAGATATTTTAAGTATTGTATGAAGTTATCATGCAGAATTTTAAAAGGGCTTTGTGTGGTGAAAGACTGTGCCAGCAATGCGAACGGCGGACCATGTCTGTTATGTGTCAACCCTCAAATGTCAGTGTTAATAAATGGCCTTCTTTTGGGGCGTGACGGCCACCAGTGAGAGAAATGAAACACATTTGAGTAAGCCGTATTTAGATTCCACAGGATAAGTTTAGATACTTTTAAGGTTTAAAAACCAGGAAATAGTTCGGCCGAAAGGCCAGGAATTAATTAACGAATGTAGGTGGTAGGAACCCATTTCGTAAATAAAGTTTTCTTGTCAGCGACCCGCCATAACGGTAGAAGATCTATGATTCGAATCCTTGCAATATCAACGTGAATTCGCCCGGGTTTTTCCTTGACTTGGACAGAAATATACATACGGCCAGTGGTTGATTTTGTATTGTTTAATTGTTTTCTAGTTTTCTGTTTGCTGATATGTGTAGTTTTGTTTGTTTGTTGTGAGTAATCTGACTTTACTCACGTAATGATTGTGGGTTCGTATTTTCTCGGGCCCAAGTATTAGATCATTCTATTTAAAGTGTATAATTAGATGTTATTTGTTTTTTGGTGTAAATGGTAGGTGGGCATCAACCACTCAAATAGCTTAAAGTATTATTATTGTTTAGTTTTAACTTCATTCCCAGTGACGAAGGGAATATAGTATAGGGCTCGCTGACTCATTTGTAATTACAATATTTTACTAGATCATTAATGGGGATGTAGTTGTCGCAAAATTATCCAAAATCACTTCGTCATATGAGTTGTTTCTATTTCGGAGGGTCATGTACTCCGAAATATGGTCCTAAGGACCTATGTAAACATATGTATCAGTTCCAGTTACAGTTCTTCTATTTGTCACCAGGGCCATTATATATTAATTTGCTCATATTGGGAGAATTTCATTTGCCGTAGCATAGAGCGTCCCGAATATTCCTCCACATCCTTAAGCCTGTAAGTTAGATATAAGTTTATAAACTCGAATAAACCACCCCGAGAGTTCTCGCAATCAAGATCAGGGGTGCGGAGAAGTGTGCGTTCAAATCCTGCACAGGCATTGGTCGTTGCTACGTCTGTTAAGAATACTTGGCTTTATCTTTCGTGGTGGCATAGTATTTCAGGCCAGAAAGGGTTCAATATATATTTATTTGCTTTATGTCACACTCTCTACAAAGCGTGGAAGGAAGAGCATTTTATAGACGACAACTTCAAGAAGAGGCAAATTTTTCCAAAGGTACAAATATATTTTACTTAATTTAAAAAGACAAAGAAATCATAAAAACTGATATTAATGATAATTTTAAATTATTATAATGGAAAAAAAGGGACAAACAAATTAACAAACTCACATTTCAAAATAAGATTAAACCATGTGCTCATTGCACATGATCTTAAACCCTATTTAGATATTCCACATCCCTTTGTTACCCATACCTACCATATGGCAACAATTACTTTTACCCTTTACAGAAACGATATTATACTGAACACACTGACACAGATAGGTAGGAAAGGGCTAGGAGTGGGAAGTAAGTGATCATGGCCCTTATAATGGTGCCCCCAACATTTGGCTGGTGTGAAAATGGGAAAACACAGAAAATCATCGTCAGAACTACTGACAGTGGGGTTCTAACCCACTATCTCCCGCATGCAAGCTCATAGCTATGTGACCCAAACCACGCAGCCACTTGCTCGGTATATCATCCTGTAACGTTCCAGACGTTACAGTGTAATTATGTTAATTTTATTATGTGTAATTAATTCAGGAATTTAACGTCATGATATTTATTTTGGTATGTAATTGTATTATAATTCATGTTTAATCATTTGCTCACTATCATTTCATTACTTTGTAACTACGACTTGTAAACGAGGGCTGAATATCCTAATATTCACTTAGATTCTTGCGACAGTTGGTTAAAATTAACTTGCAGTAGATTTCCTTTATCTTGCCACATCACCGAGGAAGTTGGAAGGACAGATTTAGACACCAAGTTCTGAGAAATGCGAGCACGTGTTCACGCGTCCTAACGTAAGCTACCGTATTTCGACCAGAATTATTCGAACTGATCAACGCCTATATTTTCAAAGGAGCGTCATGTTGCCATGGATACTGAGTGAAAGGACGAATAGAAGAACAGTTGATATCATGATTTTGGCCCGTCAACTCTAATATCTGGAGTGGGGAGAGAGGTGTCATCTGATTGGACCACGTGTAAGCGACCTGTAATTAGCGCGAGAGAAGGTTATAAAAGAGCGTGTTGGAGCTCGTGGCATTACTTATTCTGCTGACTTATTCGCTCTCTACATTATTCTACGAGTTATTCTACAGCTTCTACTTGATTTTCTACTTGATTCTGCGTCTCGATACTTAGAAATTCTGAATGAGGGGTGTATAGCCACTCTCATGAGGAAGTACGTACAGCACGGCTACAAGACCGGTTTGAACCAGTCTAAGTCAATAGATAGTTTTAATCTAGATAGAAATGAAACTTCAGAGAACATTATCAGTAAAGTTGGAAGGATTCTTAATTGAGTATCCTCTCCATATAACCCAAGGTGGTTCTTCTAACTGTGACATAGGGCTTATCTCCAATCTATGGGATAAAGCATAATAGGGAGTGTTAGTTTTGAAGTCATCTTCCAATTAGTGGTGGGTGCAATTTGTAAGGCAGGAATGGTACTGAGCTGCAGATGAAGAGATACCCAAGACGACCGTTGATGTTCCCGCCACAAGGATGGAAGCTTTCCAAGGACCAGCAGAACAAGACGACATGGTGAGCAAGCGAGTTAAAGATATTGCAAGTTTTCGCGAAGTAGAGTCATTCAATTTTTTTGTTAAATTCATTTTCGATGTTAAATTCAGTTCTCGTTAAACCGTCGTCATTTATATTAAATATAATAAATAGTATTTTTCTAGTTCACTTTCATTAATCTGCCTTAATTAGCCTTTTGATTTCTAAATCTCCTGCTTAATGATTAGTGCACTATCACCTCACCCCTGTGATAAGAGTCTGTCCAAGCTTGAATATAAATTTTATCTTTAAGTCCTCAACTTAAAGATTGGCGCCCTTTGCTTGCTTGGTTGCATTTCTCATTTGATGATTGTTCTCCGAGAGGGGAAGTCACATAAATGCCGCTCCAACGTGTGGCGAGAAAATCATTAAGTACGGAGCAGTTAATAACAGTAACAATATCAGAATTCGTATTATGGGCAAAATTTGGATATCCACGTTTCATTAAGAGTGTTTGATTGTGGGAAGGGTCATGGCTGATCAGACGAAAGAGGAGAGGATGTTGCGCAGTGGACGGGCGATAAAAGGCAATAACGTATTGAGTTCAGAGGAAGAGTTGTGTAGTCTTGTAGAGGAAATTGAAGATAGAAGTGTAAGTAGTATGGAGAGTGAAGGCAAACAGAAAGAAGTCAGTATGGAGTCAGATGATAGTAGGATGGGGGGCGAAGCGGAAGTCAACACTAACAATGAAAGTAATAATAATGATCAGTTAATGGGAATGATGCAGTTAATGTTAAGTAAGATAGAGGACAGTAAAACTGAGATTAAAAGTGAATTAGAACAAACTAACACTAAAATTGAGAATATTAAATATGAACTTAAAGAACAGTTAGAGCAAACTAAAGCTGAATTAAGTAGGGAGATGAGGGAAAATAAGGAGGAAGCGAATCGGAGAATGGACGAACACAGTAGGCAGTTACGCGATCTGGTGGTAAAAAATGAACATTTTAGTAAGCGATTAGAGGACCAGGAAAGTGAATATGTACGGCAAGGGAAAAAGGTAGAAGAAAAGTTTGCGGAACAGAGAAGTGAATTCCTGGAATTAATGGGGAAGGAAAACAACTCTACTAGGGAGGAAGTAATGAGGCAGGTCACTAGTATTGATAAGAGAGTTGAGACTCAAAGAGGGGAAATACGGGTATTTAAAGACCACGTCCAACAAGAGATTGACACGGTAAAGCTTAGAATAGAAGATGAGACCCGGGCAAGTGAAGAAAAGTTTGCGATAGCTGAAGAGAATAAGATTGAAATTAGGACATTGAAAGAGAAGCAGGTTAATTTGGAGAGAGAAATTGATAGGAGAGACAGAGATGTAGAATGCCGGATGGAGAAAGCAGAGAATAAGTTAAAACAGGTGGCAAAGGATAAACAGGTTTTCACGGGAAGGCAATGTCTAGGAAATAGCTACATTAGGGAAATTGAACTACCTAAATTTAATGGGAAACAAACGAACCCGCTAGATTTCCTTAAGATGATAGAGAAACGGTTTGAAAAGCGTCTAGAGGAAGGGTCTATGGACTGGGAAGACGTTATGGAAAATATTGACCATGCTTTTGTAGGAGAAACTCGGTCTTGGTTCATGGTATATAGGCAGACGATGACGAACCTAAAAGAATTCAGAAATAAATTTAGAGAGAAATTCTGGAATGAAGCGATACAAGCTAGGGAGAGAGAAAGGGTGGTATTTGGGAGGTACAAACAGCATGAGGGAGTTACTATGACCGAGTACTTCCTGGCACATGTCATGATTTGTCAGAACTTAGATGGTATAACCGAGGGGTCTGATGTAGTAAGACTACTTTTAAGACATTTTCCGGACAGGGTGAGAGAAGCGGCCTGTATGCAAAAAGTTGGAACTATTCAGGAGATGGAGAACCTACTAGGCAGTTTTGATGCGTTAGGTAACCTTAGAAGTAGAACGGAGAATATTCAGAACTTTAGTCATCACAACAGAATGAGACATAACGGTAGTACACAGAATCACGAAGCTCGCAATCAGTTCAGACCTCAGCAGAACAGCAGGAGCGGAGCAGCTGAATATAGGACAGGAAATTCCCAACGGAGGCCAGAGCAATGTACTAATGAGTCCAACGTCAATACACAAAGGGAACCTTTAAACTAACGAGAGGCTGTAATGTTAGGTCAGAATTCCAGCCTAGTAAGAAGGTAGCGAAGTGTCTTGCCATGAAAGTGTTACCATATGACCTCGATGTTAGAGACGATTTGTTGTATGAACCCGAGCAGAATAATGGAGATTCAAGTAATAAAGTAGTCAATCCCGTTGTTAAATTGAAAGTTTGGGGGGCGTGGGTTAAAGTTTTGATTGATTCTGGTAGCCAAATATCATGTATTAGTTCTCAGTGGTATGAGTCATTAGTGAAACAGGGTATTCAGTTGGAGGAAATGCCTGTTAAGTCTACTTTCATCATTACGGCTGTTGGAAAGAGGTCTAAGCAAATTTGTAAACAAGTAGCTGTCCCGATCTGTATTAATAATTTTATTAGCGTTCAGATATGTTTGGTAATTCCGCATTTAATATTTGATCTTATCTTGGGATCTGACTGGTTAACGTTAAAATTGGCTCAGTTAAATTACAATGATCTAGTGCTAAATTTGAGGTGGAATAATGAGGATATTAAGGTCAAGTTTGAGGAGGAAATTCAGAGGAAAACGGAAGTTAGTACAGTGTGGAGAATGAAAGAGGTTTCTAAAGTAAATGAAGAGGCTAGTGAGGGCCTGAAGTTGTGTCAGTTGTGGATTCATGAGGATAAAATATGTGGCTTGAAAGAAGCCGTAAGTAGAAATGAGTTGAATGAAGTCCAGAAGGACAAGTTATTTGAAGTGTTATGTGAACACGTGGAGATTTTCTCCGAGAAACCTGGTGTTACCCATCTGTATGAACATTCTTTTTCTGTGCTGGATAAGACTCCATTCAGCGGACCGCGATATCCGATACCACACAAATATGCAAAAGCCGTAGAGGATCAAATTCAAGCTATGTTAGCAGACGATGTGATTGAATTATCAAACAGTCAATATGTTAATCCCTTAATTGTCGTGCCTAAGTCTGATGGATCAATACGTTTGTGTATTGAATGCGAGAGCGTAGTGAGAGTGTTAGGTTTGCCTGAGGAACCGCCTAGTAATGCTGAATTTTACGTCCGACTGGCACGGGAGAACCTGATTAAATCTGGAGATAAACGTAAAAGGCAACAGAAACGTAAAGTACTTGATAACTTTGAGGTAGGTGATATGGTTTTGGTGAGAGTTCCCATGTTGTCAAATAGTGAGGATAAGGTAACAAAGAAATTTTTTCTTTTATATCAAGGCCCGTATAAAGTACATAGAAAACTTGGACCCTGTGCTTACAAGTTAGCGGATGGCGAGAGCGTAATGAATGGTTCATACAACATTAGTAGTTTAAGGAGATACCTGTCGTGTGAGGTGGCTGAACCGGATTGTGAGATATAGGTCAGTAACTCGGGGAAGTTGCTACTTGTTATGTCAGACTACGAGCGGTATGTGTTTACGTCTCAATCGTGGTGGTATTTCCTAGTTGTGTTTGTAAACAAGGGAGATGGTTTGTGTGGCGGTAGATTTACGCGTTCATTGACGATAGATCATCTGTTTTCCGTATGTGAGGCCATGAAATTTTATATATTTGTTTTCTGAGAGGTTACATAAGGCTAATTAAAGCTGACGACGGCAAATAATTAATTTTTCCGTATGTGCATTTCTAACTTGCAATAGTTTTACCGTGAGCTTAAATCACGTGTATATGTGTGTGAAGTGTATTACATCCTGCTTCAAGATAAGGTGAAACATTCGAAAGAGTGATAAAAGTGTAAATTATTTGTATCATATGTTTTCCATTTTTTAATGTAAAAGATTGGAAGAGAACGTGTTACTGCTATCTAGCAAAGCATGTCGGAAAGAGGGAGAGTAAAAAGACAAATAGACACTCGGCAGAGTTTGTAATTTGAATTGTATATATTATGTTATATTCTCTAGGATAATCTTGTTTTTTTTTACAAAAGTGAAAAGTTGCTTATGATGGGCATAATTTAGCATCTAAACCTCAAGATGAACTGAAATAACAGACAGTCGCAATGGGAAGCAGTCTAAGCGAGATATGGAAAGAGTGAGATATAATTAATTGTATGAAAATACTGTCGCTCGTAATGGGCAGGTAATAGAGGTATTACAAGTCAATGTGGGAGTAAGTGTGTGAATTCTCAACTCATGTGATATTTGTTAAGAACTCATGGGGGCGTATGTAACGTTCCAGACGTTACAGTGTAATTATGTTAATTTTATTATGTGTAATTAATTCAGGAATTTAACGTCATGATATTTATTTTGGTATGTAATTGTATTATAATTCATGTTTAATCATTTGCTCACTATCATTTCATTACTTTGTAACTACGACTTGTAAACGAGGGCTGAATATCCTAATATTCACTTAGATTCTTGCGACAGTTGGTTAAAATTAACTTGCAGTAGATTTCCTTTATCTTGCCACATCACCGAGGAAGTTGGAAGGACAGATTTAAACACCAAGTTCTGAGAAATGCGAGCACGTGTTCACGCGTCCTAACGTAAGCTACCGTATTTCGACCAGAATTATTCGAACTGATCAACGCCTATATTTTCAAAGGAGCGTCATGTTGCCATGGATACTGAGTGAAAGGACGAATAGAAGAACAGTTGTATCATGATTTTGGCCCGTCAACTCTAATATCTGGAGTGGGGAGAGAGGTGTCATCTGATTGGACCACGTGTAAGCGACCTGTAATTAGCGCGAGAGAAGGTTATAAAAGAGCGTGTTGGAGCTCGTGGCATTACTTATTCTGCTGACTTATTCGCTCTCTACATTATTCTACGAGTTATTCTACAGCTTCTACTTGATTTTCTACTTGATTCTGCGTCTCGATACTTAGAAATTCTGAATGAGGGGTGTATAGCCACTCTCATGAGGAAGTACGTACAGCACGGCTACAAGACCGGTTTGAACCAGTCTAAGTCAATAGATAGTTTTAATCTAGATAGAAATGAAACTTCAGAGAACATTATCAGTAAAGTTGGAAGGATTCTTAATTGAGTATCCTCTCCATATAACCCAAGGTGGTTCTTCTAACTGTGACATAGGGCTTATCTCCAATCTATGGGATAAAGCATAATAGGGAGTGTTAGTTTTGAAGTCATCTTCCAATTAGTGGTGGGTGCAATTTGTAAGGCAGGAATGGTACTGAGCTGCAGATGAAGAGATACCCAAGACGACCGTTGATGTTCCCGCCACAAGGATGGAAGCTTTCCAAGGACCAGCAGAACAAGACGACATGGTGAGCAAGCGAGTTAAAGATATTGCAAGTTTTCGCGAAGTAGAGTCATTCAATTTTTTTGTTAAATTCATTTTCGATGTTAAATTCAGTTCTCGTTAAACCGTCGTCATTTATATTAAATATAATAAATAGTATTTTTCTAGTTCACTTTCATTAATCTGCCTTAATTAGCCTTTTGATTTCTAATTCTCCTGCTTAATGATTAGTGCACTATCACCTCACCCCTGTGATAAGAGTCTGTCCAAGCTTGAATATAAATTTTATCTTTAAGTCCTCAACTTAAAGATTGGCGCCCTTTGCTTGCTTGGTTGCATTTCTCATTTGATGATTGTTCTCCGAGAGGGGAAGTCACAATCCTACTGATGTCTGATCAGCAGAGAGAGCCATTGGTGAAAGGTTCAGCCATGAGTTTCTTCTTCTTCCCGGGCCGCGTCTTCCACATATCTTTTCCTGCAGAATGACTTTGAGCAGACCATAGTTCTCGGAGTGTCGCATCACATGAACAAAGTAGGTGAGTTTCCGGGTGTAGTTGGTGTTGATATTCTATCGCTCCTTTCTTATCCGTGTCGAAATTAATGAACGTTGAGAACTGTATAACAATGCGTGCAATATGTTTTTAATTCTGTTGGAACACGTTGGTTTCTATTTCTTAATAAAAAAAACTACGGGTGTAGAGAAGCCTTCAGTCCATAGAAAATAGTTTAAAGTGGACATATACAATCTCTATCGGGAAGAAACGTTTGTCCTGATGCCACCAGGTGGCACACAACTAAAATTGAGCTCTAGAATAAGGTGCTTTCACAGGTCCCTAGGAACGCTAGTTTTCAGTGATGGTTAAATGTTATACTAAGAACATAAAGGCTTCATTTCAAACGCTGGTACGGGAAATAACTGAGATTTGGAAGGTAGAAGCCGTTGCCTTCATTATAAGGTTTGCCCAAATAAAAAAGCGCATGTAAGAGCATCGTTTCTCGATGGAAGAGAACACTGCGCACCCGTCGAAGGATGGCTACGTACGTCAAGAAGAAATCAGGAATCGTTGGAACTGCTGTTTTTACGTGCGGAAGTAAAGCGAATACTATCGTGGAAGAAAGTAGACACCGAGCTCGATAGCTGCAGTGGCTTAAGTGCGGCAAGTATCCAGTATTCGGGAGATAGTGAGTTCGAACCCCACTGTCGGCAGCCCTGAAGATGATTTTCCGTGGTTTCCCATTTTTACACCAGGAAAATGCTGGGGCTGTACCTTAATTAAGGCTAAGGAAAAGTCCTCTCAGTTTTAATTACTGCGTTGATGGGGTGAAAGTTCCTTTTGGGGATCATTGTAAGTATCTAGGTGTTAATATAAGGAAAGATCTTCATTGGGGTAATCACATAAATGAGATTGTAAATAACGGGTACAGATCTCTGCACATGGTTATGAGGGTGTTTAGAGGTTGTAGTAAGGCTGTAAAGGAGAGGGCATATAAGTCTCTGGTAAGACCCCAACTAGAGTATGGTTCCAGTGTATGGGACCCTCACCAGGATTACCTGATTCAAGAACTGGAAAAAATCCAAAGAAAAGCAGCTGGATTTGTTCTGGGTGATTTCCGACAAAAGAGTAGCGTTACAAAAATGTTGCAATGTTTGAGTTGGGAAGAATTGAGAGAAAGCAGAAGAGCTGCTCGACTAAGTGGTATGTTCCGAGCTGTCAGCGGAGAGATGGCGTGGAATGACATTAGTAGACGAATAAGTTTGAATGGCGTTTATAAAAGTAGGAAAGATAACAATATGAAGATAAAGTTGGAATTCAAGAGGACAAACTGGGGCAAATATTCATTTATAGGAAGGGGAGTTAGGGATTGGAATAACTTACCAAGGGAGATGTTCAATAAATTTCCAATTTCTTTGAAATCATTTAGGAAAAGGCTAGGAAAGCAACAGATAGGGAATCTGCCACCTGGGCGACTGCCCTAAATGCAGATCAGTATTGATTGATATTGATTGATAAGGCCGCTTCCTTCCCAGTCCTAGCGCATTCCTGTACCATCTTCGCCATAAGACATATCTGTGTCGGTGTGACGTAAAGCCAATAGCAAAAAAAAAAGTAGACACTCGAGTTTATACGTTAATAGAGTGTTCATCGTTGTCCCATATAGAAACAAGCCACACCAAAATGTATCTTATTTGATTGTACGTTTAATTATGTGGAGTAGAAATTGTTATCGTACCCAATTAAAAATTTAACGCAGGTTGAACAAAAAAGTGCCGGTATTTTTTCCATTTCCAACAGAGCGCTCACTTTGAAAATTCATAACTTTAAAAGTATTAATCGGCTCGTTACCAAACTGTACTACGTCTTAAAGTAACTTATCGTTGATCGGTACAGCAAGTTTTTATTTCGTCTGATATTTGTGAAAATGGTTGTTGTAAATTTTGTGAAACAACATTTTCTCAATACTGGTCAGGGACATCCTGCTACCGTATGCGACAGTACTACCTGCGACTGTCTGGCCGAGGGTTGGGCGGCTCTTATCAAACCTGACAAACTAAGGGAGAACTAATTGCTATGGGCAGAGGACTTCACCCTCAGGAGGCTTGTTGAAGACATTCTGTAGGAAATGACACATAAATTCAACTGGAAGCTGCTGCCTTGGAGATGTGGCAGGGGACTGCCAATGGCTAAGGGAGATAACCCTGACAGAAAATCTTCTCTGAGAGCCTCCGTGGCTCAGACGGCAGTGCTGGATACCATGCTTCAAATCCCAGTCACTGCATGTGAGATTTGTGCTGGACAAAGCGGAGGCGGGACTGGTTTTTCTCCGGGTACTCCGGTTTTCCCTGTCATCTTTCATTCCAGCAACACTCTCCATTCTCATTTCATAGCATCTATCAGTCATTAATAAATCACTTTGGGAGTGGCGACCCCATCGTACTAATAGCTTATATCTGCTTCATTCATTTCATCCCTGACCCGGTCAATGACTGGAAAACAGGTTGTAGGTTTTCAGAAAATCTTCTCTAACGTTAGACCTAGCAAGTCAGTTGGAGAGTAACTGCAATCGCTTTCAACATTTATATAAGCCTCGGATGCAAACAAAGAACTCGGCGTAGACAACAGAACCCGCAGACCCACGCCAGGTATGGTGGCTTACAGCCTGATGATAGGCAAAACCTTGCGATTGTGCAACAACCCCGGAGAAGACAATACCCTCGAACAGGAACAATCAATGTACTGAGTTTGACTGGGAAATGTAAAGAGTTAGTGGATTTCATGGAGAGAAGGAAAATATCTGTCCTAGGACTGAGTGAAACTAAATGAAAAGGTAAAGGGAAGAAGGAGTTGAGTAAAATCTATACCCTTTACTGGAATGGTAACAACAGAGAGATGAGAAATGGAGTAGGATTGAGATTGTCTAAAGCGTTAGATGGTATTACAGAGATCTAGTACATCAATGAGAGGATAATAAAGGCAACAGTTCACCTTGGAAAAGAGAAACCAACACTGGTGCAAGTGTATACACCTCAGACGGACTGCAATCAAGATGAAAAGAAAAAGTTTCTCGAAGACCTAGAAGAGATCGTCAGTGAAGAGAGGGCAATCATCATCGGGGACCTCAACGCACAGCTCGGGACAGACAGGAATGGCTATGAGAAGGTGATGGGACCACATGGCTATGAGAGAAGGAATTCAGAAGGCGAACATCTCCTAGACTTCTCCATAATAAACTGTTTGGTAGTAAAAAACATTTGGTTCAACAAAAGAGTCAGTCACAAAATTACAGCTGGGATGGAAAGAGCAAGACGGTAATTGACTATGTCATTACAGACAAAGAAAAAAGTAGACTTGTGACTGATGTCAAGCTGATTCCAAGTGAGAACCTCAATAGCGAACACCGGTTATTAGTAGCAGATCTGAAAGACATTAATGTAACAAAGATAACAACCAGGAAATTACCTAAGATTAAGGTGTGGGAACTACAACAGATTAGAAAAAGGACCGACTATCAGGACCGTATAAGAGGACAACTGCCTACGGAAGAAGTAGAGAGTGGTGAGGTAGAATGTAAAATATTTAAAGACACTTGATAAAAGAAGCAATAGAGGTTTGCGGGAAGACAAGTGCGAGAGTAAGGGAAAAAGAGACAGCCTGGTGGAATGAGAGAGTGAGGTCCTCAATAAGGGAAAGGAACATGGCAAAAAAAAGAACGAGATAGAGAGAAATACAAACCAGAACAGGTAAGGGACGAAGGGAAGATCAGAGTTCTCGAGCAAGTTTACCGGGAACAGAAATTGAGAGTAAAAAGATTAGTAGAAGAGGAGAAGATAAAGTTCTGGGAGAAATTTACTCAAAAACTAAAGGAAGACAGCAGAGGCAATATGAAACTATTGTTCAGAGTGATCACAAACAAAAGGAATTCAGTTGAAACCATCAAAGCAATTGAGGATCCCAATGGAAACCTGGCCAGGAAAGAAGAGGACACCAGAGAGTTTCTGAGGTATCATTTTGATCACCTACTGAACAGGACAGAGGCAGATCAGAGAACAAGAGAACCAGGTGTTGAAATCTGCACAGAGGTACCTCCCATCACATGGGCAGAAACAGGAGCAGCCCTTAAGATGATGACGCACGGGAAATCCCCAGGAATCGGACATGATTAAAGCAGTAGGAGTCCAGGGTTTACAGTGGCTACATGGCTACACAGAGTGCTCAATGCAGTTTGGAAAGGGCAAGATACCTACTGATTGGAGCAAGGGTGTCATTATCCCCCTAATTAAGAAAGAAAATCGCCGAAAATGCTCCAACTACCGGGGAGTAACACTCCTTTCTCATGGGCTTAAGATTCTTGAGAAAATCTCAGAGAGCAGATTGAGAGTCATCTTAGAACCACAGTTTGAAGAGGAACAGTATGGCTTCAGGCCTAACAGACCCACAATAGACCTAATCTTCAATATCCGTATGTTAAGGGAAAACATTGGGAAAAGGGTAAAGATCTGTTTATGGTTTTCCTTGACATTGAGAAGGCAGATGACAGCATTGCAAGAGAGAAGATATGGGAATGCCTAAGAAAAAGGAATGTGCCAGAGGGACTGGTGAGGAAAGTTCAGATGCTGTATGAGAACTGTACCAGCAGTCTGCGATTGGGTGACGGACATTTATACTGGTTCAAGACCGAAAGTGGAGTCCAGCAAAGCAGTGCACTAACCCCATTATTGTTTATCACCATCATGGATGACATAATGAAGAGCATCAAGAAAACCTCTGGTGAACTAAATGCAATGGCCTTAGCTGCTGGTGTTATGATCTGGGGAACTGAGGAACAAGTACAGCCAAGACTCAATGAATGGAAGGTTAAGTTCCAGGAGTTCAGTCTCAAGATAAGCGAACTCAAAAGAGTAGTGATGGCAATAAATAGAGAGGGACGACCAGCGAACAACATGCTAGGAGACCATCCACTAGAAAGTGTGGAAAGCTTTGCATACATCGGCAGTGTAATATCTCGAGATACACTAGCCACAAAGGAGGTGGCAAATAGAGCTCTTACTTTTACCAGTAAGTACGAACACTCAGCTGGAATCCCAAAGTACCAACAAAATCAAAGCTGGTGATGTTCAATCAGTACTTCATACCAATCTTGACCTATGGTATTGAAACCTGCACCCTCACTAAGACACACTCATCAAGGTTGCAGGCATCTGAAATGAAGTTCCTTAGGTCTACAATTAAAAAAACCAAACTGGACAAGTTGAGGAATGATGTGGTTAGGAAGGAAGCTGGGATTGTTACATCATTGTTAGATCGGACCAGCATGTCCAGACTGAGGTGGTTTGGGCATGTAATGAGGATGGACCAGCAAGGACAGCATATGTTAACCTGGAGCGACATGAGGCTGGGAAACGGATGGTGGGTAGACCAAGAACCCACTGGATGGACTGCAGATCGGGGTAGGACACTGGAGGACGTCATTAACAACAGAACGTATCTCAATAAGACAGAATGGAAGAGGCTCGCCAACAGTACCCGCGAAACTGGAACTGTAAAATGATGATGATGACTGGGTGATCAGAGCCGTAAAAGATAGGCTTGTTATGAAGCTCATGAGAATGTAAGGCTAAAATTAAAACGACCTTTCACCGAGCTCGATAGCTACAGTCGCTTAAGTGCGGCCAGTATCCAGTATTCGGGAGATAGTAGGTTCGAACCCAACTGTCGGCAGCCCTAAAAATGGTTTTCCGTGGTTTCCCATTTTCACACCAGGCAAATGCTGGGGCTGTACCTTAATTAAGGCCACGGCCGCTTCCTTCCCACTCCTAGCCCTTTCCTGTCCCATCGTCGCCGTAAGACCTATCTGTGTCGGTGCGACGTAAAACGACTAGCAAAAAAAACCCGGCCTTTTCCCTGCATGCAGTTGTTGATTTTATATTGATTTATATTTGATTGAGTGGTTTTGAGAGAAGAAAGCAGCGTATCCGCCGGGCAGTGTTGACCAGTCCGGCTCCATGGCTAAATGGTTAGCGTGCTGGCCTTTGGTCACAGGGGTCCCGGGTTCGATTCCCGGCAGGGTCGGGAATTTTAACCATCATTGGTTAATTTCACTGGCACTGGGGTTGGGTGTATGTGCTGTCTTCATCATCATTTCATCCTCATCAC
Source organism: Anabrus simplex (assembly GCF_040414725.1). NCBI lineage: Eukaryota > Metazoa > Arthropoda > Insecta > Orthoptera > Tettigoniidae > Anabrus > Anabrus simplex. Next base: position 242,590,242 of record NC_090267.1, on the reverse strand, counting down.
GACGCGCAGGTCACCTACGGGTGTCAAATCGAAAGACCTGCACCTGGCGAGCCGAACATGTCCTCGGACACTCCCGGCACTAAAAGCCATACGCCATTTCATTTCAGTGTTGACCAGTTGGCCTATTTGCCGCGCCAGCTGAACTCTCACTGCCCTGTGTCAGTAGTTACTGTTTTGCAGTGAATTAATCCAGAATTGCCCAGCGTCAGTTATTCAGTTTATGTCTGCAGATTGTGCTAGCAGAGCTGACATTTACCGTCGAATGGAGGATTTTTATGGGAACCCCATGTGGGTGCGGGCTGTAGAATATCATCCACAGTATCCCCTGCCAGTCGTAAGAGGTGACTGAAAAGGGGGACTAGGGGCTCTGAACTTTGGAGCGTGGGTTGGCGGCTACGGTTCCTCTATCTGAGTCTCACATTGCTTCCACTTACTCGTGTGAGGGTCGTCACTTTCATCTTTGCTATCCGACCTCTTTTAGTCAAATCTTATACTCTACCGACCCTGACGGTATTAGTGTTTCGAGGCCTAGGGAGTCTTTCATTTTCACGCCCTTCATTGCCCTTCCTTTCCTTTTACACCGATACCTTCATTTTTGAAGTGTCGGACCTCTTCCCTTTTCCCCCCTCTGATTAGTGTTAATAGAGAATGGTTGCTCAGTTCTAGTTCCTCTTAAAACGGTAATCACCACAGCCACCACCACCACCACCACCACCACCACCACCACCACTACTGTGTATGCGATGCGTGTATACCACGCTGTACGGTGTTCGAGTGTTATTGGTAATTTCTGCACGGACGAGTAAGGGCGTGCCAAACGAGATCAGGCACAGTAGGCAGCTTGGTGAGAATTTGAAAGGAAAAAAAAAAACAATCGAGAGATGCCGGTTCGCTAGCTCTGGTGAGTCCAATATGCTGTCGAAGAATGCTTCCGCTTCCACACACAGACGTTGCTCGCTCGGGGTTCCCGATAGCAAGTGAATCTCTGAAACATTTGCTTGAAGAAACAAGGCGACTAAATTTAGGCAGCGTATATCACCCATTCATCATATTATTTACTTTCTGTATACTCACATGTTCCAGACAATAAATCCATTACAGAAACCAACAAAAGTCTCCGTTTAATTCGAGCAACTCTTATATAACAGATTGCCGGAATTCCCCTGGTCTGAAAATGGATAAGATTAGTAATTTCTAAAGAGTACTGTTAAGTCCCCCCTTGTTATATTTTTTCTTCTTATAGTCAATATTTTCTATTGTTATTCAATTGGTGTAAAATGGTGTACTTCGTACTTGCACCTGATTATTACTAAATAAATAAATAAATATATGAATAAAACCGCGTATTCTGTGGACACGACACGGCTGCAAGTTTTAAGTGCACTATCGTGTTCGTACCGAGTTTTTTAAAAAATGATACGCTTGTATCGAATGAAACAAATTTATTCATAATTCACGGAATCAATTAAATGAAGCCCATTGTTCGTTATGTGTAGCCACATCATCGCGGCTGCACTGGACAAGTGAGGCGTGGCATAAGATGTGATGTCATGTCAGCGTCGGACGTACTATGATCACCTTGTTGTGTTCATATCTCTTGAACGGTTGGGATATTTCGATGATTTTTTCACTATCGTGGTTTGGCTTGAGGGGATGATTTATGTTCGACATTAGAACGATATTTATAAACAGAAACAGACACACATGGCTGGACGGTCACTTTTAGCCTGAAAATTCAACTTTCACGCGGAATTGGAAACATAGTACATAAGTAATAACTTATATTGGCAGCTCTTGAGGAGTACGTTTATTCAGCTGAAACAAATCAAGCGGCACGTCAGCTAACAACAACGCGTCAAATGGTACTGGCGCGAGCTCGGATGGTGCATCGCAAACGCCGGGTCACTGCGCATGTGGGGAAGGGAATTATAAGAGTGTGTTTTAAAAAAGGAAGTCGTCGAGCAGAACGGTAATAGCTATATAACCACGCGAGAAAAATTATTAATTTGTGCTTTATAGTCGTAGAACAATAGGCTCTTATAGTGAGGTCCGTTTTCGATGTACAATGTTTTAGAACATCCATTCAGGTGAAGACCGACGGTGTTGCTTAAATCAACAATCTCCCAAATACAAGCTTAGAAGTATGGGCCCGCATCGTAGGCTCAGAGTATATTTAGATATTCTTTCTGCAGTTGCGGGAAATAATCGCGCTCAACTTCTCATCACCTTAAAAATGCTAGACGACCTTTCATACACAAATACTACCGGCTATCGCCCTCAAGGCTGAAAATAATCCCCAGGAAGCCGCTTCTTTAACATAAATTTCAATCAGAAGCCAACCCACAATGCCAATATTCGATCCCTCAACATTACGGGCAGGAGATAAACATCGGAAAAACTACCCTAGACTTCCTGTTCAGAGATTCGAACGCAACTTTGATTACTGAAGACAAGGGCATGACGAACTACAACAGGCTCATTCATCTGGTTCCGAGCTTCGATTCGGCAACTTTGATTACAGGAGACGAGCATCCGAAGAACTAAAATATTCTTCTTCTTCTTCTTCTTACTCTTCTCCTTCTGCTTCCAACTTTCCCACACCCTGTGTGACATGCTCCTATGTCGCTGACTATCTTTTGAAACATATATTATAAAACTGTTTTTAACTTGAAAAATCTGAATATCTGCATTTAAAATGGAAAATCTGAAAATGAATATTCATTAAATAAAATACACACTCGTCGGACCTTGTACTCACACTTACTTGTTACCTGCTTACTTACACATACGTTATTTGAAGGGCGCCAGCTGCCACTCAGTGCAGCAATAATAGAATGAGACTCGTGACTATCTCTAGGGTGTGGGGTAATAAGCTTACTTTTGACAACATACCATATAAGTTCTGGGAAAAGGAGATTGGCGTTCGGTTTCCCCATTAATTTTGAGATTAAGGTATTTTACTGCCATTGAAATAAAACTATGAATTCGTTTGATAGAACAAAATATATTCTTTAAATAATATATAAAAAAATAGTGAGTCTTGTTGCCATAAAACAGATGAGAATATGAAATTATGACATTGCAACTGAAAGAAACTAGGCATGAATTTGGATTCTTCTTGACCGGACATTTAACAATTTATACGAAACATTTCCCTCACTGATTCACTTGACTGTACCTTCAACACTTTTAGTGTAATTACGACGTATTCCTTTGATCTGGTGTTTACTGTAGATGTGTCACGCCTAACTTGGTGATACATCCTTGTGACTGCTTCTTCTCCATATCATCTGACTTCTTTGTAAGTCAATATGGTATTACCTCATGGCAGGTCCAGGGTTGCCCTCTCTGACTCCATGGTAAGCCCTTGCGTCCGTGTCTTCAACTAAGTGACCAACTAACTTTGGCCTCACTCTCTCAATGACCAATGATTAATGGCTCACTGAGTCTTCTCCATCTCTCGTTCACACTCGTTGACTGACCGACTGAGGCCTCTTCATCTAGTAGACTTCTTCACTGTACTGCTTCCGTTTAAGTAAAGACTGACGCTACAATATGCATCCACCTTTTATAGACGTTGGTTGACACAGCTACGCAATCTCCAGAAATAACAATGACATACTCCCACAACGCCTCAAACTGTTGCATGTAATGGTGAAATCCCCTGGGGCGGCCGACTCTCTGAGCGAATTTCTAAAAGCTCATGATGACGTAGCCATGACGTAGCAATGACTTGGCAGAATCGCCAGTAGTGCAAAATATAACAACGTCATATCCAACATCTGATATATAACAATTCTCACTGTACATGTATTGCGTGTTATTCTACATATACGTATATATGCATACACTCAATTATAAATAATAATTATAACAAAATAATAGTAATCTCACAGATAAAATAATAATAATACGGACATAATAATAATAATAATAATACTAATAATAATAATAATACAATAATAATAATATACATATTATCTTGTAACGGGAATTGAACCGTTACACCTGGTGTGGTCGCTGTTGGTGTGAACTTTGATACACATGTGCACTTGGCCCTGGTTTACGACTGGATGGCCTTCCTGAATGTGGAAATATTTATTCACTGTGTATCTGTAGTTGTTAGTAATATACGACCTCCCTCAAATAATTAGTTATACAAACAGGAACTCGAATTGTGAAGAAAGCATACATCGGATTTAGGCCTAATTGTCTACCGCAGCAAAACATTCAGTATAACTTCAAGTTTCGTGTGCAAGTATTACAAATGCTCAATATGGCTTCGTTTTGTAACGTGGCATATATCTAATACGTAAGTTACTTTGTCCAAAATTCTACGCATCTTATCATATATCACTGTCAATGATTCCTACTGTTCCTCTTACCCGAACTCGAAGGTCATTTAGACTTACAGAAAGAGATGTAAGAAACATTTTTCCTTTAACCTAGCCCCACATACAGAAATCCAAGGGCGTCAGATCGGGTGATCTTGGAGGCCAAGCTATCGAACATGTAAGATATTCTCCAAAGTCGAGTGTATGTTGTGCACTAAGTTCTATCAAAGTGTATGGTGCATTCATTTTATCGGGAGTACTGTAAGTGGAATGAATTATCGCGATGTTTTGCACAACTATCTAATTCCACAATCATTGTAAGAAGACATGCGCAGAGAGTTTATTTTTCAACAAGATGGTGAACCTCTGCCTTTTCATCAGTAGGTTACACTGAACTTTTGAAGTGGATTGGACGTGGTGGAATTATATATGAATACATGAACGACAAGTGTGTGAGTATGAAGAAGAGTGTATTGAGAATATCACAAACACCCAGCCTCCGAGTGAGAACAATTAGCCAGATCGGGTGATCTTGGCGACCAAGCTATCGAACATATGAGTCGAATGTATGTTGTGCACTAAGTTCTACCAAAGTGTATGAGTACTGTAACTGGAATGATGTTTTGCAAAACTATCTAATGCCGCAATTATTGTAAGAAGACATGAGCAGAGGGTTTATTTTTCAACAGGATTATGAACCTGTGCATTTTAACATGAGGTTACGTTTTACCTTTGGCATGGATTGGACGTGTTGGAATGATATGTGAATATATGAACGATAAGTCTGTGAGTATGAAGAAGAGTGTATTGAGAAAATCACAAACACCCAGTCTCCGAGTGAGAACAATTAGCCAGTTTAAACACATACCCAACCTAGAAATGAATTCGGGACCATCTGCACCGAAGGCCCCGACGCTAACAGGAGCTGGACTCAACTGCGAAATTTATCTGGTTCTGAGAATTGAAAACCGATAATTTTGAGTAAAGTAGATGAACATGTATTGAACTACAAAGCTCCGATGGTAATTTAGAATGTAGTATGTGTGTGTAACATAACGGGTTCAGTGACTCAGACGATAAAAGCGCTGACCTTCTGAGCCCAAGTTGACGGTTCGATCCCGGCTCAGTTCAGTGGTATTTGTAGGTGCTCAAATATGCCGTCAGGTGTCAGAGAGTTTACTGGCAGGAAATAACTCGGGCGGGACAAAATTCTGACACCTCTGGGTCTCCATGATCCATAAAAGTAGGTGAAGGGGCGTAAAACTAGTAAGAAGAAGAAGAAGAAGAATCGTATGACCTCAGCTAACAGGTGCAGATATTTTGCATTGACGCCATATAAGCTGCCTGCGTGTCAATTTCGACGTTCAATTTTACTCTACCAGATGGTAGATGGAACGGTTCTTGGTTGGGTGACCTACGACTGAATTTTAATTAATTTTGTCGGATAAACATGTGTCAGCATAAATGTTTTACATAAAAACCAAAACCAAACCCCATGGCGAAACAGCCCCGAAGGGCCGTGGCCTACCAAGTGACCGCTGCTCAGTCTGAAGGCCTGCAGAATATGAGGTGTCGTGTGGTCAGCACGACAATTCCTCTCGGTCGTTATTCTTGGCTTTCAAACCGGGGCCGCCATCTCACCGTCAGATGACTCCTCAATTATTGTAATTACATAGGCCGAGTGGACCTCGAACCAGCCCTCAGATCCAGGTAAAAATCCCTGACCTGGCCGGGAATCAAACCAGGGGCCTCCGGGTAAGAGGCTGGCATGCTGATCCTGCACCGCGAGCCCGGCGATATATTTTACATACCGACAACATACCACATGGAGTGCCGAATGGACTTTCCCCGCCCATCAAAAGTCCGACTGCTTCTGCTGAGTGAGTTCGAACTCGCGATCTTGTGATCCGGACCCTGGCAGTTTACCGCTGATCCACATTATTATTATTATTATTATTATTATTATTATTATTATTATTATTATTATTATTATTATTATTATTATTATTATTATTGCATATCATATGTTTTGCCGAACCTTTAGATGTACATGGCAAAAGGTTAGCCACGCAGCAGTCAATGAAAGAGGAGAGTAGGGTGCTTCGCTGTCCGGTCAGCGAGTGTCTCTTAGGATAATCCCATCTACGCTAAGGCTACCTGTCAGCTCGCATCAGAGCACAGCGGACCGCGCCTTTGTGCAGCATCAATTACCAGATTACTGAGTGCATGAGGGCGGAGGGGACAACACTCAGGTGAGGAGATGAAGTGCACAGCGGGCTTATTAGTTCACGTGACTTACTGCACCAAGCCAAGAATGTTCTATTGGATTTTGTGAACCAGCCATCTTGTTGGGACATTTTCCCTTTAACAACCACAAAAGAGACGGGGTGCGTTGCTCAGTTGGTTAGGCGCTTGCCTCTTGTGTTTTACATTCGTCAAGCGAATTCTGGCCCAGTTCATTGACATTTAAGAACGAAGGGGAATTGTAATGCTATGAATCGAAAGTATTGAAATTTCGTCCACCAGATTATTTTAGAATCTCGACTTTTTCAAGAAAAAGTATTTTAGAAAGATACTAATTTATGTATGAATAATTAAAAGTTACCATTTTTTTATTATTTGTATATAAACGTCTGTACTTCTGAGCTCAGTTAATATAGAAAGCTATGGTACCAACGAATTTCTTTAGAAAACTGTATTTACTTTGGTAACATTATCATACAGGCTTAGGGCGCGGTACTTCGTTTGTATTCCAGTAAGAAAATGAAATGGCGTATGGCTTTCAGTGCCGGGAGTGTCCGAGGACATGTTTGGCTTCAGGTGCAGTTATTTTGATATGACGTCTGTAGGTAACCTGTGCGTCGTGGTGGTGGTGGTGATGATGATGATGATGATGATGATGATGATGATGAAATAATGATGAAGACCACACCTATACCCAGCCTCCGTGACAGTGAAATTAACCAACGATGGTTACATTTCCCGACTCTGCCGGGAATCGAACCCGGGACCCCTGTGACGAAAGGCCACCTTACCTTACCCCGTGGCGCTACAGTCCTTGTAGGACCTTGGCCTGCTCCACCACACACCGCCAATCTTCTCTATCCTGTGCTCTCCTCCTCCAGGATTTGATTCCGAGGACTCGAAGATCCTTCTCCTCATCCTCCTGCCATCTCCTTCTTGGTCATCCAGATAGCCTCCTCCCGTTCGGTCTTTCCCAAAACACTTGGCAAGTCTTCACTCATTCATTCTAAATGTCTAATTCATCCAATTCTACTCTTTTTGATTTATGCAACAATTATTGGTTCCCCATATTAGTTATCCACTTCCTAATAAGTTGGCTTCGCAGCTCCCAAAATTCCATTGGAAACCGTCTTCCTTATTTTCTACGGTCCGCACTCTCCGAAGATCAGTAGCGGTGCAGTGACAGCTAGGGTACAACGAGAATTTGGTGGTGATTATTGTCTTAAGGGGATATACAAGTGGTCAACCATCCTCTCTTAACAATAACCGCAGGAAATGTTATTGATTTTCTGTTGATGTCGTGATCGTAGCTACGGGAGCTCCGGTTTTACGTGGAATACGAACCACCGTGACATGACATTTCATTTCAGAAATTCCACTTCTATTACCCGGGATTCAAATCGCATCGAACTTGGTGAGAAACCATTGACAATTTCACTCCGTTATCACGCCCCACAACTGCACAGTAATCAGAGGGAATAATGGAAGAGCTTCAGCACTTCAGAGAATGAAGGTACCGGCAAAAAGAAGCCACGAAAGGCGTGAAAATGAAACTGTGTTAGATTAAGACAGTAACGGAGCTTTCACTCCTAATTCAGAGAGATGTATTCACTGTTGTGTATTTCTGTGATAGTTGGGAATGGGTTATGTTGCATGTAAATGAAGAGAATTGTATTATAACAAACGAAAACACTAAGTCCCCGAGTCAAAGTTATTAACCATACAGCCTATTAACCATACCTAGTTAAAATCTTCTTCCCGGCCACGTATTGAACCCGCGGCCCTGTGAAATGAAGGCCAGTACGCTGGCCATTCAGCTAAGGAGTTGGACAGTAAGTGAGCTTCCAATAATAATAATAATAATAATAATAATAATAATAATAATAATAATAATAATAATAATCTCAAATACCACCAGACTGAAACGGGGTTGTACTTACAAGCTTGAGTTCAGATGGCCTGCAATAAGATACAAATTATTTTGAAATAGTCCGGCTCCATGGCTAAATAGTTAGCGTGCTGGCGTTTTGTCACAGGGGTCCCGAGTTGCCTATAGGATAAAAGACGTCATAGTAGCAATTAACTTCATAACATCAAAGTAATGCATTCAATGTAGGGAAGTGAACAATTTTAGGAGAAACTCTCGTACATGGAATAATAAAATGGTGGGCAAGCATACCGATATTATAGAGCCTTTTAGATGGTCTAAGCGTCACTGAAGAGGCCTAGAAGGGAAATGAGGGGTGAGGTAGTTTCCCCGTTACTTTCCTCACTGAGTCAAAAGTTGCCATAACACATCAGTCTACCAAGCCCATTGAAATGCTCGCACAACTGACTAACGGACTGGTTGCATAAGGAATGTCATTATTAGCGTCAATCATTCCTCAGTTACTGTACTTTCACATTGTCAAAGCCAAAGATGAGACTGGGACATGTCAGTGAAAGTATTAAGGGCGAGTCTTAGCAAACAGGGTAGTCTGATGAAGCAGGGTACCTTAGTTTTCTCGTCTGGTATGTGCTGCCATTTTCCGGTGAACGTAGTAACTTCTTTCTCACTCGATTTGAATCTTAGCGCAGCTGCAATCTTTAGAATGCAAGCGTGCGTTCTCTCAGTGGAAAAAATATACCTAATTTTACACCGTCGTGTTGTAATAAGCATTGTGAGTAGTGTGTTTATATATGCAAGACACTAATTTAAAGACTTTAAAGGAAGTAGATATAAATAAAACGTTGTCTGCATTTCAAAATGCATGTCCCCCTTAAGTGCTGCTGAATTTAACTTGTTCATAACATGGCGTTGTTGGATAAAGCAGGGTACCACTAAGTTGGATTGAATAGGGTAGTACCCCGTCTTATGTGACCGATTTAAGTTTGCAGTTTGCGATTTTGAAAATGTGTATTTAATTAAATTATTATTATTATTATTATTATTATTATTATTATTATTATTATTATTATTTTAGGAGCAGGGAAATGAACTCACTGAACATATCCCGTTAATGGATAGAACATTGTTTGCTTTGAACATTAATGAGGTGCGCAGTCTTGTTTTGGAATTGGCAGATAAAAATATAAAAGAAAGGAAAAAAATTGCAAATAAAATAATAGGACAGATATTCTGACGATTTTACCTTTCACGGAAGTTATTAACTCCTCCCATGAAAAAGAGAAACACTTCCATAAGAAAACTTTAAAGGGAACCACATTTTACCAGATCTAGGCCTAATGGAGTCAGAAATGTCGGAAAGAAGAAAGCAAGGAAATCTGCAAAAGTACAGGAGTATGACGCATCGTCAGAACAGGAAGGAGATAGTAGCACAGCTTGTATTTATTGTATTGCACTTTTCTCTAATTCTAAGTCTGAAGAAAGCTGGGCGAAATATTACAAAGTGTAGTGAATGGGCTGATGAACAGTGTGCCGGCACTGATAATGAAGATGAAGAACCGTGTACGTTAAATGTGATTTTTGTACATGAAGTGAATTTCAATGTTTGTAAATTGAGTTTCTATTTTGTAATCTTCACTATAATCTAGTAGGCCTCTATACTGTGTTATCCAACTCGGCTGATGAAGCAGGATAATTGACGCAAATTTAGAAAACCGTTTTATTCTATGGTTAGGCGTTTTAAAAATTACTTGTTCATTGCCAATTGCGAGTGGACAGATTATACAATTACCGTCTTACTCATAAACGGTGTATAACATTTATACACCGAGGTCGATAGCTGCAGTCGCTTAAATGCGGCCAGTATCCAGTATTCGGGAGATAGTAGGTTCGAATCCCACTGTCGGCAGCCCTGAAAATGGTTTTCCGTGGTTTCCCATTTTCACACCAGGCAAATGCTGGGGCTGTACCTTAATTAAGGCCACGGCCGCTTCCTTCCCACTCCTAGCCCCTCCCTGTCCCATCGTCGCCATAAGACCTATCTGTGTCGATGCGACGTAAAGCAACTAGCAAAAAAAAAAAAAAAACATTTATACAAGGTTTATACACCGTTTATGTGAAATTCGTTACTAATAAACCGCGTATAAGCCTCCTGTGTATACATCTGTTATAGTTATTCATTGAATTGCTTATACAGGCCAGGACACTTGTATAAGCGCTGTATAGCAGCGAGTAGCGGAAAAAGAAACGAGTGAGCAGTTTATTTTCGTGGTATTTATTGTCTACAGTAATATAATCGTGGTGAAATATTCGACTTATCCATATAACATTGAACACACAATGAAAGAATGGACGATACCGTTGATGATCTTCATGGTATTTTAAACATAGAAGACATACACCGTTCAGAGGTTATGGAGGCTAGACATCTTCGTAAAGTAAAATACTTTAAAGAGACGGAATGACAATGAATGACTATAAAAGAAATGATGATTGGGCGTACTTTTGTGTAATAATGTGTTACTGCTTAATAGACTTTTGAAATTGCGAGTTTATTATAAGTTACATTATCTGCCTCTAAAAGGATCTTTATTAAATTTGAGTACCCTAAAAAGGGACATATTCCTCGACATAAAAATGGTATAACTTGAAAACCGTACGTAATATGATTTCCATACTTTGTAGTTGAATACGCAGAAATATGATGTATAAATGCCTAATAGAAACTTTTTTGATCAAACCTTTCTTTTAAGCTACAAAACAGTTTTTCCTTTCTCCTGAAAAGTAAGGATTTTGGAATGTGTACACTTTTCAACTCGCCGGTTCAATTACAATTGCTTACGTTTTCCATACTATCCCAGATAGGAGCTTTTGATCTTTTCTTAAGCTTTTCCATTCATTTTTTGGCGTTCATTACACAAGCAAGCTGAAGAAATGTTGATATCAGTATAAGCCAATTTCCAGCTGTCTCACTTTGTGTTGCCACTGCCTTTTCGATATGCCGTGCTACTGCGCGACTTTTTGGAAAGTTTTGCTCGTAGATAACCAGCAGAAGCGATCATAAAGACGGTGAACGTGCGAAAAACGCCAGTGAACTGCAGGAAGGGATTCCAACGACTTGGAACGACTGTATACGTGCTGTATAGTAATACAATGCGTATACCACGTTTATTAGTAAGAAAAATATAAAACGCTTATAGGCCTACAGGATTTATTCACTGTATAACTAAACAAGTGTTAAACAACTGCATTAGGACTTTTTATTAGTAAGACGGTTAGTCATTAAAAATTAACAGATTAGTACACCAAGTTCATGAGTTATTCCACTTTGTTTATTAAGTACCCTGTTTTGATCGACTCTCCCCTACATTTGTTCTAGCCCGTATCAGAAGAAATAGTGCACTTAACACCAGGTCTCGCCAGCAAAGGCTTAAACTCACTGCAAGAACTTCGAAATTAAATTTTCCGCTCACTTCTATAACGGTAGACCTTTGGAAGATAATTAGTGTCCCGAATGCTTGACTGGAGGTAGTTAACAACACAGCTGAGAGAATGTTTTAAAGATATAAAAAGTGTACGGGAAAGAAAAAGGAAATTAAAAAAAAACCGGGAGAACATTCTCTCAGCATGACGAGAGGAAACCTTTAATGTGTGAACTGCCTGAGTCATCGCTAACGGGTGAAGAGCGTAGCGTAGCGGAGATGTCTGCGGTGTGACGTCACCAGAGCGCGTGCCGGGGGAATGGCGGGAAGGAGAACGAGTTGCAGCCCCGCCTATTAGTATTATTACTGTAACATCCAGCCAATCATAGGGTCCTGACATGACTGATGGGCTAGCATATTGTATCCCCCCCCTCAAAGAGACAAGCTGGCCACTAAATTGATAATAACCACATACATAATGAAATAGATTTGAAAATGTCTTCAACAGCCTATTTAAATATGAAACGATGCGAGCCGAAGAGGGGATAAACATGTTTCATGGCCTCCTCCACTGACAAACAATGGAATTCACTTAAAGGGATAGCAATCAGGTTTGTCGGAGGCTGTCATTAGAAGCATTTGTCAAGAAATAGGCCTAAGTGTCTACAGCGTCAGTAACCCCTATAAGTTCCTGAATATCGTGTATAAAATATAATTTTCTCATCTCCATTAGACTGTCTAAACGTTTCTGCACTTCAAACACACAGAGCGACACTTTTACCCCACCCCCCCCTTCCCCCAGAGGCGCAGATCCGTTTCTGATGAGGTAGCGTTTACAGGGCAGAATGCCCTTTTTTTTTTCAGTTTGCTTGATGTCGCACCAACACAGATAGGTCTTATGGCAAGTCGGGATAGGAAAGGGCTAGGAGTGGGAAGGAAGTGACCGTGGCCTTAATCAAGGTACAGACCCAGCATTTGCCTGGTGTGAAATTCGAAAACCACGAAAAATGATCTTCAGGGCTGCCGACAGTGGGGTTCGAATTCACTATCTCCCGAATGCGAGTTCACAGCTGCGCAACCATAATCGCATGGCCAACTCGCTCGGTAGCCTATGTAATGTGACATGGGCTACAACGAATTTGTTAATTTGATTCATCTGTCCTGTCTCAGTCTCCTCCTCGGCTTTGAGAACACGGAAGTGACTGAAGAATAAGCGGTACCAGTAATGTCATTCATAAAGTAGCCAGGAGAGATTTGAATGGCGTAAAAATATCGTTCATACGGTCGGTCTGTGTTTGCATTTCGGTGCGCTTAGCGGACTGGCACATTTGCGTCAGTAAGGAAAGCAACACAATACCATCACATTCCTCATTTCCCTAGCACGCCTCTTCACTGATCTACGATAGTGGGGCTTTTGAGGATTCTACCAGATTTTGGACTGAAGATTCAACTCGTACGTCAACGAAATCTTAGGAACTATGGACTGTACATTCCTGGTTATTCCGGCTAATGCACCAAAACTCGGTAAACGTGATTTGAATCAATTAAAATTCATGGAACAACTTGACTTGCCCTGTACACATTGCACCAGTAATCGTAGTTTCTTTCGCACTTTTCTTAGGTTGAAGCACGATAGAAGTAAGATATGCAACTTTTCACATAATACTTTAAAAACTATTAGGATACGATTTGAAGATCCTTCATTACTATCATTATTATCGACAAAATCCCCAAGCATTTCTAAAAATTGGAGTGGAGTAGTTTTTACTTCCATCCCACAATTTGTCGATAACTTCATAGCCGGCTAGCTCTATTCGATTTTTATTTTTTTTCCTTTCTATATTGGAATTTTTGCTGCGTTGTTAAAACAGGCTCTTTTACGTTTTTCAGCCATGTCATAAAATTGAGAAACATACAGACCGATTAACAATGTACATTTTAAATTTTGTTTTACAATTGGCTTTACGCCACACCGACACAGACAGGTATGGCGGCGGTGGAACAGGAAAGGATCAGGACTGAGAAGGAAGTGGCTGTAGCCTTAATTAAGGTACAGCCCCAGCATTTGCCTGGTATGAAAATGGGAAACGAAAACCCGTCTTCAGGTCTGCCGACAGTGGGGTTCGAACCCACTATCTGCCGAATGGAAGCTCACAGCTGCGCGCCCATAACCGCTCGGCAAACTCGCTTGGTCATTTTTAATTTTCACACAACCGCTAGAAAAATGACAATGTTCTATTGACAGGCGGCGCTGTCATAAAGGCTTCATCTCTCAATAACTGAAGGTAGAGAAACCATAGTATATAAGCAGGAAGAGTAATCTATACTGCGGTACACTCTTTTTTAAATTATCCACATGAATGGTCTAATGAGCAAATCGGACAACCCGCACACGAATAATCGGGAGTTTTCTTTATCTACTGTTCAGTGATATCGAGGTGATTGCAAAGAGTTCTGGTTTAAACATAAAATATATATCCCTGCGCATTAATAAAATATCAAATTATGAATTTCCGCTCAATGAATGAACGAATTTAGAACCACATTTTTCTGTATCTAACTGCTTCCTGAAAGTACCCTTTATAGCCAGTATCAGTCCATCGGATGTTCATTAAAAGTTTCGTTATTTCAACTGAGAATTAAGGTTTTTTCCTCTGTATTCATGAAAAATCTGCAAAGGTCAATAATGCTCTAGTTTGGTAGGCTATTAACCTAATACGGTCGTTCGGCATAGAATTTAATCAGAAATATTTTATTACTTCAAGCGTAACTATTAAGACTCAGAAAATTAGATACAATCAGTGCAATGTTCGGCTCCATGGCTAAATGGTTAGCGTGCTGGCCTTTGGCCACAGGGGTCCCGGGTTCGATTTCCGGCAGGGTTGGGAATTTTAACCTTAATTGGTTAATTTCGCTGCCACGGGGGCTGGGTGTATGTGTCGTCTTCATCATCATTTCATCCTCATCACGATGCGCATGTCGCCTACGGGTGTCAAATCAAAAGACCTATATCTGGCGAGTCGAACTTGTCCTCGGACACTTCCGGCACTAAAAGCCATACGCCATTTCATTTCAGTGCAATAATAAATTAATGGAGAAATAAAAAAGTAACATCGACACGAGTTTTGGCAGTGGGTGTTTATGTGGTGGTGGGGGTCTTTTCGTCAATGCGCTTCGTTTTTCCGAAGATTTTTCCATAGTTATTTACTGATTAGTTAATCTATAATATGATATAAGCTGCGTAGTAAGTGATTGCTGTCAACCAGCCTCGTTTATTGGCCCCTGTGTGGTCGATGCTATTTTATAGCAGGACTCAATGAGACAATCCCTGTAAAAGTCTGCAGGGCCGAGAACTCTTTTAATGAGTAATGTCTAAAGGTTTAGTAAAGTTCCATAGCGAACGTTTCGTGAGTAACTGTGTTTCTAGTTGTACATTATTATTTTTTAATTTAAACGTCTTTCATTTCTGTATCCTTGGTTTTTTATGCTTTGTACATAGCAGCCTCCAGTTGGAGGAAGCAGAATTTAGAAATAATAATAATAAGAAGAAGACATTTCGTAGCTTTAATTGGTATGAAATGAATCTACCCCACTGCCAAAACTCGTGTCGATGTAACTTTTTTATTTCTCCATTAATTTATCATTGCACTGATTTTATCTCATTTTCTGAGTTTTAATAGTTATGTTTGAAGTAATAAAATATTTCTGATTAAATTCTCTCCTAATCGTATCACTCATGTTACTAGCCTACCAGACCAGAGCATTATTGAGCTTTGCAGATTGTAGTGCCTCTATGGATCAATGGTAGAGTGTCGGCCTCTGGATCCCAAGATAGCGGGTTCATCCCCGGCAGAGGTAGTCGGATTTTTGAAGGGCGGCAAAAGTCCATTCGACACTCCATGTCGTACGATGTCGGCATGTAAAAGATCTCTGTGACATATTTGGTGTTTACCCGACAAAATTAATTAAATCTTAGCCATAGATGTCCAAGGGAGTTTAGGTTTACTCTGTCTCATTTAATAGGCCTAGAGTAGGGCCTAAAACGGAACATCGAAATTGACGAGCAGACGGCCAGATGACATCAAATTGAAATGTCTGCACACGGTAGCTGAGGCCATACGATTATTATTATTATCATTATTACTATCATTATTACAATATTAAAGTTACGGCAGTGAATTACAATGCTTGGAGATCTATTGTAAATCCTTCGTCTTGCCACTTACGTGCTTTGGACGGACTGAAATGATTCAAGGTCTTCGTGGCGTAAATAGTTCTGAATTTCACTAGACGAATCTTTGGCTTTCAATTTGTTAGGAAGTTAATACGTATTCTTTTATTTTACCCATACATAGAGAAGTAGACAATGAGGCCTCTTCCAGACACCACAAATACCCGTACCCTTCCCTTACAACAAACCATCGAGCAGTTCGATAAACTTCAGTTACGGATGTAGGAGCAAAGAAGAGTTCGGCGAGGATTCTTTTTATATATCTTGTTTTACAGCACATTTTGTGGAAGGAAAAAGGTCGTACTTTGTAATCTTCATCCGTTGGTGTTGTGCCTCGTAATAAAATATATCTTGTCTTACTCCTTAATGCAACTTTGGACAATTCACTTGCGTAGCTCTGTTATGTTCAGAAAATGACAAGCAAACATTGCGTCAGATTTCGTCGTGAACGTGACAGATCAGGCAAGACTGGAGGGTTTATAGTATGAAAAAAGGACGGGACGTATCATGAAATCACTAAATAAACATTATCAATAATATGATTTTAGAGATAATGAAAATTAAAAACCGAAATGAAGTGACCGATGTAAGAAGTACTGATTGTTGGGAATCGAACTGCAGCTACGTTCGTAGTGATGATATGAGGCTGTTACGGTGGTGATGGTGGTCAGGGCAATATATTGGAGTTGTCAGTCCCTAGCATGTCCAGAGATTTAGTGATACTGTGGAAATCTCATGTGAGATAAGAATGATGATCCGATAAAATGCCTCAGTCACTTCTTTTACAATAGTTTTAAGTCGCACCGACAGATAGATCTTATGGTGAAGACGGGATAGGAAAGAGCTAGGAGTGGGAAGGAAGCGCCCATGACCTTAAATAATGTACAGTCAGTTTGTGCTAGTAGTTTCATACTTAAAAATATCAGATTTTTAATGACCTTTGGATTCTAAGGTCTTAATTAAGGTACGGTCCCCCTATCTACTTGGTGCTAAAATTGGTTCCTAACGATAAATTTTGATCCCATAATCTCCCAAATACAGTCTCTCAGTAGTCAACTCATTCGGTTGTAACTTGCTGTTTACACAGTGTTTCCTTCAACGAGACTGTAGCTATGATATTTTCCTCTCCAATTTTACCTTAGATTGTTTAAATATTAACCACCAGGGGGAATGTAACAGGATAAGGAGTGCAAAAGCCGAACTGTAATGGATTTCTCTAATCTCATGCGTAATGACATTAAGAAATTCATTGTATATTGCTGCTACGACATTCCTCGAGAGTCACGAACCCAATTAGTTGTAAATCACAGAAGTTAACTTATGAGAAAGTACGAATACCACAACCTAGGTTCCTTTGCATCTTCAATTTAGGGATGGACGTGTTCGTAATTGGTGGATTATCAAAATTAATCTACAAGCAACTCTGTAGTTTCTTGTTAAATTTGAATGCTAGTTAGTCTGAGTCTCATTGGTGGATGTCACGGATCGTGGTTAACATTTGCATGAATCTAGTTCGAAAGCACAGAAATTTTATATAAAATATGTAATATAAAAAACGCTGGTTTCTGTCAAGCAAAAGACATTCACATCTTTAAAAGATATCAATTGAGATGAAAATAAGGTAAAATAAAAAATCTAAATCATATCCGGGAATTATTTATTGACTAAACTACTGAAATGAAATGTCGTATGGCTTTTAGTGCCGGGATATCCCAGGACGGGTTCGGCTCGCCAGGTGCAGGTCTTTCTATTTGACGCCCGTAGGCGACCTGCGCGTCGTAATGAGGATGAAATGATGATGAAGACAACACATACACCCAGCCCCGTGGCATTGGAATTAACCAATTAAGGTTAAAATCCCCGACCCGGGCCAGAATCGAACCCGGGACCCTCTGAACCGAAGGCCAGTACGCTGACCATTCAGCCAACGAGTCGGACACTAAACTACTAGCTAGCATCGACTGAGTTGGCTGCTGGTAGGGGCCGCGTAACTGTAAGCTTTCATTCTGGAGAAGACGGGTTCGAAACCCGCCATCAGAGCCTGTGGTTTCCTGTGTTCACACCAGGCAAATGTTGGGGTTGTTAATTGAAGACCACAGTCGTCCCTATCCTTTTCCGTCGTCACTGAAAACCTCCCTTACTTGGAATGACGTTTACATCCACTGTCAAGAAAGAAACACTCTGTGAGGTATTCCAGGGGAGTAAATTAACATATTTAGAATTGGTAACATATTATAAATTTGGAGCATATTGGGGGCGTTTTATTGCTAGGATTTTGTAGCATTAGAAAATGGACAGACTAACATTATAATCATTCGGACATATGAAATAAAATTTCCATACAGCTGCAGATAATGATAATAACCTAGGCCTATGGTTTTCCGAAGACGTCCGGTGCAGATCTGTTATGAATTCTAATACTGAAGACAGCACACACCCCATACCTGAGCCAGATGAATTAACCAATTAGGATTAAAATCTCTGACCTGGCCTGAAATCGAATCCGGCACCTCTTGTTCCAAGGGCCAGCGCGCTATTTATCAATGCAGTCGGACTGGACACACCAGATTGCATTAATAATGAAATAAACACTATAATTACGCGAGTTTGATGATATCATATCAGCGTTCCCTTTATAAAAGTGAGTCGGTACCATACTTACCTTTGTTCTAGTTTTAAACACGAGTCGATACTATGTTTACCATTCATTCCATTTTTAAACATGAATCGGACCCATAGTTACCAGTTCTATTCTTCCACATCAGTCGATATCATGGTTATCTTGTATTCTATTTTTAAACTTGAGTCAGTAATAAGAGTCATCAAATAATAATAATAACAATAATAATAATAATAATAATAATAATAATAATAATAATAATAATAATAATAATAATAATAATATACAGACATATCTGAGGGAATGGTATCTCAGTAATTTTGACCGAGCTCGACAGCTGCAGTCGCTTAAGTGCGGAAAGTATCCAGTATTCGGAAGATAGTAGGTTCGAACCCCACTGTCGGCAGCCCTGAAAATGGTTTTCCGTGGTTACCCATTTTCACACCAGGAAAATGCTGGGGCTGTATCTTAATTAAGGCCACTGCCGCTTCCTTCCCACTCCTGGGCCTTTCCTGTCGCATCGTCGCCATAAAACATATCTGTGTCGGTGCGGCGTAAAGCAACTAGCAAAAAAAAAAAAGTAATTTTGAAAATGCAGTTTTGCAAGCAAAATAACTGAGGGTCTATTAATCGCCATTATTATAAAATTATGTAACTCACTGATATTCTGGATACCACATGTTTGTCGCCACCCACATGATGCTGAAAGGTAAATCGTTTATCTACTGCCCCTTTCACTTTACATACTTCTCAGGAAGGTGTCTGACCATCTGCAGAAATATTATCCTCGCCGAATTCCGAAATAATTGTCCTTCAACGGACAGCTTTAGATGGCTTTATCTTTGGAATTCTAACACTTGAGTAAATACCACTCGCACAGTGTAAAATGGAACTAACAAGCACGAATATAGCCGAAACGTGAATACATAATTATTCCAGTGATAGGCTAATACCTCTCCCTCTCTCTGCAAGCCCATTCAGATTCTCTTCATACTCTAGGGATGTGGATTTCCAAAGAGCACGGATAAGGGTTGTAGAAGGATACTTTATTTCACTGTTTTTGAACTGAGTACGGTACTAAACTTTTTGATGATTGAGTATTCTCGTCTATTGAAAGCTCGGATGATCATTCAGAAATACTAATTACCCAAGGAAAATGCATAAAAAGACAAAACCGAGAAAGTGGCTGCGCGGTTTTGGTCACCTAGCTATCAGCGTGCATTCGGGAGATAGTGAGTTCGAACACTACTGTTGGCAGCCCTGAAGATCGTTTTCTGTGGTTTTCCTGATGCACAACAAACAAAATTTACTTGAAAACAAATGACTAAAAATGACTTAATAAGGCAAAATTGAAAAATCTTAAAACAAAAAATAATAAAAATGACAAAGGAGTAAAAAAATTATGCATTTTCGTAATCAGGGGGCCATGCTTAGGATTTATGTAGCTTATATGTATGTAAGCACACCTGTTAGAATATGACATTTCATGAAAATCCGAGACCTGTGTATTACAATAGTGTGGTTAATTTAAAATTCAGAATTATTCTATGGTGTTCGTTCATAAATTTAAGAAAGATTTTCGTTTGTCAAAATATCGTCACTGGTGTCTAATTGTGTAAATTAATGTTAATTTAGTAAAGTCTCCAATTATGAATGAGCTCACAGTTATCGTTAGCCTGGCCCTACAGTCTCAGCTGTTAACGAACTCAATATTTGGAATTCAAACATCATCAAATGAGTCTCTCTGAAGTGCTGGGGAGCGATAGGACATTATTTCATAAACCATGAAATTACCGCACTCCGCCCACCCATCGGCGATGAATAATCAAGGAAAAAGACAATGATGAGTTCTAATTGGTGGTTCGCTATTGTAACTGGAAAAGGATATGAGTTTGAAGGGGAGGAGGGAAGAAGAGGAGGGGGCAGAGTCGGAAGGGAGGGATGAATTGAAAGGAGGACATGTAAGAACTGGGGAGGTGGGGAGATCGCAACAATGGACCCGCAGAAGGCATGGGGTTGGCGATAGGGGGTTGGCCCTCATTCACGGAATCAGTCAGTGCTTCACACCGGTACGAGAAGGGTGTAAACAGTGGTACCTAGTACCACGTGGGTGTAGTAAACAGCACGTCAGTTGGCAGGAAGCGAGTGCAAGCTGCTAACCTCCAGGTGTAATACCAACATCGTCGTGGATAGAACGGCTCCCACACGAAAGTTGAGCAACAGGTAGATATTTATGGTTCCAAGTATGGAGCTTGAACGTTAGTAACTCCAAGAAAAAATTACGTGCTTGAAGGAACTAAATAAAAATTCTCATTTTAACCTCATTTATTCTTCGAATTGGAGAAAAACCTCTGGACGTTTGTGACATATCGAGTGACTATGTTCTATTTCTTACGGAAACATTTTATATGGTAATATCTGTTCTTTAAATTTAATGGAAAGAAATTATAAAGTATACTTTGCTTCCTTTGAAAATTCTTAATATCTTTTCCTTGGGAAATTTCACGACCTGAAATGAACACTGTTTTTATACGACCAGTGAAATGGATGAAGTGAAAGTGATAGTAACGGCTAGATATTTGTAATAAAATTTATTTGGCTCGAAATTTCATAGTTTCTATTCGATAGTATAACAAGCAAGGAATTATATGCAGTAAAAGTGACTAAAGAGTGGGTAATGTACAGAGAATAACGGCTACCAACATGACGCGAGAAATGTCCCGTTCATTTCTAGTAGACTCTCTCATCAATGGTAATACTGGTAACACGGTGGCCAAGAGATCTCCACCACCAAGTCCGCTGTCTACTGTGCCGTACACTTGTCCACCGTCTCTGAGCAGTTACTTGTTCTCTCTGGGGACGGCACCAGTAGTGACCAGTCCTTCGCTACTTCATGGACTGTATGGGAGTAGTGGGGCTTATCCGCTGTACTGCAATGTCACGCTCAACAGCCATCCTGCAGGCGCCGGCGTGGTACGTCCTATCCCTGTACCACCTCAACAGCCACCGAGATCGCGACCTACTTCACCTCCTCGCTCCAAGGAGATTTCTCACTCAGGTATATTACACTTAGTGTTATTTTTATTCTCCTATGTTTTCCTCTTCTTCTTTTCCTTATTTTGCACTCGGTGAATTACGCTTTAACCATGACGACTCTAGCTCAGAAAATGAAGCAGTTATTACATGAATTAAGTTTAGCTCCGACATCGGCTTGGTGGGAAAACGGAAACCACGGAAAATTATCCTCAAGGCTACCAACGATAGAATTTGAACCCATCATCTCCCGAATGCCAGCTTACAGAACAGTACCGTGTGACTCACATATAAGGGAACTGCTTGGTTAAGACTAGATGACCGAAACGACTGTATATTTCTTTCTTTCTTTCTTTCTTTCTTTCTTTCTTTCTTTCTTTCTTTCTTTCTTTCTTTCTTTCTTTATCTGTTTATTCTGCAGGGTTGGTTTTTTCCCTCGGACTCAGCGAGGGATCCCACCTCTAACGCCTCACCTGCTATGCCGAACAGGGGTCTTGTGGGGGAGGGGATGATGGGAAGATTTGAAAGGATAGGCAAGGAAGAGGGAAGGAAGTGACCGTGGCCTTAAGTTAGGTACCATCCAGGCATTTGCCTGGAGAAGTGGGAAACCACGGTAAACCACTTCGACGATGGCTGAGGTGGGAATCGAACCCCTCTCTACTCAGTTGACCTCCCGAGGCTGAGTGGACCCCATTCCAGCTCTCGTACCACTTTTCAAATTTCATGGCAGAGCCAGGAATCGAACCCGGCCCTATGACGGTGGCAGCTAATCACACTAACCACTACACCACAGAGGCGGAAATTAATGTACATACTACGTAATACTTTAGTTTTCCATTATAAACGGCACATAAGTATTGAAACCCTAACATTTTGATATATTAATATAATGCACTGTATATCATTTTCCCGGCCTTATACCTATTACCTGAGGTCGGAAGTTAGTATGGGTTCGGCCCAGTTTTACGGCATAATGACTTTTCTGACGCCAACGCTATGTTGAAGGATGTATTCACTGTTGTGTGTTCCTGTGGTAGTTTGTAGTGTGATGTGTATATGAAGACGGGTATTGAAACAAACAACACCGAGGAAGTGACTGTACGCCTGCATTCGCGAGATAATGGGTTCGAACCCGACTGTCGGCAGCCCTGAAAATGGTTTTTTCGTGGTTTCCCATTTTCCCACCAGCGAAATACTGAACCTTAATTAAGACCACGGTCCCTTCTTTCCCACTCCTAGTTTGTCTCATCATCGCCATAAGACCTACCTGTTTACGGTGGTTTCCCATTTTCACACCAAGCAAATGCTCGGACTGTATCTTAACTAAGGCCATGGCCGCTTCTTTCCCACTCCTAGGCCTTCCCTATCGCCATAAGACCTATCTGTGTTGATGCGACGTAAAGAAAAAAACCTACCTGTGTCGGTGTGGCGTAAAACAGATTGTAAAACAAAACACTAAGTACCAGAAGCAAATGAATTAACTACATACAGTTAAAATCCGCGATCCAGCCAAGAATCGAACACGGGGCTCTCTGAACCGAGACCGTTCAGGAATTGTAACAAATCAATATACTGTTAGTAAAATAGTTTTGTTGAGGGTGAAATTGTGTTCAAGGTGTCAAAATCTCATTTTCGGTATACAACTTGTTTTGCATAATTCACCATAGAACTACTGGTATAGGAGACTCGATGAAATCCGCAATATTGAGGCAAAATTGGAAGTATGACTCATTTTGAGAATGATTATAAAATATTATTTATCTACAAGAATAGTTATTACTTTGCTATGTTTATTTAGTACTTCAAAACAATGTTATAATTTACTTTTTCTATGGGTTCATAAGATTAATTTCAATGACAAGTGGCTAAAAGGTTGTTTAATGGAATGTAAAAATATGGCACACGTTCATTATTTATTTATTTATTTATTTATTTATTTATTAATCCTTCACCATTCGAATAGTTATCGGAAAAATATAATAACAATCATTTTATATATATACAAATGTTATTTAAATTAAATTCTGGAAACCTTTAAATCTAGATATATCCAGCAAATTTAGTTGTGTTTACAATGTTCTTCCTTTCTTTAAAGTCCTGTATTTACATGATAACATAGCATAACCAGAAAGGTATTACTATTTGAGGGACGTAATAATACCTAAGCATTAAAGTTATTTCAGTGGAAATGAATTATTGGACGTGGAGCTATTAAGATAGTAATGATAGTAGAAATAGTAGACTACTTTTAATAACGTGTAGTGTTATGGAAGGAATTATCTTACGTGAAATTTGATTACATGATATATATCTTTGTTAAGAAGGCAGGTGTTCTGGCATCATTTCAGCTTTCACGCTATGCTTATCTTTAATATTTCTGGGGCTAGAGTATTAAAAAATACGTGGTCCTAGATTTTCTACATGTCACTGTCCATGAAGTGTGTTTCTGCTTGGGATTGGTAAAGCAGATCTTAGTTATATTCTATTGCCATGGCATGTACGTTTCTGGACCATGAATTAATTTCCAATAACACTGCAAATACAGTATAACACCAATTAATCGGAGTATTTGCGGATTGAAATAATCCGTATATACAGAAATACGGATAATTGTGTTAAAACTGAACAACAGCATAGCAATAAATTCCTGTATTGATAAATTATAGTAGGCTACTTCATGTAATGAAGAACAGAAGTTTCAAATATCTGAACATAAAGTTAAACATTAAAGCTGGGCTGAGAGGCTCGGCTGGAAGAGTGCTAGTTTTCTGTGGCCATGGTCGAGGGTTCGATCCAGGCTCAGTCCAGTGGTGTTTGAATGGGCTCAAATTAAGAGAGCCTCGTGTTAGTAGATTTGCTTGCACGTAAAATAACATTTTGTTACAATCCGTTTTACGTCGCACCGACACAGGTAGGTCTTATGGCGACAATGGGATAGGAAAGTGCTAGAAGTGGGATATAAGCGACCGTGGCTTTGCTTAAGGTACAACATGTGAATTTTTCTGGTATAAAAGTAGAAAACCACGGAATATCGTATTTAAGGCTGCCGACAGTGGTATTCGAACCCACTATCTCCCGAAGACCAGATGACAGCCACATGACCCAAACCCCATAGTCACTCGTCACTAATCAATTTACTCAGAAAATCACGCTTCGTGATCTACTGTATATACATATACTAGGTTAGTAGCATAATATTATATACATTCCTATACGAACGCAAGCTCATTTCTTCCCATAACATTCTTAATGGAATCTCTACACTCCTGTAATCTAGCACAGACACTTGCACTGCACGGAAAAAAATATAGAATTGTCGATATGAACTCGCTCTGCCATCTTCTAAACAGAAAAGCATATCTATGACTCATTATTTCCGTGTGGTGAAGGAAATTAGTATTATTATTGAACATTAAAGGGATACTCTATACAGCACTGCAGAAGAATCTACCCTGATGTGTGTAAATTGCGCTCTGACTCACACTGCTACCACTGAATAATTCCAATACACAGTAGTTTATAAAAATAATACACGATGTTTAGAGGACGTAATAAGCCGAACTTTTCCTCACGCTGGGGTAATGCTGCAGTGAATTGTATTTCAGTTACTACAGACTTCGATCTTCACCTATAGTTCTACAGTACGTACGCAAAGTCATTCTACACCATCTTCAGCTAACTGCCACCAGCCGTCCAGCTACTTTTCAACAGTTAATTATAATACTACAGTTGATTTTACGTCAAAATGTTTACCTATTACCATTACATTCAGGACATGTTAACTGATCATTTACCCAAGTGTCAGTGTAATTCGAATTTACGAACAATTTCATGTAGGGTGTGTTTTCCTATGTTGTACTTCCCCTTAAAACAATAATCACCAACCTGACTGATCTTCAAAATTCTGTGACCGAGTTTGTAGTTGTACGTTGTGGTTACACAGCTTGTCCTAGTGAAACGCAGTAACATGGGTCACGAAACCTAGCTACTTGCATTAGATGTTGTACTATATATTTGTGATATTAATCGAATAATTCACATAGTCACTGTTACAACAAACCCTCGTAATTGTTATCATCGATCTAAATCGATATTTTGTGTACACTGAATGAAAAATTCATTTCTCAGATGTCTATGGAACCCCATGAGGCAATAAATACATATTTTCGTGCCAGTAGCAAAAGAATGAAACAACGAATATTATAGGACAAATGTTCATACTTCTGTTCATACAAACCCTCGTATATTGGACATACAAGTTTGATATTTTAATGAGATAACACAAAGTCTCGTCAATTTATTACGAGGTCATGAAGTTAGTCACAAAACATATCTCCAAATGACCTGGCAATGAATCAGCACCGTACATCCATTTTTCTACCATTTTGAATTATTAATTATTTGCATCACAATAACGTTCTCTATGTGCATTCACTTGAAATTTATAAATATTTATTCAAATTTTCGTTGACAAGTTTCGTTCTCTCAAGATTTTTGTCCTTCTTGAAAAATTTAGATGTTTGGAGAAACCAGGTTTTGGATTAAAGGCGACGATATGTACTTCTAGCCTGAATAGTGCGCAGAGGATAGTCTATTTCATGTGGGTCAAGATAACTATAATATTCTTCCTAACGATATAAGATCGGACTCTGTCCCACTATTTTAATGCGATTTTTAATATTATCTAGCTGTTTAACCTCACATTCATACTGATAGTTTATTGGCGATGTTGACGTTTTGACAAACCAGTGAAATCTCATTTGTTTTTGCTCTGGCACTATAAGCCTTACTTAATCGTGGTGTCTTGTGCATTTGATGTGATTTAAGTGATATAAAGCACATAGCTAGGGAATCTGCTACTGTACCCTTACCATGTATACCACCACCTATAGCGATTTTGTTGCTCACGTCCTGTGGTTCGGATATCACGCAAAACTGGACACCTTGGGGCTACGATCACGATATCAAGAATAATATAAAACTACAAGCTTGTCACTTTTTAGTTTTCAGGATTGATGTCACGGTTATAAATCGATTTCCTTATGCCGTATCACACTGTCAATGTCCGACTCCTT
This sequence comes from Anabrus simplex, assembly GCF_040414725.1. NCBI lineage: Eukaryota > Metazoa > Arthropoda > Insecta > Orthoptera > Tettigoniidae > Anabrus > Anabrus simplex. The sequence continues at coordinate 242,563,398 of NC_090267.1, read as the reverse complement.
GGCTGAATGGTCAGCGTACTGGCCTTCGGTTCAGAGGGTCCCGGGTTCGATTCCAATGGCTCGGGGGCTGGGTGTTTGTGCTGTCCCCAACATCCCTGCAACTCACACACCACACATCCTCCAACACAATAACACGCAGTTACCTACACATGGCAGATGCCGCCCATCCTCATCGGAGGGTCTGCCTTACAAGGGCTGCACTCGGCTAGAAATAGCCACACGAAATTAAAAAAAAGCACTGTCAATATTCGTGAATATAGTGATAGTACTTCGTGTAGAAAGTGTAATCAATTTATTTATTTATTTATTTATTTATTTATTTATTGTTTCGCATCAAAAGATCATTGCAAGCAGGTATTCTGATCGTTTAGAATAAATTTAAATCGTATAGTACTTATATAGTATAATAATTAATAATTATTAATAATAATAACAATAATAGTAATAAGAACAAGAATAGTAGCAGATATTTAGTATTATATGACCTGTGAACTATTTTTAAATACGTGCTTCTGACTTTTATCTTGACAGACAGTGTGCGAGTCAGTAACTAATCGGACCTACGGCCGCTAAAACATATTTTGATTTGTACAGAAACAGAGTTTTTCTTTTTTTACGATTTGCTTTACATCCCACCGACACAGATAGGTCTCTTACGTCGGAAATGGGATAGGAAAGGCCTAGGAGTGGGAAGGAAGCGGCCGTGGCCTTAATTAAGGTACAGCACCAGCATTTGCTCGGTGTGAAAATAGGAAACCATGGAAATCCATCTTTAGGGCTGCTGACAGTGGGGTTCGAACCCACTATTTCCCGGATGCAAGATCACAACTGCGTGGCCCTAACCGCACGGCCAACTCGCCCGTTAAGCAGAGTTTTAAACGACGTGGTTTATAGAACATACTTACAGGAAAATGAAAACAAAATATCTGGCATTAACAGTGACATGACAATAACTTCCAGGTCATACCGTCAATCAACACAAAGCTATAGGCTAGTTCATCATAATATTAAGAAAGAATAAGTACCGTACAGAGTGTGTGTGGAGGGAAATAAATATTCACTGCATTAATTGAGGTGTGTTTACAAAATAAACATGTACTGAACATGATTACATCCGCCAGTTGGTGCCAACATGTATGTATGGCTCATACATAATTCGTTTCATCGTAAAATTTAATGGTGGGTAATTCTGCGATATTATTGCTACAAATAATGTTGTACAGCTCGCTGACGCAGACCAACAAACTAAATTGATGTGGAAGTGGACTGTTGTCTGAACTAACTAAAACTTTGAAATTACATACTGATATCTGAATTATAACGCTTTGACAATTAATCGTGTAATTACTATTCTTGGTTGATGAACAAGAATAAACTTACCGACAATAAATAATGAATACCCCGTAATTAGATTTTTCCTGATGTTGAGGTACTTGGACCAAAGGTTGAAAACCTCATATGTCCATCTGATTAATGACGAAAATTGGAAAAGTGATCAGTTACTAAACTATGTAGGGGAGGATGGGGCACACGAGTGATACGGGGCATCAGAGTCTACCCCATATAATTTTAAAATCTGTAGGATTTTGGAAGCTGTTCGATGTTACATGTTGTCACCTTGGCTTATGGGATATGTGGGTTGAGTTATGAGACGCTCCTCCTCCAAACTTCGAATTTACCAACGTTTCTCTATTTTGTCATTTGTCTTCCAATAAGTACAAGTTAATTATTACCAGTCAGGTAGATTAAAAAATGTGGAGCTAATTTTAAGATAGTGTTTCGTGAACATATTATATTAGGTCTCCCATGGCTTGGTAGCAGTGTTCACTGACTAGTCTCTACTATAGGAGCCAATTTATTTGAAAGTGTACTGCGAGGCAAGGGAGTCCAGAGCAATGTTGAAGTGGACTCACTGCCCCATTGTTGTCTGAGATAACTAAAACTTTGAAATTATATACGGATATCTGAATTATAACGCTTCGGCAATATTATTCAATCCTTTCCCTTCTGATAGAATGAGCTTGTATATTTACGCGACTGTCGATATCGTGATCCACAGAATCTTGTATCAGAAACTCACTTAATGAAAAATACAGAGTTATTAAGAAAAGTAGAGACTTGAGAGTTCAATGGCAATGCATTTCGAACATATTCCGAAAAAGGTATATATATATTAGTTTTAAATGATTTCGAAACATCGATTCTGACAAGGGGACATTCCCTGCTCGTCACCACCGATTTCGCTCAAATTTATAGAACAAGCAGGGCTTGGCTAGAAATTAAAGTACCCAAAGTGGGAACTCCAGATGGCCAAGCGTATAGAAAATAAAAATAAAAATAAAAATAAAATTGTTGACGCGGCTCTCGCACCGTATAAAAGCCACTTACGTTAGTGCACACGCCGAGCAGTTGTTGGCGTAGCGGTAAGAGCTGGGACAAGTAATTCGATGGTCGCGGGTTTGACAGGCCGTGTGGAGAATATTTTTCTCAATTTTTATATTATTCATTTATTTTAATTTATTTTACTTGTGTAAAAGGCATGTAGGACGTCATTTTTTAATGAGCGCACAATTGTAGAAAACTTGGAGTTGCGAACTTTCCTGACGTGTTCAAACAGAAATTCTTCTTTCTTCTCCTTTATTGGCTCTCTCCCCTCCTTGGGGAATGCGCCATAAACGTGAATAGTCGTTTCGCTGTAAGATTCGTTTTCACCTGACAAGTGAAGGTTGCTCCTGGCGGCTCTATACAAACAATAGATTCTTGGTGCAGGTAGACAATGACAATGAAATCCCATTTTTTTTTACCTTTTCTATGCCTCTTGCGTATAAATAAATAAAATGAATTATTCACCTCTTTGCGTAATTGGAAAACGAATAAACTACAATTTGACAGATAAAACCAGTCTCCACACGGGGAGTCGCACCCACTAGCATCCAATTACTAGTCCTAGCTCTTACCGCTACGCCAACCACTGCTCAGCGTGCGCACTAACGTAAGTGCCTTATACGGTGTGAGAGCCGCGTAAACATTTTTATTCTTATTTTTATTTTCTATACGCTTGGCCATCTGGAGTTCCCACTTCGGGTACTTTCATTTCTAGCCAAGCCCTGCATGTTCTATAAATTTGAGCGAAATCGGTGGTGACGAGTAGGGAATACCCCCTTGTGAGAGTCATAATTAATCTTTTCGCTCCCAGGTATCTTTCCTTGCTTATGCAGCTTATTTTGGATATTTTGACACTATCTGAAATAGCCTAATATTTATTTTATATTTAAAACTATTTACAAAGTTTTAGGCAAACATGAAATTAAATCATTATCTCTTCATATTTCTATCGACATTTCATGAGTGTGATAAATTTCCATGCACGAGTGTACACATATGAGCAGGCTGATTTTTCGCTTCCTCTTCCTCCCCACCTCCAGATAAATCACTCCTACTATCACTTTCCACATAATCATTCACTAAGATATCATCTCCACTGCCCTCGTAATAGTCAAAACTAATCATCCTTACCTAAAACATCTAAAATATCATCTTCCATCAAACTTTGTTTACTAGTGGATGCGGCCGGCTCCATGGCTAAATGGTTAGCGTGCCGGCCTTTGGTCACATGGCTCTCGGGTTCGATTCCCGGAAGGTTCTGGAATGTTAACAATCACTGGTTAATTCTGGTGGCACGGGGGGTGGGTGTATGTGCCGTCTTCATCATCATTTCATCCTCATCACGACGCGCAGGTCGCCTACGGCTGTCAAATTTAAAGACCTGCACCTGGCGAGCTGAAAATGTCCTCGGACATTCCCGCCAGTAAAAGGTACACGTCATTTCTTTACTAATGGAACAGCCATCTTGCGTGACTCAAGATAGCTGTCAAAGAATAAGGACCGCACGAGTTGGCCGTGCGGTTAGGGGCGCGCAGCTGTGAGCTTGCATCCGGTTGCTTGCGACTAGCTCCCGTGTTTTTCCCATTTTTACAACAGGCAAATGCTGGTACTGTACCTTGATTAAGGCCACGGGGGTTTCCTTCACACTCCTAGGCCTTTCCTATCCCATTGTCGCCATAAGACCTATCTGCGTCGGCGCAACGTAAACAAATTGTTGGGGAAAATAATAAGGCAAGAGAAAGAGATCCGGGCCATACGACTAAATGGGAGTTTGTGCGGTGCACACTTGCCCCCCGTATTTTTGATCCGTGCACGCGTATGGGTATCCACCTACTCGGCAATTTGTCTTGTTCGCTGTTGATTGTGAAAGACAACGGAGACTGAAAGCGAGCACGACAGATTCACGTGAGTGGTCGACTTCTGTTCTTCTCCGTCTGACATAACTGACCCTGAAGTGTTTAGTCCGGTTACGAGCTTAAAGATTTTACCTTTGGGGGCAGAAAAATTCGTTGATTGTTGTAACAAATCAAGCTGATTTTCTTTTTAAATCAGATTTTATTAATTACTTTTATTCATTCTTTCTAAATAAGGCTCTGATTGTATATCCATTTTGTACACTAATGTTTAAACATCACACCGATTTTGCTAGGTCTTGTGGGGACGATGGCATAGGAAAGAAGCGGCTGTGGCCTTAACACCAGTATTTGCCTGGTGTGAAAATGGAAAACTACGGGAAACCACCTTCAGGGCTGCCGACGTTGGGGTGCGAACTCCCCATCCCCGAATGCAAGCACACAGTTACATGACCCAAACGGCCAAGCCAACACACTCGGTAGATTGCGTATCTCTCTACGTTTTCAATAATGTTCCCTTCGTATTAGATGTGCTTTAATTGTCATTCGTTCTCTTGGAGCCACCAAAGAGTCAATGATCTCAACGTTTGACCCTTAAAATAATAATAATAATAATAATAATAATAATAATAATAATAATAATCTAATGTTCACATTGCCTGTTCGCATGTGGGTGGTTAGTGATGGGATTCCTCAGCCGTACTCATCCGCATACAAACCTGCATACGTATGGGACACTAAAGTATTGGTCAGTGAAGTAAACGAGGTATGATTAATGAGTATTTCGCTAGCCCTAAACAGGATAACTTGAATCCGAAAGACAAATACCGTTCATTTTAAAATACATTTAAGCTGGTTATCTCGGGCCGAGGATGTATTCCCATATTCCTATACTGACTGGAGGGTAATTAGGGATTTAATTGAGACTATCGAACGGCTATGTGGGAAATTGAGAGTAAGATATGTAGATCCTAATGGGAAGGTAGGAGAGAGAGATCTACGGTCTGATGGCCTTCACTTGAACCGCAGTGGTACGTATAAGTTAGGAAGTTTGTTTAGAAGTGTTATAGGGACGTACATTCAGGGAAACGATGTGGACTAGGGAGCGGTTATAAGGGAACAGGGATGACGTGAAAATGTTAGTGTTGAATTGTAGAAGTATTATAAAGAAAGTAGAATTAAGTATTTGAATAGATGTATACTTAACAGATATTGAAATAAGAGTTGAATCATGACTGAGAAATGATATAATGGATGCAGAAATGTTCTCACGGAAATGGAGCATTTATCGTAGAGACAAGATAAGAATGATAGGAGGGAGAGTATTCATTCTGGTGAAAGAAGAATGTGTAAGCTCCGGAGAAGTTAAAGATGACAAACATGAAATCTAGGTGTAAGGCTCACCTCTAAAGATAATAGGCAACGTGACGCTTTTGGAGTGTACAGACCTAGAAGATAATCAGCTACGTGGGAAACGATACGGAAAAGTAAGTGTTTGTAGCAGGTGATCTCAATTTACCAAATGTTAATTGGGAAAGTAATGCGAACGACAGGAACTATGACCAACAAATGGCAAATAGGTTAATATGGATAGGACAACTGAATCAGAAAGTGATGGAACGAACTAGAGGGAAGAATTTTCTAGACGTGGTGCTGGTAAAACCAGATGAGCTCTATAGAGAAACTGCAGTAATGGATGGTATTAGTGATCACGAAGCTGTTTTTGTCGTAGTTAAAAATAAATGTGGTAGAAGGGAAGGTAATACAAGTAGGACTATTAGGCAGTACCATATAGATGATAAGACATGCATAGGGAGTTTTTAAAAAGTAATTTTGATCAGTGGAAAACGATAACTAAAACTGTAAACAGACTGTGGGATGGGTTTAAAGCAATGGCTGAGTAATATGAAAACAGGGTTGTACCTTTAAATGTGGTAAGGAATGGTAAAGACCCACTATAAGAGAGAAGTAAATAGACTAAGAAAGATGTGCAGGTTGTAAAGAAAAAAATATAAAATGGGAAATTAGGTGTGAGTGAGCACTCGAATGATGAAATAAAATTTAAGTACAATAGTGACGATGCAATCCCTTGTAGCGAATGGCAAATAACGCCCATGATAAACTACGATTAAATGAAAATATTCATATAATTATATATTCACCCTTTGGCCGAGAAGGAGCACAAATAACGGTTATTATTTAGTACTGAGTAATTGCTGACACTATCCAATGCTATTGAACACAATAAACGTAAGATAATCTACAACTAATGTAAGGTGTCTCTGTTTAAGGAACATGGTTTAAACAAAATAGAATTTCCATTATGCATTCGCATGCATTATGCATGTAACTAGCTGTTACATTAAACATTCAAGACGCTAGAAAAATCTAACAACAGTTAATTGAGGAATATCATGTTGATGGGTACGCCATTTTATAAAATGCGTGTGCGTTTGTCAGCAAGGTTTGAGAATTACTTGTTTTTATGTATATTATTAGCATTATTACCTATAGTCATATATTTCAATACAGAATTAAATTAGGAAAAAGCCTACCATATTCCTTATTTTTGACTGCAGCTTCACGTTAAATGTTCAAGTCATTTTCTCCAACATCACCATCATAATTTCCTTATTAACTTGTAAGAATAAGACAAACCAATATGTAATCAAAAATGTGGTTAAGTGTAGAGTAAGTGCACGAGCCCTAATTATGTATTTGATTTCTTTTATATTTATGAACTTTTGTTATCATTGCTTGTAATTATTCGTCAAATGGTCGCAGAGAGTCTGTCTAGTACACGATAAAATCTGGTCCTCTCGGACTTAGTAGCAGGTGTGAAAGTCCAATAAACGTTATAGTATTTCACTCTGTCAGAGAAGCTTTGTTAAGGTGGAAAGTGGCGGGTAATTAAACTAATGTGGAGCGAGCCAATGAAAACTTACGTTGTGTGGATTTTTCCTTATTGTTAGGAACGGTGTCCTCATCGTTTTTTAAATTTCGATTTCAGTGAGGGAATGGCCACGTATAGATGCTGCTAGTAATAAATGATTAGAATTGTACTATGGTCGCGTAAAGATTATTCTAGATAGGTCGAGTCACATAAAACGAAAATGGATACATGGCAAAATGATGGAGGCTTGTATCGTGTACTTTGACTTAAAGAGATGATATGATGTAGTCATTATTTATTCTGGCAACTTCCAACTAAATATAAAAATATTTTGATGAATTAACAGTTATTCTGTAAGACAAGTATGCATTGACCATCTGGAGCTTCGCGAGCTTCTCAGATCTTAATAAGTATCAACCTCGAGTCTCCAGTGAAATGAAATGGCGTATGGCTTTTAGTGCCGGGAGTGTCCGAGGACAGGTCTTTTGATATGACGACCTGCGCGTCGCGATGAGGATGAAATGATGATGAAGACGACACACACACCCAGCCCCTGTGCCAGCGGAATTAACCAATGATGGTTAAAATTTCCGACCCTGCCGGGAATAGAATCCGGGACCCCCGTGACCAAAGGCCAGCATGCTAACCATTTAGCCATGGAGCCGGACGGGTCTCCAGTATCTTATTCTTCTTCCGTCAGGGCTGAGTAACTCGGACGATAGAGCGCTGGCTTTCTGAGTCCAATTGGCAGGTTCGATCATGGCACAGTCCGGTGGTATTTGAAGGTACTTAAATAAGTCAGTCTCGTGTCAGTAGATTAATAATCATGCGGGGCATAATTCCGGCACCTCGCCGTCTCCCATAACCACAAAAATATGCTTAGTAGGACGTAAAAAAAAGCATTAATGAATATTCCGTCAGGAACCGTACTTCATTCTGACGAGTGTCAATGCTGAAACCGTGTCTCATAAACAGAAAGACGCAAAAGGAATGAACATCCGCATGAACTTATTACGCACCACTGTGCGTTCCCGCCTCACCAAAGTACAAACCCTTCAGCAATGACGAGGATCGTTCAGGCGCGGCGCGGGATTTTAATCATTCCAAGCTCACATGACGCTAGGGACTAAAGGCCACGAAGCCTCGGGGGATACATGACACATGGTTTGAATGTGTCTGTTCTATGCTATCCTTAGCAGATGCGAAACCACTCAGATAACGATACGGCATTTGAGGAAGAAGATAAAATGTACAAAATAGTATGTTATTAAAAAAGCCTCCGTGGCTCAGACGGCAGCGCGTCGGCCTCTCACCGCTGGATACCGTGGTTCAAATCCCGGTCACTACATGTGAGATTTGTGCTGGACAAAGCGGAGGTGGGACAGGTTTTTCTCCGGGTACTCCGGTTTTCCCTGTCATCTTTCATTCCAGCAACACTCTCCATACTCATTTCATAGCATCTATTACTCATTAATATAAATCACTTTGGGAGTGGGGACCCCATCGTAATAACAGCCTATATCTGATTCATTCATTACATCCCTGACCCGGTCAAAGACTGGAAAACAGGTTGTAGGTTTTCATTTTCAGTATGTAATTAACGACCTTTTTCCCCTGATCGTTACGAAAGTGAAGATCCGCGAAGTGCAATTTCCATGAAAGTGATTTTTTTAAGCTCGCTATAGGCCTAGTTCGACAGCGATAGCATGTTGACAGTGTGTAGGATTCGCACTTGTGATTGGTGGCCTCAAGCCCGTGTAATGCGTTCAAAGCAGTGTAGCGGCGGGAAGCGCCCATTTGGACTATAACGCACGTGGCAGATGAGACATGTTTGTTTACCTAACTAAACCTTATAGCTACCTCTGTGGACTAGTGGTATAATGTCTGCCTCCTGATCCCAAGATCAAGGGTTCAGATCCGGTGGAAGCGATGCAATTTTTGAAGGACGGAAAAGAAGTCCATTCGACACTCCACACATTATTCGACACATTATTGGTGTCTACACTCAAGAGAAATTCGGTTTATTCTGCAATACAGCAGGCCTAGAGTAAAACGGAACGATGAAATTGACGAGCAGGAAGCCAGATGGAGTAAAATTTAAGTGCCTGCACACGATAGCTGAGGCCACGCGATTACATACCTCATTATTCTAATATTTTCAGGACCTGAAATACGTTATGGTCTGCCACAAGAGAACTTTACTTTTCCTCGGCGTAGACCTATAAATCGACTCCTGTGTAAAACGTTAGTGCCCGAGTTCATTTTCGCTCAGTTTCTCTCCGTCCATGGAAAGTTGAATATTTTAAAATTAATACAGCAGATGATTGTCTGCGCTTTTGTGGATCTTTCTAAGGACAAGATTTGATCTCGAGTATCGCCTTTACAGTTGTAATGCTTGAATTCTCAAAACCTTTATATCATCTATCCAGAAAATCTTGTTGCTACATACAGTTAATACATTTACAGTAACAATTAAATTAAAACATTTAAAACACAAATTATAAATCTATCACTATCACCCTTTTCCCTTGCATGTTCTTTCGCAAACTTTTGAAGTGCTTGATATCCTTTCAAAACGCCGTCTAGTTCCGGGATGCCTGCAACTTTCTCCAGCAGACTGTTGTCAGCCGTGTTGCTAAGGAGAGAAGGAAGGTAGAAATATTTCTGCATTCGTGTTTGATCATTTGTTACCTGTCGTTAGTTACTTCAGGTAGCGAGAATATGACAGAATCCGAATCAAATATGCACAAAAAATGACGCATATTTTTACACGAAAAATATTATAATCTCTATTTGGAACTACTCAATTTGCGCATATCAACCATAAAAACCGTTTTTCGTTGAAAATATTGTGGTTACGGGGTAATTTCGCAAATTTATGTCGATTTTAGGGTGGTTCTCGGATATTTATTGCACAGTTTAGGACATATTATGGATGTATTTGGATTTTCCACGTGTAAAATTGCGTTTATAACAAAAATTTTGCGTTTACCGTTAATACCAAAAACCACACCCCTACAATAAATAAATAAATAAATAAATAAATAAATAAATAAATAAATAAATAAATAATGACGACGTTCAGGGCAGGTTTTTAACAGTACACATACAAAACACAACATGAACTGAATGAAACATTTTACGATACGTCTGTCTACTGATGTTCGAAGATACGTGACTAAGACAGTGTACTGTAAGGTTTACATTTCTCGACCGTGTGATGCGCCTCGAATTCCCTTATTTCATATAAAGAATTTTGCAGAGTGCACTTCACGGATTACCCGTTAGACGCAGGCAGCAGTTATAAATGGGCATGATGCACTAGTAGAACATACAAAACTCTGTGTGCATTGTAAAGGTTGCTGGGTGCGAGCGAATTAACTTGAATTATCTTTAAGAAACAAGGTAATCGAGGTAAATTTTTAATTGACATTTGCATTAGTAGAACGTACAAAATGCTGTGCGCATTATAATGGATGCTGGGTGCGCGTGAGTTAACCTGAATTACCTTTAATAAACAGAGTTAGCTAGCTAAAGTTTTAACTTCAAATAACGTCTAACTCTTTTCGATACTGAATATCTATAATCACTATCAGTAATCGTTTTCGAAGGTGTCAATAACTGCTGAGTTAAGGGTACCAACATTTCTTTATTATATGGAAATGTAATATTGCCTTCATGTATCATTAGAATTGTTCATAGCACAAAGTTATGATTCTTTTAAAATGCCAAGGAATTCGAGAGAATGGAATATAATCCTTGATGCTCATTTCATTCGTCGTAGTAGGTCTTGTTGAAATGAATTAGCAGGTAAACGACCAAGGCATAAGTTATGCATTTACCAGTTTCGTACCAACGTGTTTAAGATATGACATAGTTAATGACATCTTAAAGCATTTAAAGATACGATAGGACAAATAACTGTATCAGAAATGAAGAATCTTGTATGGAAACAGATTGTGATTCATTCAGTCAATATGGTCACGAATTAACTGGTGATGGTTATCATGATTGTTTTTACAAGGTACACAATCGCATGGCCATGAACACCTGCTGCTCAGGGTTTACACGAATCATATCCGATTATCTTCTCGTGCTGACCCTCGAAAATGGAAAATTGCCTCCCACGTCCAAAAATGACGTCAAAATGACCAGAGAAAGCGAACATGCTTCACTTTCATAAATAAATCACAGTAACTACACTTCCCTTTCCACTTGCAGACTTCAGAGTGAATTCATCTCCAAACATATGTGTAGGTTTCTCTTTCACGCACGTAAATATAAATATAAAATATGAAATGTTTTCAAAACATGAAAAAACATGAAATACTCACTTATTTTAGAACAGGAAAGAATTAAAACTAATGCCCATTCAAATTCAAGTTCTTGCCGTAGTTCAAGTACTTTATTTCGTAAAAGTCGACGCCTTTAACTATGTATTGCAAATACTCCCGATTCGGGAACTACGTTCGTCTTAATACATTTCTCTTCATCTACATACAATACACCAAAGTACCAACAACCATAGACATATACAATAGTGAATACATATATTCACATAGGTTTGGTGTAATAAAGGGCACCTGGACTTAAAACTATGGCAAATCCACAACCGGTCCCGACCTCAATTAATTGATAAAAATACAAGAAAGGGAAGAATTTGTTCAAAACAAGCTCTTTCTTATCCAGGATTGTAACCGCCGCGTGGAACCTAGGTATGTACATTAGAACACTTGTAAACATCGATGATGTATAACTGTTTACCAATTTCACTCTGCATAAAGTCTACTTTTCGAGTGAACACACAATATGATTTATTTCCATGTCTTGGCTCAGGTATGAAGCCGCTCTTATGTCTATGGCATTACAATGTGCATACAGTTATAACAATACATTACATACATACATTACATACGTACTATGTAAAACGAACCGTGCATACTTATCAAACAGATTAACGAAAAAAAAAAACATAAATTGACCCAGAATAAAGAAACTTTTTCTTAATTTGTTAAAATCAAAATAAATTTAACACGAAACTTACTACCACGCGGAATAAAATAACGAAACAAGAAATCGAATTCAAATAGGCTATTTAAACATCTTAATCCATCCCAGTACCCCTGGCAACATTTCTTTTTAAATACCGATTCAGACGTGGTATCCCTGAGATCAGTAGACAATGAATTTCATGTTCGAATAGTATTAACATTGTACGTGTACACACTGGTATACGAATTCCGAAACTTCAATTTTCACTACGTCATTATGCGTATAAAAAATTAGTACCGTGTGAAATGCACTCAGTAGCGGATTTGAAGATTCGATGTCCTAGGCACGGAGAGGCAATTTACGTACTTATGAAAAGGTAAACAGGACCCTTGGAGGCAATTTACATCAACCCCCCCCCCCCCCCACCAACTTTTGGTTTGTAAGTTGTTCGATAACCCATCAGCCAGGGCTAATAAAGCTAGTTGTAATTAGTGATTACGACCTTTTGGGTGGTACTTCAGAGTGAATTCATCTCCGAACGTATGTATAGGTTTCTCTTTCACTAACATGTATAGAATATCTAACCCACTTTTATCAGGAGCTTCATAAGGTATTAAAATTTCATTCGGGAGAAAGCACCTCAATTTTTGATGAGCAGAGCGTATTATTTCTGAGGACTTATGAATATTCTCCCCTTCATTCCATAACTTCATCGTTGTCCGAGACTCAAATTAAATTTACTAATTTTTTTCTGAATATAAACTCATATGAAGCTCTGATAAACAATCAAGTCCTCATGTAAAATTCCATGAATTTGCGCTGTTCATGACGGCGTAGGATCGCACCGTGATCAAACAGTGATTACGCGCGTATGGAAAGATATTTATGCTCTGGAAAGAGACTGAAGCTCTCTTATATTCACTATTTACAAGAAGATGTATGTAAATTTTTTATTTATTTTTGTTAAATATAAATCCTATCCCTGGTAATTATTATACGTTTACATCAGAAATATCGGAAATAAAAATATCGGTGTATGTTGCATGACATTATAATGAAAATCGTCATGATAATTAACTACTTAGTCTTACAGTTGAATTCGAGCTTATCTTATATTAGACCTATTAGTAAAACATCGTAATAAGTTATGTTTATTCCTATACAGAAATACCTCACATTTCCCATAACAAATGTAGACTGACTCCAAGACATTGCCAGGTGTTACCTATGATTTGCTTTTAATCCTTCACATCCTGTATAGGATTAATTGACAGGTATGTCTCAGTCCAAGCGAATTAGCAGCGCTTTTCGGGTCACGTAGATGTGAGTTTGCATTCTGGAGTGAGTTTGCATTGATTCGAATCCCACAATCGACAGATCTGAAAATAGCTTTCCGTGGTTTCTCATGTTTCACACCAGGCAATTGCTGGTGCTGTACCTTAATTAAGTCCACGGTCGTTTGCTTCCCACAACTGGCCATTGCCTACCCCATCACCGCCATAAGAGCTGTCTGTGTCGATGCGACGTAAAAACAATAAAGCATGCCGAGGCCATACTCTTCTTGATAGATGCTTTAGTCCTTTGCCTTTAAGATGAGATATCGAACATTTTCATCCCCCGTGTTATGTAGATATCTCTTTTAAAACTTTCATATTGTTTATAACGTTTGTCGGCCCAAGTAGGGTTCCGGAACTATAGCCTTACTCTCCGTCAAAAGCCACCACCCACTTTCTCCATGATATTCTCACTTTATTTTCTTCAATCTGTTTGACGTAATGTGAGTAGTGTTGTTGCTCGATTACCTTTTTTGATTTATGATATTTCAGTGTAATATGATTTTAAATAAATGTTAATTTCATGCACTATCTTTTTAACGGCTAGGGAATGTTCCTAATTATAATATGGACTATAATTAACCACTTTCGTAAGATTTCATAAGATTTCATTCTTGTGCAGGAAAATTTTACACCGCTAGTCTTCCTGTATTGTATTTCGTTGTTTTCTTCCCATACCGAGGGCGTGAAACATTGTAATAACACTGAAATCACTACATTGCCAGTAAGTTAATATCTACATTACAATTATCGAAATTCGATGTTATTTGTCTAATGTGTACTTCATTGTACACTTGATTAATATTTTCTAAATATAAAGTGAAATGATGCCTGTCTGTCTATCTTCCGAAACGATTTCACAACAGAGCCACTGGGTGGAATTTTATGAAATTTTGCACACACATTTTCAAAGGGAGCTGTCACAATTAACTTTGTTTCATATCAATATATTGACCTGAAGTATATGATTCGTGGAACTGTTAGATATTACACGATGTTTGGCCTGTTCCACGCCAGGTTCCATTGTCACGTGACTATGACAATGATCTATGTTTATTGATATGAAGGCAATATTCGACATATTGATAGTCTGTGGCTCGTCGAGCGTGGTGGAAGTACGTTGGCCTGTGTAGATGCAACCAACATCAGCAATATTTTTTAGTAAACTTCTTATTCTTTTCTACCTCTTTGTCTCACACCTTTGGGTTCGCGGATACGAACTGTGCAACCAGTGTGGATTCGGCCCTGTTCTACGGCCGTATGCCCTTCTTGACGCCAACCCTATGGAGGGATGTAATCACTATTGCGTATTCCTGTGGTGGTTTGGTAGTGTGGTGTGTTGTATGAATATGAAGATGGATGTGTCGGAACAAACACAAATACCCAGTCCCTGAGCCAGAATAATTAATCAGACGCGATTAAAATCCCCGACCCGGCCGGGAACCGAAGGCCTCAACGCTGACCATTAAGCCAATGAGTCGGACAAATATTCAACAGTAAACTGTCTTTTCTAATTCACCTCAGATTTCTGACAGGGCAACTTCAAAATCGTTAAAATCTCCAAAGCCGCTCACAATTTACGACTTCCGTTTATTTTTAGTTTATCACTTTAAAGCGGAGCGGGAATTTGAAATTCGAGCCACAGCAGTCTATATTACACTCTGGTAAATTTGGAAAATAATGGCAGCAAGCACATATTTGTAGGATTTAAAATAAACCTGAGTCAAAGCGTTACAAAAACGTTATATCCGTCTGTTCTTAGATCGGCTTTGCGATATGGGAGTGAAAACTGGGTGGACTTAAGGTATCTTATTTGTTAGTTAGAAGTAACAGACATGAAAGCAGCGAGAATGATTGCTGGTACAAACAGGTGGGAACAAAGGCAGGAGGGTACGCGAAATGAGGAGATGAAGACTACGTTAAGAATAAACTCAATGAATAAAGCTATACGTATCAACTGGCTTCGGCAGTCGGTTCATGTAAGGTGGATGGAGGAGGATACGTTACCTAGGAGAATAATGGGCGGGGTCCTTGAGTGTAAGAGAAGTGCAGGAAGACCAAGGCGATGATGGCTTGACTCAGTTTTTGTTTTATGATTTTATTATAACAGGTGTGGAACTAAACGACGGGTATTTCTGCTATATTTGGTTGAAAAATATTAATCTGAAAATACAATATTTGCAAAATTATTTTAAAATCGCTTAATATTTTAAAATGAGATCCTGGCTCTTCATTTCTAGCCTAATCACGCCCGAACTACTACAGACCAATTGAACTGAAAAGGATATGAATATACCTCAGATATTCAGATCAAATATAAGCCTATCTAATTTTTCAATAATTAAACTTCTTTAAATGGTAGGTCTTAATATGCAGGCATTTGCTGCTTTGTAATTCTAATGGTTCTCCACGAAATTTGGTGTTTAGGGCACCCTCCGGCTGATCACTGTTCGGCTGGGTACTTGGCCGGCTTATGGGAGGCCCTACTAATTCAGAGACACCAGCGAGTGAGAAGGCTGCTTCTTAGAAAAATTACCCGTCAAGCAAAGGTACAAACAGAAGTCAGTGTCATCGCCAACTTTCGGCCAATTAAAGATGGGTTCGCTCTGCTGGATTAATATAAACAACACTTTGTTTACGGAAGATGGTGCATATATACTCGTGTTCCATCTACTGTATATCTAACACTTTCTTAACCAGACTAACCACCGTTACCTGTTCTTGACGAAACATCTTCTCTAATTTGTTTGTTCGTTAATTTTTTTATTGCGAACGTAACAGGTCACGAGTTTTAATTAAAAGATTCACGATTTATGTTACCTACAAATAAAGTAGTTAAAAAAAAGGTTTTCCTTCAATTACTTCTCAGTGACACACCCATTGTCCGCCTCTGTGGTGTAGTGGTTAGCGTGATTAGCTGCCACCCCCGGAGGCCCGGGTTCGATTCCCAGCTCTGCCACGAAATTTGAAAAGTGGTACGAGGGCTGGAAGGGGGTCCACTCAGCCTCGGGAGGTCAACTGAGTAGAGGTGGATTCGATTCCCACCTCAGCCATCCTGGAAGTGGTTTTCCGTGGTTTCCCACTTCTCCTCCAGGCGAATGCCGGGATGGTACCTAACTTAAGGCCACGGCCGCTTCCTTCCCTTTTCCTTGCCTATCCCTTCCAATCTTCCCATCCCTCCACAAGGCCCCTGTTCAGCATAGCAGGTGAGGCCGCCTGGGCGAGGTACTGGTCATACTCCCCAGTTGTATCCCCCGACCAAGAGTCTGAAGCTCCAGGACACTGCCTTGGAGGCGGTAGAGGTGGGATCCCTCGCTAAGTCCGAGGGAAAAACCGAACCTGGAGGGTAAACAGATGATGATGATGATGATGATGATGACACACCCATTTATTTAAAAACAACATGGAACATAACGTAACTAATATCACATAACAATAGCCTATAAGGTGTTATTGTTAAATTTTAAGTGCCTCCGTGGCTCAGGCGGCAGCGAGCCGGCCTCTCACCGCTTGGTTCCATGGTTCAAATCCCGGTCACTCCAGATTTGTGCTGGACAGAGCGGAGGCGTGGCAGGTTTTTCTCCAGGTACTCCGGTTTTCCCTGTCATATTTCATTCCATCAACACTTTCTAATATTATTTCATTTCACCTGCCATTCATTAATCATTGCCCCAGAGGAGTGCGACAGGCTTCGGCAGCCGGCACAGTTCCTATCATCGCCGCTAGATGGGGGCTTCATTCATCCCATTCCAATGACTGGAAACAGATTTGGATTTTCATTGTTAAATAATAAAAGAAATTTACATTATTATGCAAATAATTAAAACAGGATAACTCACTTATAATGTTATTGAAATTTAATTTGCTAAACTTTTTTTTTTTTTTTTTGCTAGGGGCTTTACGTCGCACCGACACAGATAGGTCTTATGGCGACGATAATTTGCTAAACTTACACTGAAATAGGCTATTTCAAACTGCATTGTCTCTCTTAGATTATACTGAGAATTTAAAAGTTGCATGAAGAAATAAACCTAGCTTCTGTCATAGGCCTCCTAAAAATATCAACGTATGCATAAATACTGTTGCATATTTTCATTGCTCTATTAATGGAGGAGTTGATATGAATTTAAGAATTAGTACTTGAAATAAACAAGATGTTTGTCGACTTAGCTTCTGTGGGGAATAAATCGACTGCAAGATATTTGAATTATCAATTTTGTAGTACACTATTTTATACAAACAATTCGAATATTCTTGATTTCGTCTATGCCATATTTGCCGAGCTTATTTGGATAATTTGAATATTATCTTAGGGCTCTTAAAATAGAGTGGAGTTTTGATCTGTATACCTGAAATACTCTAAGTGATAATATCAGTGAGTGATTGATGTCTGATAGATTTTAAATTCGAATTGGCCGTGTAACTCTTCTCCTTATTTTTCATCCTTATGTCGGCATTAGTATTCAAAGACAAATGACGAGAATATTTGTAAGAAAATAATTTTTCACGTCTTCACTAATTGGTAAAAAATTGTCTTGAAGTTGTGTCATTTTCATAACACTTCGCCTCTCCGAAATAAAGTCTTTGAGCTGCTTAACTTTTAAACACAAAAGAAGAATGTTTAAATGTTTTAAGTATTACAGCTTCTAGAAGTTTCAGGAACGAGCAGAATCCTTCCAAGTAGATATAAAATGTAAAAGACGTTCTGGGAATTATACGCGCGCCTTTTTTGCTCTCGTGTTTACTGCGTGTCTCGTCGATGTTTGGATTACATTTGTATGGTAAGGGATTCAGTAGCGTTTGTATATTACAAAGCAAAGGAATGGAGCGTGATAGAAATAAGGGTCGTGCAGAGGTGGCTTTCTTAAGTCGGTAGTCTAAAGCTTAGTGGAGTAACTTCCCCTCGATCAGCAAGTGTTCGATTCTTGGTCACGAATTTAAGACCAGTTTGAAGGATTTTGGCTGAGTACACTCACCCTCGAGTACAAAGGAAGCGTTAATAACGGGGTTAATATCTCATTCTCGGGGATCCTAGAGATGATTTCCCGTGAATTTTTCACTTCAACTTCCAGCGAATGCTGATATAATGTTTAACCGACAGGTAACGGTCGCTTCCTCCCCATACTACAGAACCAGTATGGAAACATTTTACTGTCCACCTTCACAGTTTAACGTTTAGCACTATAGTTGCCGTTCTCAGAGGGCCGGGTTCAATTCCCGATACTGCTAGATTGGCACGAGGGTGGTCACTACATCGGTACTCGCAGCTCATCTCCACTGGGGGTGTGCCTGAAAACAGCTGCTCCACCTTAAGGGATATGAGGACACGGCTTTACTTCACCACATGGCACAGGTTATCAGGCAAAACTTCACACACGCTAAGGTCAGGGGTTGACGACCACGATGCCCAAGTCTCCTGCATGAAGGAAGTTTCATAAGAGGATTTAACTCCCCAGAGTCTGTTACCTTGGGGGCGTGGGTTAGCGACCACTGGCCCCTTAAAATGTGTCTGGCATCAATTCCACTCACCAGCCTCTTTACTTTGATCTTTTCTACCAGACCTCCAACAGTAAACTCTTGTTCTCTTCCGATCCTGACGGTATTAGGATGTGAGTTTTAAAGGATACTTCATTTTCACGCTCTATGTGACTTTTCCCTTTCGTTGCGGATACCTCAATTCTTCGAAGGATCTATCTTCCTTCCTCTCCACTGATTAAATTTAAGAGGGGATGGCCATCTGGTTGCACTTTCCCTTAAAACAATCATCACCTCCCCCACCACTTTGGCTTGAAATCCCGGGGGAAGAAGCAAGATTCAAAATCATGCATATCGAATGTGTAGCTAATACAAGAACCGAAATCATACGAGAAGTTTCGCCAAGACTAGAGACTACGTACGAATTTTAAGAGATGATGATGATAATAATAATAATAATAATCATAATCATCATCATCGCCATTTGGAGTGGCTATTGCTAGCCCTTGTAAGGCGGACCGTCCGATGAGGGTGGGCAGCATCAGCCGTACAAAGGAAACTGCGTGTTATTTTGATAGAGGATAGCGTTGTGTGTGGTGTGTGACTTACAGGGACAGGACAAACACTCCGTTTCCGAGCCAATAAACTATTTAGGATTAAAATCACCGACATGGTCGGAAAACGACTACGCTGACCGTTTATCTGAGGAGCCGGGTAGTCGTCACTACTGTCCTTAACTCTTCAGACCCAAATTTTCTGTGTGCTATAAAAAAAAAAGGCAAATCAGTACAGTTCTACTGTATTATCACACTGTTCCACAAAAAGCTATACAATAACAAATTGATTTCTGAAAATTGAAATGGAAAATCGAACATTTTTATGTGCAAAATTATTTCAACAGGCTGAGTTTTGGTATCATGTAATTACGTAGAACTATCACATTTTAGCTATTCACAGCTAATACCACAATGTTTTACTATACAGCAGCAACTCACAACTACACGGTTTTATGTGGTACACAATAAACAATATTTATAACTTAACCTTGACGAGCTTAGCGATGGCTAGCGTTATTCTAGTTACATTGAAGGCTAGCTACGTTTTCCCAAGGTATTGCAGTTTAGTGTTATACTGTCTAGATGGCTGCACCAATGTCAACATTTGGTCTATTGCTGTTCAGAACTGTGTACAACACGTCTTGAGGTTTCTGAATTATTTTTGCAGTTAAATACAAACTTCAAACGTACCTTTTGTTATGTTTACGTAGGTTAGTGACATGTCACTCATGAGTGAGCAATCAGATAGTGATATGATATCAACGTATCATACGGTGAACATTTCTTCGACCAACGGGCTTCCAACCGGTTAACCACGGTGCCCTAACGATGACGGCCACCAGGCGGGTGCGCACCGACACAGACAGGTCATATGGTGACGACGACCGGCTCCATGGCTAAATGGTTAGCGTGCTGGCCTTTGGTCACAGGGGTCCCGGGTTCGATTCTCGGTAGGGTCGGGAATTTTAACCATCAGTAGTTAATTTCGCTGGCACGGGGACTGGGTGTATGTATCGTCTTCATCATCATTTCATCCTCATCACGACGCGCAGGTTGCCTATGGGAGTCAAATCAAAAGACCTGCACCTGACGAGCCGAACATGTCCTCGGACACTCCCGGCACTAAAAGCCATACGCCATTTCATCCATGGAGAGGATAGGATAGAACAGGCGTAGGAGTGAGAAGGAAGCGGCCGTGGCCTTATTTAAGGTACAGGCCTAGCATTTGCCTAGTAAAAAATGGGAAAACACAAAAAACCATCTTTAGGGCTGCCGACAGGGGTTCGAACCCACTATCTCCCGAATGCAAGCTCACAGCTGCGTGCCCCGAACCGCACGGTTGTTTGTGATTGATTATTTCATGGTCAAATACAATGAGAAGGTAGCTTATTATAATGTGACATTTGTTTTGTTGTAACATAAAGCTTGTTATATTTCGTACATAACCTTATCTGGGTTATTTTAGATAGACATATGTACTGAAGAAAAAATGAACAATTTGATGTAATACATCGTATTATTTCTGTTTCCCTACACAATCCGTGGTGTACTAGATATCATAGCATTCTCCACGTGATTCAAAAGACACGTAATTATTGTACTTTATACTGATTGATTGAGGGCATTTATTTTAGTGTCGGTAGTGTTCTAGGATGTGTCGGGTTGCCTAATGCAAGTGACACCCATGGGTGACCTAAATACTATACCATAGTAAAAATGTTGGAATTTCTTCTTCGCTTACATTTTATAGTGTTGTCAATACATTTTCTTATTCGTAATATTTTTCTTTCCATAGAATTGATATTTTTGTTATGGTCATAAAAATGTGTATGCGACTTGTGTGGCGCGAGTGTTTGTATTTTTCCACTCACGTAAGAAAAATCCACTTTACACACGAGTTGCATACATAACTATGCTTACTCCCCTTTCGGAATATAGTTCGGTACATTGTCTTTTATGGCAGCCAGGATATATTTTTAAAGAAGAATGACACTTTTCTCTGTTGTTACAGAACGCGAACGGAAGAGCAGTAGTCCATGCGGATTAGGATCAGGAGCGGAGGAGTCCTCAAGCGGTTCAAGCTCCAAGCGCATTCGGACCGCCTTCACCAGCACACAGCTCCTGGAACTGGAACGGGAATTTGCCTCCAATATGTATTTGTCACGACTGCGCCGCATTGAAATCGCCACCTGTCTGAGGCTGTCCGAGAAACAGGTCAAGATCTGGTTCCAGAATAGGCGGGTGAAGTACAAGAAGGAGGAGATAGGAGGTGGTGGAGATAACGTATCAACCCCTGGAGCGCGCTGCTGTTGTCTGCGTACTTGCCGTCCCCGAACAGCTCCCAGCGGCGAGACAACACATAGTCATCACCACTCGTGACATCAGTCATCACTTGTTGTGTGAACTACAAGAAGGAGATGATCGGAGAATAGTAAGGAGATGACTCTTTGCTACTATAGTGTTATCTCCCACCCTGCAACAGCTCTAGCAGCAAGTTCACACACAGCCTCTACTATTCGTGCCATCGACCATCATTTGTATAAATTATAAGAAGGATATAAACAGAGAATGGTCCGTAACGCTTTCCTGCCGCTACAGTGATATCTGCTACCCTGAGACAACTCCAGTCGCGAATTCACGCACAGTCAACACCACCCGCGACATTGGCCATCACTTCTTGCACGAACTACAAGAAGGATATGATCAGAGTGTCTTCCTGCTGCTACAATGGTTCACTCACAGCTGCCACCATTTGTGAATCGATCATCACTACTATCATCAGAGAATGGTGATGTGGTGTTTCTCTGCTGCTGATGTTGCATCTGCTACTACTTAACAGCACTAGCCGAAAGTCTACATACAGCCATCATCACTCGTGGCATCGACCGTCACTTGTTGTATGAACTACAAGCAGGAGATGATCGGAGATTAGCCTGGGGCGTCTCTTAGCTGCTACAGTGATATCTGTCATCCCTCAGCACGGTGACGCTTCTGCAGTTCTTGTAACCACCGACTCCGATCTGTTCTCAATTGAGAGAGCACATAGATACGTATCTAAGCCGAGGATGAAGTACAACTACTTTATCTAGGATACCAAGACTCTTGAAGAGCCCTCATATTAATAGAATACAACCAAGTGCCTGTTTTCTTCCTTCTCTAACAATCTGCTTTACGTCGCACCGACATAGATAGGTCTTATGGCGACGATAAGTGTGTATTCTGTACGGGGTGTAATGTAAATTGTAATTCCATGTGATTTAATAGAAAAAACTTAAGATAAGACTCGTAGAGTATGTACAACTGTTAAGTAATAATAATATTATTATTATTGCATTATTAGTTTTCTGGTCAACACTCTTTCTTCAAAACTCGGGGTTATAAATAATTTTATAATACGATTTCCCTGTTCTTATATTAAAAAAAAAAAGAAAAACAAGCAGACTGTTGATAACGTGATCACCGCAGCATGCAATCCTGATTTGTCTACGAGGAATCCGAACCAATGTGACGTGACTTTCCATTCTAGGAATCCCATATGCATTGGCCGGTATTAATGTTATTGGTTTTCCCCAGTAACTACTTTTACGATTTATGGAGATTCAAAAGTAAAAGAATTTTATCCCAGATGTGTTCCTTTACATGCTGGTGAATCTATAAACATTAGGCAGGCGTATTTGAGCACCTTCAAATACGACCGGACTGAGTTGGCAACGATCTATCTTTGTATAAAGACTACAATATATAAAGTGCCAATTTTTCATAGGTAAAATTGTAGTCATATTTGTAAAAGTAGAAAGAACGGATTCACGTTATAAAAAAATCTCGTTTCATTAAAATGTACCTGTTCAGAAATTAGATTCTTAATGAAATACAATCAAGATAAGATTTTCAATATTTTTATGTGTCTTCATATTTCAAGAAAGTGTTAGTTTACATCAGGGCCTCTCAGAGTGCATGCGCTTGGTGCATGCACTGTGCACGGTGCAAAAGACGACTTCCCGTGGTTGACCAGAGTGCAGACCCCCACTCCTCGATTTGGAGCAATAGCGCTGTCTCTCTCTTTCCCCACGCCTATCTCGCTCGCTCCCCCTGTCTCCCTCTTCCCCACTTGCTGCGTAGTGCTCCAAATCCGACCCGAATTGAGCCGAGTTGAGCCGAGCTTAGCCGAGTAGCCCAGAGACGAAGCGTTGGTCCGAGCCGTGCCGAGCGGAAGCGATGCACAGTGCACGGAGCTCATGCGCCTCGATTTGCACGCGTGAGATTTTGGGCGTTTGAGAGGCCCTGGTTTACATATTACTACAATTTCTTTGTCGAAATTTTTTAGAGAATAGGTATATTCATTATCCTCCAGATAACTTATCTGTTTTCTTATCGATTCCTTATTGATATAAGTACATTCAGAGACAAACCATCTGTCACATAAGTGAATAAGCACCCAAGTATTTAAATTCTGCTTTCTTTCGAAACCCCACGGATATCAGAAATTGGTTTGCAATTGAAGAATATTCATTTTAATGCCTTTCATTACCTTATTTATTTATCTACAGCGGTCCACTTGCGGCTGCACCGTGGGATTCGGCACGCACCGCTCGCTTGCCGAAATTCTAGGCCCTTTGGCGGGCTGACTTGCACACATTCTCATGTATCATCATAAAGCGGATGAACGGAGAGGGATACCTTAGTGACGTTATTTAGCAGTTTAGTGTCTAAACAAATTTTCATTAACTCGTCTGAACTGTTCGTTTAAGATTTGAATTTTTCTTCCCTTACTCATGTAAGTTACAAAAGAACGGCACCGCAAATCCCCTGATGAGCAACGCAGTCCCAAGGGCACATACAGAATGTAACAATAAGGTACCGCCAAACTTTCAGGACACACTCCTCACACGTAGAAGAGAAATATATGGACGTTGGTTCGGAAACGCTTTACATCCTTGGTAGAACTAAATTTCCACAACTCTACATAGTACATTAATCATAGTAAACACAGAGGAACAGAAAGTACCAGATACCGCATGCCGAATTTTAATATACCCATGTCCAATTAACATATCGTTTTCTAATGCCAAGACCGCGAATGTGACAATGCTCTCCCTATCCATTATTTCCTTAAAGACTGGTCACGCCTCCCAGCCATGCAGTCCATCAGAACAAATTTCGTGAAGTTAATTTCCTTACGCGGGTGTGCAAAGGAAAATGAACCTTACTGTACTGTACTGCACTGTAGGAATATATGTTTGCATGGCATTTATACCCGCTCCTAGAGTAAGATGTATTTAAGGTTGAAATTGTTCTGATGGACTGCATAACAATATGTGGCTCGTAGGCGTGGCCAATCTTGAGGGAAATAATGAATAGGAAGAGCATTGTCACTTTCGCGGTTTTGGCATAGGAGCGACGATATTTTCTTCTTCTCCTTGTGAGGAATATATTCCGATTGTTAGGCCTACCTTATTGTTACACTCTGTATAGCTAGCTCGTTCGCCCATTAATCATCACTAGGAAGTAGAAAAGTGGCCCGCCGAAGATACTGAGATGCTGGCAGGCCACGGTGTGGCTGGAAGCAGGCCCGAATGAATGGAGACCCTGAATATTTATCCTAGTTGTTTAATATATCGACCATCTGTAGAATAGGTGGATATTCATTTATTTTTAGAAGGCTTGCTATTTGCTTTACGTCGCACCGACACAGATATGTCTTATGGCGACGATGGGATAGGAAAGGCCTAGGAAGTGGAAGGAAGCGGCCGTGGCCTTAATTAAGGTACAGCCCCGGCATTTGCCTGGTGTGAAAATGGGAAACCACGGAAAACCATCTTCAGGGCTGCCGACAGTGGGGCTCGAACCCACTATCTCCCGATTACTAGATACTGGCCGCACTTAAGCGACTGCAGCTATCGAGCTCGGTTTTTAGAAGGCTTGATGGGCCCTTAACATACATTTAGTTTCTTACCCAGGTGGATGCGGTTCGAGTTCCTATGAATGCAGATGGAATATTTGAAATGCAGAATCATATTACCCTTGAGTTTAGGTTTCGGTTTCCATGAAAAATTATAGACGCCGTAAATTACGATCCAAGATTAACGCCAAGTTTGTTGTGCTAGTTGGTTACATTTATTTTTACGACAGATTCTGCATAGTTAACTCGGGTTAATAAGACACGTTCTAACAAGTGCCTTGATTAGTTGTTTGCATTCTAATGCCATCTAATCCGTTTGAACGTGTGTTGCTTCAATCCAGAGAGGGAGTGTTAAGTTTTGTGAGGACCTGATCCTTAATCTCATTTTCATGGAATGGGGAGTGCTTTGCGCTATTTCGGCACTCCAAAACGGCTTATTACAGATTAGGGATGAATGCAGAACTGCCACTATATATTCTGTACTGTAGCATATAGTCTTTTGATGCCACTCTATCACGTTCAAAATTAAATTCATCCCGGGAAAATGACTAAGGAATAAAAAATAATAAAAACTCCGTCCTGTATACTATCGACGGAAGGAAATTAATATATTGGGAAGAATTTCAAGGAATAAGCTCCTCAAAGGGCTGGAAAGTATAAGATAGATTAAAGAGTTTCAAAGACAATGACGTATGTACGACGAGGAAAATACACCCTTTTCAAGGATTATATAATTTAATTTATCGAAAGGTTTTGTATTACCACCTACCAATGTGAACAACAAATGTGTATAAAATCTATACAATTTATTTTGAGGAAATTTTGTTTCACTTTTGCGAATATATCACGTTTGTAATTTTGTACATTTCATCGCTTATTTAATTGTCGAATTTATTGTATATAAATAACGCTATTGATTGCTGTAAACTTTATTTTATAATTACCAATTAAATATCCAATGTTACAAGACCATAATGTGTTTGTACTGATTTCTCAACGGGGATAGCTGAGATGTTCCTGATTGATGCCCCTGTTATTCAGATGTCTCTACAAATAATGCCAGTTCCCCCACCTTCAATTATCAATGATACTTTCGTATTTCCCTTTCCTTATTTATTTTTCTGAAGTATTTACGAGACTGAATGGCAGTAACGTAACAATTTGGAAAATCGTCTTATGGATGTTCTACAAAAATTCGAAGGTAAGACTCTCAAATTCATTATATTTACTCATGGAATTTCTAGCACCATGCTTTTATTTTCACATTTTGTAATATGAAGACATACTAAAAATCAATTTTCTTCTCAGTGCCTTCGAACTGCCACATGAATTTTAGAATTCCGTCACGGATACCAAATACGGTTGAGGCTGCCATCACGGCGACCACGCGCCGCCCCAATATCTGGCGGACAGCGGTCGGCACGGCTGTATATCTGTACATGCACAAACTGGCTGCCAGACAGTCAAAATTGCTACGTAAAAAGTAACTGAAAACTTGAAACGAACATGGCCTCCTCATAAATTATCACCGGATTCTTTTTCATACCTTAAATCTGTTAGTGTTATAGGAGCAAATATGAGGGATAGTGGATACGTCGTCTACTATGCAACCACTTGCAACGGAGTTCCATACGCAAAATATTCAAAGCAGTTAGTAAGACTTATTTTAGTGTATATGCTAGTAGAATATGTTAGTGTTGTCACCTGCAACAGTTTCACCTCGCTGAATGGGAGGCATTTTATCGAGAAAGAACGAAGCATGCGAAATTCCTGCTGGGTTATTTAGTTCATTTTCCGGGTTGAACCGTGTTGTTGTTTTCTGTACATTACGTACAGTTTGCCGACGTTTCGAATACATTGCAGTATTCTTTGTCAAGGCGACTGAAATACCCCTACTCGATCCGAGGTAATCAGTTTCCCAGGCAGTAATCACACTACGAGAGTGGGTCCTGACCTTGGTGTTATATATCCTTGTCTTTCTGGCTGACGTAACCCCCCTGGCTGTCTCGTGAGAATTCTGAAAAGCATGTGTCACAGCCAGGTAGTGGGATTTGCCCACCCTGTTATCTAATTAGAGGTTCATCCTGCGTGTTTTTGTTGTGGTCTGTAAGTCTTAATCTATGTATGATAGGCATCCAATAATTGCTGATTTTATATCCTTCTTCTACATATTGTTCGGGTGTTTCTTGATTTCGATAGCCTTACAGATTTTCCTTTTCAGATTCCAAGGGATAGCTGCTAGGATCTTCGTCTTGTCAAATGTAAGTACATGTCTTTTTTCGTAGGAATTCTTGGCTACAGCTGAAATATTCTATCTCTGTTTTGGTTCTTGGTGTGACGGATGTTCTTTTAGGCGGGTAGAGATCATACGTTTTGTTTCACCGACATAGCACGTTCCGCAGCTACATTCAATGTGGTATACTCCAGGAGCCTGCAGTTCTATTGTGTCTTTTACTGGTGGTAGATAACTGGCTAGCTTCCGGTGTGGTTTAGACATGGTTTTCATGACGTATTTATCCAGTATCTTACCGATCATGTCTCTGGTGTTTCTAATGTATGGAAGTATCGCTGTTTTTGGGCAGATAAGTTCTTTCCCGTTGTTTTCTTCTACGGCGGCCTTTTCTTTGTTTTCTGATTTTCTAAAGACTCGTCGGATGTTATTGAGCGAGTAGCCATTTCTCCTGAGGGTTGTCGTGAGGTGTTCTTTCATTTGTTCGAGGTTATTTTTGAACGAAGTCGCATAACAACAACATCCAAACAGCAAAACTTAGTAGTAGTAGTAGTAGTAGTAGTAGTAGAAGATCAAAATTCCGCACTGATCGTCTAGCATCAGCTGAGATGACTCCTAAGGAAGAATAAGAAGAACTAAATAAACCAACGGTGTACTAACTTCAATAATTATTGAGTTAAAAACATTAAATGATATATCTTGAGACAGCTGCCTTTCTGAATGTATAACATTTATCAGAAGGTGTTCTGCGCCTGATAACTCAATGGCGCTGTTAGCCAGTGATGTTAGAACGGCCTGCTTTTGTGATGGGCGATGATGAGAAGAGGCGTGCAGGTACCTGTCTGTGTGTGTGGGTTTCCTTTATACCGCGTGACTCAGAGTCCCGCTGATGTTGCTTTTTACTAGGACCTCCAGGAACGGTAGTTTTCCGTTTACCTCGATTTGCATGGTGAACTGAACATTTACGTGAATAGAGATGAGAAGGTCGATAAATAGCTGCAGGTTAATGCTCCAGTGAGGTCAGATCACGAACGTGTTATCTAGTCGCCTTGACAAAGAATACTGCAATGTATTCGGAACGCCGGCAAACTGTACGTCGTGTACAGAAAACAACAACACGGTTCAACCCGGAAAAAGAACTAAATACTTCTACACTCCGTGGAAGCTTCACTTCTAAGATCCAGGTGGGTTATTCGGGCCCACTTGCAGCTGCACCGTGCGCCTGCCGATGCTCCAGTCACTACTGCAGACAGCTTCTGCACTTCCTCGTACTCGGCTGACCTTGCATTCCGAGATAATGAACATTCCTTTAGGTGCTAAATTACTAAATAACATCACTTACGTACACGCCGGACTACCGAAGGAACTCCAGTGTCTGTAGCGGATAGGTGCGTGTCCGAGGCCACGGAGCAGCCGCAAGCGGGCCCGAATAAAATGATCAACATGCATCTTCCTTCAAATAAATGTCACACATTCAGAAAGGCAGCTGTCTCAAGATATTTCATTTAATGTATTTTAACTCAATAATTATTGAAGTTAATACACCTCCTTCTTATTCTTTCTCAAGGTCATCTTAGCTGATGGTAGGCGATCAATGTGGAATTTTTATCTACTACTACCACTACTACTACTACTACTACTACTGTTGCGCTGCTATTGAATGGCTTATGTTGTATGGTGCTCCGCATATTTGTTTAATTAAGTGGTGTTTTAAAGGCTCTGTACATATATATATTGCGATTTAAGTGGAAATGCTACTCTTTAGTACGTGGTGTTATCTCTTTGAAGAGATAAAGAGGCATCCCTTTTCTGTCAAGGTAAATAAGTCATTTAAAACCCTGTAAAGGATTTAAGGTTATATCCTCAAAGAGAAAAGAGAGTAGAGGTGTTGAGAGAAGCAATGCCAAATTCAGAGAGCTTGAAATAGATATACTGTAGAAAACCAAGACCTGTCACAAGACGGAGAGCTTAGCGGTGAGAAGTGGGCGGTGGTCATAGATACTATGTCGGATGAGAAGCTGGACTTAACCATGGAACTACAGAGAACGAAGATTACAAATCAAAGAGTAGGATTAGAGGGGATGCGACTAGACATTGAGAAGTTAGTCAAGTATAGTGAAGACTTATTAGCTTTAATTAAGATGACTCCTAATACCAAAGCGGAGATAAAGAAATGTATTAAAGAAATGGGACAAATGGCAGACATCATTTGTAGTCGTTCGTGGGAATGGGAATAATTTGATATGAATAAAGGTACAAAGGTTAGGAGTGATTTGGAACAGGGATCTACCTTTGGTAAGAAAATAACCCGTGATGTTGGGACACAGGCGAAATTCAGTGACAGAGTGCTAGATATAGAAGAGACTCTCTTGGAAGCTACGTGCTTTGAAGATTTTGCGGAGCTCTTGGATAAGGAATGGACTGACTGTGTTTACAGTAACACGCACGTAATCTCTGGAAATATAGGGAAATCGACTGATTGGGATATATCAGTGGTTGTTAATCCCAAACATCTTACAGAGGCGGATGGAACTGTGAGAAGCATGAAGAATATGCATTCAGAAATCTCTGACTAGCTGAACGCTGATCTGGAGGAAGGTAAGACGGAATTCCTGCACACTGTTACGCAAACCTACACGAGTCGAGGAGGAGAGCGGGAGAAGCTGCAATATGTGTATGTAATACCATATTCATTTAATCAGGACGGAGTAAAACACCTGCAGAGGCTGTATTCATGTCTCACCCACTGGAGGGAGATAACTGAGACTCATGTAAGAAGGAAGGTGCTGATAGCTATCCCGGATAGTGTTGGCCGGAATTATACAAGGAAAATCTTGGAATAGATGTTTCGTAAGAGTGACATCGAAATAGGGTGCTTGGGGCCGGGTAAAACACAGATAAAACAGGCTGTTTCTGCGGAGTTAACATCGAAAAGAAACCCTTAAATCATAATATTCAGGAAACAGTTATGTGCAAATCTGCTGGCAAAACGTATGCTGAAGTGCTTAAAACAGTAAAGGAAGGAGTGAACATCGAGAAATTTGGTGTTAAAATAAAACGAATAAGAAAAACAGAAAAGGATGACCTTATACTTACTGTAACAGGCAAAAGAAAGGCTAACACATTACAACGTGAGATAATTAAAAATGTCAAGAAACAGAGGTTTCAACAAAGAGGAAGGAGACAACATTTCTAGTGTACGGTATGGATCCAGATTAAAATTAAAATTATCTTATAGCAGCACTCTCCTTAAAAGCTCCTGTTGAAGAATCACAGATCAGTATTACATCTGTAAGACCGGGGAGGTTTGGAAATCTGAATGTTACTGTAATCTTGCCAACGGAAACATCGATAATACTGTTAAAGAAAAATAAATGTGGGATGGGCAACCCGTCTAGTGAAGGAAATAGTTACAGTTGCAAGGGATTTTAAATGTCTTGGACCGGGCGAGTTGGCCGTGCGCGTAGAGGCGCGCGGCTGTGAGCTTGCATCCGGGAGATAGTAAGTAGTATAATTGGACAGTTCGGCCGCCACCGCCACCTCCGGCTCCCAGTGGCCACCTCCACCTCAGCCAGTGGCCTCTTCCAGTACTGCCAACTTAACCTAACTAGCGCGACAGTACTGCCAACTTAACCTAACTACCGCGAAATTTGAATTTGTAAACAAAGCCACGTGCTTTTTGACAGCTGTCATCGACAACAACGCATCGCTAACCTCAGTACTGCCATCTTGACGGGCCTAAACCTCAGTAGTGCCAACTTAACCTAACTAGCTCGAGATAAACAAAGCCACGTGCTTTTTGACAACCACGTGCTTTTTGACAGATTTGTAAACAAAGCCACGTGCTTTTTGACAGACAACAACGCATCGCAAACCTCAGTACTGCCATCATGACGGGCCTAAACCTCAGTAGTGCCAACTTAACCTAACTAGCATGAGGTAAACAAAGCCACGTGTTTTTTGACAGCCACGTGCTTTTTGACAGATTTGTAAACAAAGCCACGTGCTTTTTGACAGACAACAACGCATCGCTAACCTCAGTACTGCCATCTTGACGGACCTAAACCTTAGTGATACCAACTTAACCTAACTAGCGCGAGGTAAACAAAGCCACGCGCTTTTTGACAGCCACGTGCTTTTTTGACAGCTGTCATCCGCCATCTTTAAACCACAAAGCACTGTGCTGCCCTCTATATCGCAGTAGCTGCAAAATTCGTCACCTGTCATCGGCAGTGCTGCCATCTTGACGGGTCTAAACCTTAGTGCTACCAACTTAACCTCACTAGCGTGAGATAAACAAAGCCACGTGCAGCTGTCATCCACCATCTTTGAGCATCGTGCTGCCCTCTTTAGCTACTTACCTTTGAAATGTGGTACGTTATCCGCCATCTTGCATCCGAAACCTCAGTGCTGCGCTCTATGTAGTGG
Source organism: Anabrus simplex (assembly GCF_040414725.1). Lineage (NCBI taxonomy): Eukaryota > Metazoa > Arthropoda > Insecta > Orthoptera > Tettigoniidae > Anabrus > Anabrus simplex. Next base: position 242,531,352 of record NC_090267.1, on the reverse strand, counting down.
CGGCAAATTCCATGTGCTCTTGTTTGGAAACAAAGCCACGTGCAGCTGTCATCCACCATCTTTAATCACCGTGCTGCCCTCTTTAGCTACTTACCTTTGACAGTTGTCATCCGCCATCTTGCATCGCCAACCTCAGTGCCGCACTCTATGTAGTGGCGGCAAATTCCACGTGCTCTTGTTTGGAAACAAATTCACGTGCTTTTTTGACAGCTGTCATCCGCCATCTTTGAGCACCGTGCTGCTATCATGCGGGCAATTTCGTTAGCTGTCATCCGCCATCTTTAATCCAGAGAGAACAGTGCTGCACTCTATGTGGTGGCGGTAAATTCCATGTGCTTTACAAACCTATGTGCTTTTCTGACAGCTGTCATCCGCCATCTTTAATCACCGTGCTGCCATCTATGTGGTGGCGGTAAATTCCACATGCTTTACAAACCTATATGCTTTTCTGACAGCTGTCATCCGCCATCTTTAATCCAGAGAGAACAGTGCTGCCCTCTATGTGGTGGCGGCAAATTCCACGTGCTCTTGTTTGGAAACAAAGCCATGTGCAGCTGTCATCCGCCATCTTTGAGCACCGTGCTGCGAGCAATTTCGTCAGTTGTCACCCGCCATCTTTAATCTACAGAACACCGTGCTGCCCTCTTTATGGCTACTACCTTAAGCACGTAGTAGCGGGCAATTTGAAAAGTTCTGTTAGCTATCATCCGCCATCTTTAATCACCGTGCTGCCATCTTTAGCTAGATACCTTTGAAATGTGGCGGCGGATAATTTGAAAAATGCTTTTTGACAGCAGCTATCTTTGAGCACCGTGCTACCCTCTATGTGGTGGCGGCAAATTCTACATGCTTTACAAACCCACGCGCTTTTTTTTTTTGACAGCCATCTTTAAGCAACAGAGTACAGTGCTGCCCTCTTTGTTGTGGCGGCAAATTCCACGTGCTCTTGTTTGGAAACAAAGCCACATGCTCTTTTTGACGGCTGTCACCCGCCATCTTTAACCAACAGAGCACTATGCTGCGGGCAATTTCGTTAGCTGTCATCCGACATCTTTAATCAACAGAGCACCGTGCTGCCCTCATGCGGGGTAATTTCGTTAGCTGCCATCCGCCATCTTTAAACACCGTGCTGCCCTCTTTATGACTACTACCTTAAGCACGTAGTAGCGGGCAATTTCGTTAGCTGTCATCCGCTATCTTTGAGCACCGTGCTGCTCTCTGTAGTAGCGGGTAATTTGAAAAGTTCTGTTAGCTGTCATCCGCCATCTTTGAGCACCGTGCTGCCATCTATGTGGTGGCGGCAAATTCCACATGCTTTACAAACTCACGCGCAGCTGTCATCCACCATCTTACATCGCAAACCTCAGTGCTACACTCTATGTGGTAGCGGATAATTTTAAAAAGAAAAATTCTACAGCAGCCATCTCTCGACGCTAATTGCACAAGATGGTAGCTATACATGACTCCTTAAAGGTGCTCATGCAAGATGATCGCTATACATAGACGCCCTTGGGATGCTTGCGCAAGATGGCGGTTATACAAGGCTCCTTATGAGGGATGCTTGCGCGAGATGGTGGTTGCTCTTATGAGGCGGCTCAAGGATCCATGGCTAGAGACGCCCTAAGGATGCTTGCGCAAGATGGCGGATGCAAGATGGCGGCTATACATAGCTCCTTATGAGACAGCCAGTACAACATGTGATCAGAACATTGATTGATGTGTTCAGAACACAAAATAAGTAGAATCGAACACTGTACTCGATACAACATGTGATTAAAACATTGTGTGGTGTGTTCAGAACACTAATCGAACGCTGTATTAGGGGATACCTTTGTTTAGATTGAAACATAACAAGACTAGAATTGAACACTGCACATTGATTGATGTGTTCAGAACACAAAATAAGTAGAATCGAACACTGTACTCGATGTCGTTAACTTCAACATGTGATTAAAACATTGGCTGGTGTGTTCAGAACACTACATAAGTAGAATCGAACGCTGTATTAGGGGATACCTTTGTTTAGATTGAAACATAACAAGACTAGAATTGAACACTGCACTCGATGTCGGAAGATCAGATTGAAAACATAACAAGACTAGAATTGAACACTGTACATTGATTGATGTGTTCAGAACACAAAATAAGTAGAATCGAACACTGTACTCGATGTCGTTAACTTCAACATGTGATTAAAACATTGTCTGGTGTGTTCAGAACACTACATAAGTAGAATCGAACGCTGTACTCGATGTCGTTACATGTGACCCGATACAACATGTTAGGGGATACCTTTATCCTAAGAACCGAACACTGTACAACATGTTAGGGGATACCTTTGTTTAGATTGAAACTAACAAGACTAGAATCGAACACTGCACTCGATGTCGTTACATGTGATCCGATACAACATGTTAGGGGATACCTTTGTTTAGATTGAAACATAGCAAGCCTAGAATCGAACATTGTTTGATGTGTTCAGTACAACTTCAATGATTAACATACACACTGTGCACATATCGCATAGCTAAAAACACACTGTGCACATATCGCATACCTAACACTTCAAATGATTTGCTTAGTACGAAAATAAAAATAAAAAATCTATACCGCGTAGCTAACTCGTTCATCACACTGCTAAGACGCTTAGTAATTGTGAATACACTCATACGAAAATCAAGAAAGCACACTGCGTAGCCAACTCGCTCGGCACGAAAAAAATCTATACCGCGTAGCTAACTCGTTCATCACACTGCTAAGACGCTTAGCAATTGTGAATACACTCATACGAAAATCAAGAAAGCACACTGCGTAGCCAACTCGCTCGGCTCACTCGCTTAGTAATTGCAACACACACGGATAAGAATGTTCCGAGATACTTACATGTTTTTTAAGGGGGGGGTGAAAGATCATAAATTATATGTACACACATGTTGTCTCCTCCAAGTTGTAAGATGAAATAGACGCAGTACTGCGAGTTTCCACTCTAGCTGGCGAACGGAAGTAGCATGATATCTCAGCAAAAAATAAAAATACGCGTGAGCTTGCAAGTCAGACACAATGATGGATACCGCGATTCAAATCCTGGTAACTTATGCCGTCGGGAAGGGCATCCGGCTAGATCATGTAATGATGATCGCACAGGTCCCACGCCTAGCATTTACAGCTTCCAGTTCGAACCCGCTATCATCCGAAGTAGCGAGAATGATTGAAGAGTGTTTTAGTGTGATTCATTTGTTGGATGGAGGCGTTAAGCTGCCTTCTTCGGTAGGAGTAGGCTATGTCGGTATATCGATTTAAAATCCTAGTCAGGAAGGGCAGCCGGTCGTAAAACTATGGTGTGAGGCGGGGTGTGCAAAAAAAAGCTAGCAATAAGTAAGGGCTGTTGATGGGGACGTTAAACCTTGTGCAGACTCCTTCGAAAATTATTTTTTGAGTACAAGTGTGTTGATGCTGATTCATTTGTCGGATGGAGGCAATAAGCCTTGTGCAGGCTTCTTCAGTGGAGTAGGCTATGTATCGGTACCGGGATATCTAGTTATAAAACCCGCTACAACAAATTTATCACGTATACTGCGATTTAAAATCCTAGTCAGGAAGGGCAGCCGGTCGTATAAAACTATGGTGTGAGGCGGGGTGTGCAAAAAAAGCCAGCATTAAGTAAGGGCTGTCGATAGGAGGCGTTAAACCATGTGCAAGCTCCTTCACCAGGAGAAGCCTACATGTCGGTACCGTGCAGGTTCTTTCGATAGGAGTAGGCACTGTGTGTGTTTTAACCTCTCCGTACAATCATGATAGTTTACGTTAGGAACTTACATAGGCTAAATGCTACACATTCCGTGGCAGAGCCGGGAATCGAACTCGGTCGAAAATTATTTTTTGATTACAAGAGTGTTGATGCTGATTCATTTGTCGGATGGAGGCAATAAGCCTTGTGCAGGCTTCTTCAGTGGAGTAGGCTATGTATCGGTACCGGGATATCTAGTTATAAAACCCGCTACAACAAATTTATCGCGTATACTGCGATTTAAAATCCTAGTCAGGAAGGGCAGCCGGTCGTATAAAACTATGGTGTGAGGCGGGGTGTGCAAAAAAGCCAGCATTAAGTAAGGGCTGTTGATAGGAGGCGTTAAACTATGTGCAAGCTCCTTCACCAGGAGAAGCCTACATGCCGGTACCGTGCAGGTTCTTTCGATAGAAGTAGGCACTGTGTGTGTTTTAACCTCTCCGTACAATCATGATATTTTACGTTAGGAACTTACATAGGCTAAATGCTACACATTCCGTGTAAGAGGTTAGATACTACCAGTTTTGCGTCAGGAAGGGCAACTCAACAAATTCTTGCGATTTAAAATCCTAGTCAGGAAGGGTAGCCGGTCGTATAAAACTATGGTGTGAGGCGGGGTGTGCAAAAAAAAGCTAGCATTAAGTAAGGGCTGTTGATAGGAGGCGTTAAACTATGTGCAGGCTCCTTCACCAGGAGAAGCCTACATGCCGGTACCGTGCAGGTTCTTTCGATAGGAGTAGGCACTGTGTGTGTTTTAACCTCTCCGTACAATCATGATATTTTACGTTAGGAACTTACATAGGCTAAATGCTACACATTCCGTGGCAGAGCCGGGAATCGAACTCGGACCTCCGGGGGTAGCAGCTAATCACACCACAGAGGAGGACAATTTCAGAATATTTTACAACCTTAATTGGTACTGTGTTTTAAGAGCTTACACTCAGCTAAGAAGACGTTCGCGAGTTACAAGTCGCTTATCAGTGTCCTCGCTCAAGGTTGAGCCGGAAGATACGTGTACAATTTCAGCTAACACACGCATTCCGCTGCTCGCTCAGAATGACTGTGCCGATACTTCAAGGACTGTAGAACAAACCCATAGCCTACAGTATGCATGCCTCTCACCCGGTAGTCTCGGGTTCGATTCTCTTGGGAATAAAATGTGTTTAAATCGCATGAATTTGTTGAGTTGTCCTTCCTAACGTAAAACTAGCAGTATCTAACCTCACACACTATAGTTTTTTAACCGGTTGCCCTTCCTGACAACTCGGATTAAGAATCTGTTTTGTTTTAAGACTAGTTGTCCTTCCTGACGCAAAACTGGTAGTATCTAAGCTCTTACATCATACGCTATTGTTGTTAACCGGCTACCCTTCCTGACGTCAAAGAACTCGGATTAAGAATCTGTCGAGAATCGGGGGGTTTTTCAGCTAGATGCTCTTCTTAGATTTTAAATCACGAACTATTGTTTTACTGCCGGATGCCCTTCCCGACTAAGATTTTAAATCGCAAGAATTTTGTTTTAAGACTCAAGTCTTGTTATGTTTCTTTCGTAATCTGCAAGTCTAAACATGCATATCGCTGCACACTCCTGCCTTCGTGATGCGTGTTCGATAAATGTTGTTAACCGGCTGCCCTTCCTGACGTCAAAGAACTCGGATTAAGAATCTGTCGAGAATCGGGGGGTTTTTCAGCTAGATGCTCTTCTTAGATTTTAAATCACGAACTATTGTTTTACTGCCGGATGCCCTTCCCGACTAAGATTTTAAATCGCAAGAATTTTGTTTTAAGACTCAAGTCTTGTTATGTTTCTTTCGTAATCTGCAAGTCTAAACATGCATATCGCTGCACACTCCTGCCTTCGCGATGCGTGTTCGGTAATTGTTGTTAACCGGCTGCCCTTCCTGACGTCAAAGAACTCGGATTAAGAATCTGTCGAGAATCGGGGGGTTTTTCAGCTAGATGCTCTTCTTAGATTTTAAATCACGAACTATTGTTTTACTGCCGGATGCCCTTCCCGACTAAGATTTTAAATCGCAAGAATTTTGTTTTAAGACTCAAGTCTTGTTATGTTTCTTTCGTAATCTGCAAGTCTAAACATGCATATCGCTGCACACTCCTGCCTTCGCGATGCGTGTTCGATAATTGTTGTTAACCGGCTGCCCTTCCTGACGTCAAAGAACTCGGATTAAGAATCTGTCGAGAATCGGGGGGTTTTTCAGCTAGATGCTCTTCTTAGATTTTAAATCACGAACTATTGTTTTACTGCCGGATGCCCTTCCCGACTAAGATTTTAAATCGCAAGAATTTTGTTTTAAGACTCAAGTCTTGTTATGTTTCTTTCGTAATCTGCAAGTCTAAACATGCATATCGCTGCACACTCCTGCCTTCGCGATGCGTGTTCGATAATTGTTGTTAACCGGCTGCCCTTCCTGACGTCAAAGAACTCGGATTAAGAATCTGTCGAGAATCGGGGGGTTTTTCAGCTAGATGCTCTTCTTAGATTTTAAATCACGAACTATTGTTTTACTGCCGGATGCCCTTCCCGACTAAGATTTTAAATCGCAAGAATTTTGTTTTAAGACTCAAGTCTTGTTATGTTTCTTTCGTAATCTGCAAGTCTAAACATGCATATCGCTGCACACTCCTGCCTTCGCGATGCGTGTTCGATAATTGTTGTTAACCGGCTGCCCTTCCTGACGTCAAAGAACTCGGATTAAGAATCTGTCGAGAATCGGGGGGTTTTTCAGCTAGATGCTCTTCTTAGATTTTAAATCACGAACTATTGTTTTACTGCCGGATGCCCTTCCCGACTAAGATTTTAAATCGCAAGAATTTTGTTTTAAGACTCAAGTCTTGTTATGTTTCTTTCGTAATCTGCAAGTCTAAACATGCATATCGCTGCACACTCCTGCCTTCGCGATGCGTGTTCGATAATTGTTGTTAACCGGCTGCCCTTCCTGACGTCAAAGAACTCGGATTAAGAATCTGTCGAGAATCGGGGGGTTTTTCAGCTAGATGCTCTTCTTAGATTTTAAATCACGAACTATTGTTTTACTGCCGGATGCCCTTCCCGACTAAGATTTTAAATCGCAAGAATTTTGTTTTAAGACTCAAGTCTTGTTATGTTTCTTTCGTAATCTGCAAGTCTAAACATGCATATCGCTGCACACTCCTACCTTCGCGATGCGTGTTTGATAATTGTTGTTAACCGGCTGCCCTTCCTGACGTCAAAGAACTCGGATTAAGAATCTGTCGAGAATCGGGGATTTACAGCTAGATGCTAACCGGATGCCCTTCCCGACGGCATAAGTTACCAGGATTTGAATCGCGGTATCCATCATTGTGTCTGACTTGCAAGCTCACGCGTATTTTTATTTTTTGCTGAGATATCATGCTACTTCCGTTCGCCAGCTAGAGTGGAAACTCGCAGTACTGCGTCTATTTCATCTTACAACTTGGAGGAGACAACATGTGTGTACATATAATTTATGATCTTTCACCCCCCCCTTTAAAAAACATGTAAGTATCTCGGAACATTCTTATCCGTGTGTGTTGCAATTACTAAGCGAGTGAGCCGAGCGAGTTGGCTACGCAGTGTGCTTTCTTGATTTTCGTATGAGTGTATTCACAATTACTAAGCGTCTTAGCAGTGTGATGAACGAGTTAGCTACGCGGTATAGATTTTTTTCGTGCCGAGCGAGTTGGCTACGCAGTGTGCTTTCTTGATTTTCGTATGAGTGTATTCACAATTACTAAGCGTCTTAGCAGTGTGATGAACGAGTTAGCTACGCGGTATAGATTTTTTACTTTTATTTTCGTACTAAGCAAATCATTTGAAGTGTTAGGTATGCGATATGTGCACAGTGTGTTTTTAGCTATGCGATATGTGCACAGTGTGTATGTTAATCATTGAAGTTGTACTGAACACATCAAACAATGTTCGATTCTAGGCTTGCTATGTTTCAATCTAAACAAAGGTATCCCCTAACATGTTGTATCGGATCACATGTAACGACATCGAGTGCAGTGTTCGATTCTAGTCTTGTTAGTTTCAATCTAAACAAAGGTATCCCCTAACATGTTGTACAGTGTTCGGTTCTTAGGATAAAGGTATCCCCTAACATGTTGTATCGGGTCACATGTAACGACATCGAGTACAGCGTTCGATTCTACTTATGTAGTGTTCTGAACACACCAAACAATGTTTTAATCACATGTTGAAGTTAACGACATCGAGTACAGTGTTCGATTCTACTTATTTTGTGTTCTGAACACATCAATCAATGTACAGTGTTCAATTCTAGTCTTGTTATGTTTTCAATCTGATCTTCCGACATCGAGTGCAGTGTTCAATTCTAGTCTTGTTATGTTTCAATCTAAACAAAGGTATCCCCTAATACAGCGTTCGATTCTACTTATGTAGTGTTCTGAACACACCAGCCAATGTTTTAATCACATGTTGAAGTTAACGACATCGAGTACAGTGTTCGATTCTACTTATTTTGTGTTCTGAACATATCAATCAATGTGCAGTGTTCAATTCTAGTCTTGTTATGTTTCAATCTAAACAAAGGTATCCCCTAATACAGCGTTCGATTAGTGTTCTGAACACACCACACAATGTTTTAATCACATGTTGTATCGAGTACAGTGTTCGATTCTACTTATTTTGTGTTCTGAACACATCAATCAATGTTCTGATCACATGTTGTACTGGCTGTCTCATAAGGAGCTATGTATAGCCGCCATATTGCATCCGCCATCTTGCGCAAGCATCCTTAGGGCGTCTCTAGCCATGGATCCTTGAGCCGCCTCATAAGAGCAACCACCATCTCGCGCAAGCATCCCTCATAAGGAGCCTTGTATAACCGCCATCTTGCGCAAGCATCCCAAGGGCGTCTATGTATAGCGATCATCTTGCATGAGCACCTTTAAGGAGTCATGTATAGCTACCATCTTGTGCAATTAGCGTCGAGAGATGGCTGCTGTAGAATTTTTCTTTTTAAAATTATCCGCTACCACATAGAGTGTAGCACTGAGGTTTGCGATGTAAGATGGTGGATGACAGCTGCGCGTGAGTTTGTAAAGCATGTGGAATTTGCCGCCACCACATAGATGGCAGCACGGTGCTCAAAGATGGCGGATGACAGCTAACAGAACTTTTCAAATTACCCGCTACTACAGAGAGCAGCACGGTGCTCAAAGATAGCGGATGACAGCTAACGAAATTGCCCGCTACTACGTGCTTAAGGTAGTAGTCATAAAGAGGGCAGCACGGTGTTTAAAGATGGCGGATGGCAGCTAACGAAATTACCCCGCATGAGGGCAGCACGGTGCTCTGTTGATTAAAGATGTCGGATGACAGCTAACGAAATTGCCCGCAGCATAGTGCTCTGTTGGTTAAAGATGGCGGGTGACAGCCGTCAAAAAGAGCATGTGGCTTTGTTTCCAAACAAGAGCACGTGGAATTTGCCGCCACAACAAAGAGGGCAGCACTGTACTCTGTTGCTTAAAGATGGCTGTCAAAAAAAAAAAAAAGCGCGTGGGTTTGTAAAGCATGTAGAATTTGCCGCCACCACATAGAGGGTAGCACGGTGCTCAAAGATAGCTGCTGTCAAAAAGCATTTTTCAAATTATCCGCCGCCACATTTCAAAGGTATCTAGCTAAAGATGGCAGCACGGTGATTAAAGATGGCGGATGATAGCTAACAGAACTTTTCAAATTGCCCGCTACTACGTGCTTAAGGTAGTAGCCATAAAGAGGGCAGCACGGTGTTCTGTAGATTAAAGATGGCGGATGACAACTGACGAAATTGCTCGCAGCACGGTGCTCAAAGATGGCGGATGACAGCTGCACATGGCTTTGTTTCCAAACAAGAGCACGTGGAATTTGCCGCCACCACATAGAGGGCAGCACTGTTCTCTCTGGATTAAAGATGGCGGATGACAGCTGTCAGAAAAGCATATAGGTTTGTAAAGCATGTGGAATTTACCGCCACCACATAGATGGCAGCACGGTGATTAAAGATGGCGGATGACAGCTGTCAGAAAAGCACATAGGTTTGTAAAGCACATGGAATTTACCGCCACCACATAGAGTGCAGCACTGTTCTCTCTGGATTAAAGATGGCGGATGACAGCTAACGAAATTGCCCGCATGATAGCAGCACGGTGTTCAAAGATGGCGGATGACAGCTGTCAAAAAAGCACGTGAATTTGTTTCCAAACAAGAGCACGTGGAATTTGCCGCCACTACATAGAGTGCGGCACTGAGGTTGGCGATGCAAGATGGCGGATGACAACTGTCAAAGGTAAGTAGCTAAAGAGGGCAGCACGGTGATTAAAGATGGTGGATGACAGCTGCACGTGGCTTTGTTTCCAAACAAGAGCACATGGAATTTGCCGCCACTACATAGAGCGCAGCACTGAGGTTTCGGATGCAAGATGGCGGATAACGTACCACATTTCAAAGGTAAGTAGCTAAAGAGGGCAGCACGATGCTCAAAGATGGTGGATGACAGCTGCACGTGGCTTTGTTTCCAAACAAGTGCACATGGAATTTGCCGCCACTACATAGAGCGCAGCACTGAGGTTTCGGATGCAAGATGGCGGATAACGTACCACATTTCAAAGGTAAGTAGGTAAAGAGGGCAGCACGATGCTCAAAGATGGTGGATGACAGCTGCACGTGGCTTTGTTTATCTCACGCTAGTGAGGTTAAGTTGGTAGCACTAAGGTTTAGACCCGTCAAGATGGCAGCACTGCCGATGACAGGTGACGAATTTTGCAGCTACTGCGATATAGAGGGCAGCACAGTGCTTTGTGGTTTAAAGATGGCGGATGACAGCTGTCAAAAAAGCACGTGGCTGTCAAAAAGCACGTGGCTTTGTTTACCTCGCGCTAGTTAGGTTAAGTTGGTATCACTAAGGTTTAGGTCCGTCAAGATGGCAGTACTGAGGTTAGCGATGCGTTGTTGTCTGTCAAAAAGCACGTGGCTTTGTTTACAAATCTGTCAAAAAGCACGTGGCTGTCAAAAAACACGTGGCTTTGTTTACCTCATGCTAGTTAGGTTAAGTTGGCACTACTGAGGTTTAGGCCCGTCATGATGGCAGTACTGAGGTTTGCGATGCGTTGTTGTCTGTCAGAAAGCACGTGGCTTTGTTTACAAATCTGTCAAAAAGCACGTGGTTGTCAAAAAGCACGTGGCTTTGTTTATCTCGAGCTAGTTAGGTTAAGTTGGCACTACTGAGGTTTAGGCCCGTCAAGATGGCAGTACTGAGGTTAGCGATGCGTTGTTGTCGATGACAGCTGTCAAAAAGCACGTGGCTTTGTTTACAAATTCAAATTTCGCGCTAGTTAGGTTAAGTTGGCAGTACTGTCGCGCTAGTTAGGTTAAGTTGGCAGTACTGGAAGAGGCCACTGGCTGAGGTGGAGGTGGCCACTGGGAGCCGGAGGTGGCGGTGGCGGCCGAACTGTCCAATTATACTACTATAGTAGGTTCGAATCCCACTATCGGCAGCCCTGAAGATGGTTTTCCGTGGTTTCCCATTTTCACACCAGGCAAATGCTGGGGCTGTACCTAAATTAAGGCCACGGCCGCTTCCTTCCAACTCCTAGGCCTTTCATATCCCATCGTCGCCGTAAGACCTATCTGTGTCGGTGCGACGTAAAGCCCCTAGCAAAAAAAAATGTCTTGGATTTGGATATAAAGCGCTACAGTGCAAAGTTTAAGATGACCGGTCACGGAGCTGTGTACATTGTGGACAAGAAGGTCATTTCACGAGGGAGTGTGGGAACAATTCGTTTTTCACCACGTGCCAAGTAGAAGGCCACCACTCAGATCAAATGAAATGTCCTACTTACAGGAAGTGAACATTAGAGGCAAAGAAGTTGAATTTAAACGGCCAATAATGGTCATACTGCAGGCGAATCTCATGAGGAAACCCGACAGTCATGACATTATGTATGCAACAGCCTTGGAAAAGAAAATAGACTTAGTGCTTGTTAGTGAGGCAAACAGAAGGCGGGTAGCTGAAGGTGGTTGGTTCACGGACAAAAGATGTAATATAGCTGCATGTTTTAAACTGATAAGTTGCAGGTGCTAAGTATAAGGACAGAAGGAGGATATTTGTGTATTCAACTTCAGCAATGTCTGATGTATTGTTGTTACATCTCTTCTAACATCCCTTTCGATATTTTCAAAGCTGAGGTCGATGTAATAGTTCAGGACTGTATGGCGTCAGGTATTGAATCTATTATTCTGGGGAGACCTAAACGCCAAGTCGCCTCTGTGGGGGGCATCAACTGCAATTCGTAGGGGAGAATATTAGGCGGAATGGACAGCGACCCTAGGCTTGGTGGTTCATAACACTGGAATCTTATCAACTTTTTCCAGAGGGAGCTCAGAGTCTTTCGTAGACGTCACCTGCTCAAAGCAGGGTACAGCATCATGCATTGTTGACTGAGAGGTTATGGAAGACGAATCTCCCAGTGACCATCGTTTCATTTATTTTCAAGTTAAGGGACCGAAAAGAAGCTTAATGATATCACGAAAACGGTGTGGAAATATAACTGGGAAATGTTTAAAATTGCAATCAAATGGATGTTACAAAGTGTAGATACAGCGCAACAATTTCTAAAAGATGTAACTGCTGTTCTAAAAGATGCTTTTAGGACCAGCCGATTGAGGGGACCAACAAAATATAAAACACGTGTCCCTTACTGATGGAACAATGAAATAGACATGCAAAGGAAATACTGCAATCACAAGGGACGAATCATTACAAGATCTAGGAAAAGAATCATCCAGGTCAACTTAATACAATTAGAAGATGACTAATACGGCATCAAAGAGGCAACTAATGAAGCTAATAAAGGATTTTAAAAGAAATATCTGGAAAAAGTCATGTGAAGATCTGGACAGTGATATCTGGGGGGCGGGATATAATATAGTGACTGGTCGATTAATCAACAGGGTACCAGTTCAGTTCCCAGCTGATAGAAGGAAAGCAATAGCGATGGAGTTGTTTCCTTGTACTAATGACAGACTTGAAATGGAATCAGATTTTAGTGTTCCAGAACCGTTTACTGTGGTTGAGTTACAAGAGGTAGCACGCAATATGAAGACTAGTAAGGCATTAGGTGTAGATGGCATACCACCAGAAGCCAACAAGTATGCAGTTTAGGTGGCACCTGGTTGGATCTTATCAGTCTTCAATGATTTATTGAAAATGCGTGAATTCCCCGATGAGTGGAAAGTAGCCAAGCTAGTGTTATTATTGAAGGCAGTGAAACTATCATTAGATCCATCAGCGTACAGGCGACTTTGCGTATTAAACACCTTGAGCAAGCTTTACGAAGGATCGATTAAAACGAGACTGGAGGAAGAATTTGAACAACAGGGAGGACTTTCTTTGAACCAGTTTGGATTTAGAAAGGACAGAACCACAACCCAAGCTATTGAGAGGGTGATTCAAATACAGCCAGAAAGCAGTGAGAAATGGGCCGTTTTGATAGCGCTAGATGTCAAAAATGCTTTTAACACTGCTTCTTGGAGCATTATTTTGAGAGAACTTCGTAGGAAGAACATATCTCGGTATCTACAACAAGTAATTGCTAAGTACTTCAAAAGACGAATAATACGACTTGATGATTTATAAGAACTTGAAATGAGTGCTGGAATTCCACAGAGATCTGTCCTAGGACCCACTTGATTGAAGATTTTATATGATGGCGTCCTACGCCTGCAGCTGACAAAAGGGACAACATCTATTGGTTATGCAGATGATCTTGCAATAGTGGTAATAGCAGAGAATGTAGAGGAACTGACCTTCCAAGCAAATGAATCATCGAGACGAGTTAACCTTTGGATGGTAAATAAATAAATTGAGACTGGCACCACATAAGACTGAGGCTGTAATTTTGAAAGGTTCCGATTCTTATTAAATGGTACATAGATTGTCCCAGGGAAGTCTGTACGATACCTTGGGGTCCTTATTGAAAGGAATTGCACATTTGGTGCACACGTGAAGGCAGTAACTTAAAAGGTAGAGGAGAAGGCATCAGCATTAGCTAGAATTATGCCTAACATCGGGGAACCAAGAACAGTTAAGAGACAGATGATGTGCTCTGCAGTATATTCCAGTTTATTTTATGCTGCACCTATGTGGCACAATGCTCTCAGGAAGAAGATTCACCGAAGAGCTATGGAAGGAGTACAGGGGAAAATGCTGCTCAGACTTATCTGTGCATATCGAACTGTTTCGACAGCAGCTTTGCAAGTTGTAGCTCCCAGTATTCCCATTGACCTGCTCGTGGTAGAGAGAAAACTTTGGCATGAAAGGGGTGCGGCTATATCTGCTGCAGAAAAAAGAAAGCCTTGAAGAACCAGCTCTAACTAGACTGGCAAGGCCGATGGGATGGCACCACCGATGTTGGCCAATGGACAAGAAAGCTAATACCCGACATAGGAGGCTGGCTTAAAAGTAGACATCGGAAGGTAGATTACTATCTGTCGTAGATCCTGATAGGACATGGAAGATTTGGCGTATACGCCATGAAGATAGGAAAGACATACTATTTTTTACTATGTTCGATGGGAAGAAAACGAAGGAAAGCCTGCCAACAACCTGGCCGACGACTCACGCCAGGGAATCTGGTTCGGATCATGTTGGAGAACCCGCTTGCCTGGAACAGAGCAAAAGCAAGGGCGACATGCATTATGGGGACGAATGAGAAACAAGAGAAAGGAATAGCATAATAATATCAACCACTCCATTCTGATGTCATGTCGTCAAGCAGTTCCAGAATGGGTTGAGTGAAGAGGGCAAGGGTATTAGTTGGTGGAAATCCAACTCACACACAGAGTGGAGTCTTTAAAAGATTTTTCCCTGCCACAACAGAACTACTACTACTGCTGCTACTACTGCTAATACTACTAAGGTAATTAGGGATATATCGACACACTAAGCAAAAACTGGTGATTTCCCTAGTGATTTTGTACACAGTTTATGGTTTCTAATATTTATGGCAAAAATAACATTTTATAACATTTTAAATTATCAAATAAATAAAATATACAATAATGTCCACTTCTTCCGCACTTAGGGAGAACCTGACACTAGGTAAGACCTCGGAATAGTTACACAGCTATCGTACACTGTGTGAACACAGTGGGTTCATATAAAATGTTCATCGTTTCCATTTTCCACAAACATCTTGTGGAACCATTTTCTACATTCCCACTACACTGGACCCATGCCTCATTACGGTTGTCGTCCATACTCTCAGAACAATTAAGACTGCTCGAGGAACTAGTTTCCCCGTTGCCAACACGCCGAGTTCTCGTTGTTGTCTTTCGATTTGAAGGATTCTTTGCATTTTCACGTTTCCTTTTCCTTAAATTTTCTCGGTAATCCTGTGAAGTCAGCATGGCGGATTATTGCGCTCTTCTTCCCCTTCCTTTTCCAGATGAGAGTCTTAATATCGGAACAGGAGACAATTCCTGGACTGAGCAACTGAGAGGTGTTAATGCAGGTGAAGCTTCTTGTTCCTGTGATAATGTAGGACTATTGGCATTATATCCTACAGTGATATCTTCTCCAACATTTACATGATTTCAACCATTTTCGTCCAGCAGAAGGTCATATCCAAAAACGTCGTCTTGGAGGATATCAAGATTGTACGGATAAATGCCACATTTCCGCCGGTAAAATTTCCTGACTTTGGCTATTTGTCCCAAGCCAGCTTTAGAAGGTCTGCAAAATTATCTTTAGTGATCCCTTTTCCCGGGTGAGCGCGAACAAAGTTCCTGGTGACATCATTAAAAACGTTTGAAGCTCTTGAAGTAAGGCACATCTAGCGGCTGGGAGTGGTGAGTACTGTGGGGGGTAGGCACCACACCTCTATTCCTAAAGCTGATGCCTTATCAAGCACTTCCGAATCTTTGCAGTGGGCTGAGTGCCCGTCGATTATGAACCGAATCCGGCTCCGTGGTTTGTAACGGTTTAGGTGATCAAGGAATAATGAAAATACTTCAGTGGTCATATACCCCGATTCGGACATTTTAACAACTGATCCACTGGGGATTCATTTTGAGTCTCTTTGCCTTACCCCTTTAATTAAAACAAAGGTACGATAACATATCCACGACCATTATCACACACCATTACTTTTACCGTAGATCGCATTTCTGACATGGTGCTGTGGAACACGATTTTCTTTCCCTTTTCACTGATAATCTTCCCTGCCTTAAATATGAGCTGAACACTAGTTTCATCGGCATTGAAAATCCTATCAGTCTCTTGCAAAACCTAGTCGTATCCAACCATTGCCTTTTGTTTGTTAAATATGTTTATCACACCATTCTTCTGAGCGAACCCAAAAGCCAGTTCTCGTAAGTCGGTCATTGTTAGTCGAAAACATTTAGAATCAAGAAGAACAAGATGGTTGACTAACTGGCCCTCCATAGCTTTGTCCATTGTTGCTCCTTTTCCCAGTTGTCTATTGGTAGATATACCAGAGAGTATTCTGGTTCTGGGTGTATTCCTTGGAACACAGAAATGCTTCGCAGCTATTACCAACGGAGTTCCAATTTCCTTCACGTCCTTAATAGCAGCAGCCATATCTTCTGCATTCCATCGTCCAAGAAGAACTTTGTACACATATTTCTGCTGCATCCTCCACCTATAACCAGTAAGATGCAGAACTATTAACGCGAAACTTCTACTTTATCATCAGTATCCAACCTTCGTAATTTACGTTTAACTTAACAAAACAATACAAACATTATTACAATAACGCATTACAAAAATATTATATATATCCAAATACGCTATATTGTCATTATTGATTAATCCTACTAAACTATGGTAATTACGCACAAAAATGTATCCCAGTTTAGAGATTCAGGGATATCTCCAGTTTGTCGTGTCTACATCTCCCCGAGCTCCATTGGCAGATAAGAGGTGGCAGCATGTACCAAGATAAAGGTTTGGCGATATGGAAATGACATGGCCGTTTCTCCAAAACTTGCTTCGTGCGCCTAACTTCAAACATCTTAAATATCGCATATCTACCTGCTTCGTAACACAACCTACTCATTACATTATAACGAGTTACTTTTAAATCACATGTCACTTACTTACTCACCTTCAATTATTAAGATGACTTGCATTTATAGTGATAATCTTCAGTTAACATGATGACCATGAGAACAAAACCATATGGTTCCAATAAATGCAAATAAAGTTGCACTTGTAGAGTACTGTGGTTCCAAGTGGCGCTAAGCTTAATCTACTACTACTACTACTACTACTACTACTACTACTAGACCTACCCTCCGTTTACTGTATATGGATTTGCTCCAGTTTTACGGTAGAATACCCTTCCTGACACCAACCGTATGCGAAGGGATGTATTCGCTATTGCGTGTGGTGGATTGTGTGTGGATGAAGAGAAGTGTATTAGGAAGTACGCAAACATACAGCCCCTGGGCAAGAAGAATTAACCAAACGCAGTTAAAATCCTCGACACGGCCAGGAATCTAACCCGGGGTTCCCTGAACTGAAAGCCAGTAGGCTGACCATTCAACGAAGAAGACGGACATTAAATTTAGTAACTACCAGCTGTAGTACCCGTCGATGACGGATCAATCAGTTAACATTTGCATGAATACATGTTTATCCACCCCTCATGCTGCACCCCCGATTTTGAAACACATGAGCAGGCATTTCTCTACATGTCAGTGTCTTGTTGTGACGTACTCGCTCTTTCGCCCTCTGTGGCCCTTTGCACTTTCATATTCAGTTGCATTATTGCTGATCTTGATTTGATCTGTCCGTCCCCTTATGAAAGAAAGCCACGTATCGGGTTAATATTTTTTAATATTTACAGTTGGACTTTAAAAATTTACACTGATATTTCCCTTCTTTTTGGTTGTGGCGGAGAAAGGTATAGAACAAAAAATTGCCATGTGCTATTTTCGTGTAAAAACAATCGTAAGAGAGATACCGGTACGTACAGTTTTATGATTTAGTCCCCTTCCCACATCTACTTTCACGTGATGCTGCAGCAGACAAAGACAAATTCGACATAGATCATTAAAATCACGACAGTATTCTTGCCCCAGTACAATATTAACCGACTGGAATGTCGCGTTTAAAAGCAACGATTTCATATAAAATACTCGATCAAATGAGATACGGAACAGTTTCTCACTTTTCACGAACAGTACTACGCTGGTGTTCTAACATTGGCAATTTCCAGAGCCGGAATGACCGCGCCACAGACAGTGGTGAACACTGCTCTATTAAAACTACAGAATGTTTTCATTCGTACCCTGAAGGGGGAGGCGGGCCTGCTAGACGGTGGCGCCGTCTCTCAAGTGCGGCGATTTTTGTCGAAGGAGATGTGCGGGACAGGTGAGCGGGTTGACGGCATTCGTCTAGTACTGCAGTATAGAAAACAACGGGAAACCATTCTCAGGACAGCCGGCGGTTGGGACCAGACTTTGTCCGTCTCCCAAATACAGAGGTATAGAGCCGTGGACACCCCTTCTCTGCTCGGTCGGTTGTCGGAGTGCAGAGCTGTCGGATCACGGACAAACCGTGGCCACTTGTAGTCCGAGATCCAATCTGCATTCGCCACGGAATAATGCTCTTACGTTTCCCGCTAAGTGCGCACCCTCCACATTCCTATCAGCGCCTTGTGACAGCGATCGAATAGGCTGGGATACTTTGAAGAACCAGTGTGTCACGTATCTGTAGTTATCTAAACAGAAGGTTATCTAATTCCTCAGCTATTTCCCCCAAATATTCGAGCAGGCTGTTCTATGGGCACGCAGCAGTAATACCATATATCGGATTGAATGGGAGCAGAGAAGTCAAAGCATATCCAACAAACAAACTATTTTCTGTAATTTCTCGGCAGGTTACGCTGACCCTGTGGTCATTAATTCCTAATTTTCTTATTGGCTACTGTCACCTGGATATGTTATCCGCGTCACCGGCAACTTTCACGCTGATTGGTACCGATGATGTAACCTTTCGCCGCTGTCTTTAGTTTTCTTCCGACTCTGTGCTATTAGGGTAACTAATGTACAGGGACTTCTTCATCCTATTACTATTTTATTATCATTTTGATAGTCATCTTTAGGATTTTTCTTAGCCGATACGGGCTAACGACAACGTGTTTTTCACCTTAAGACAATCAAGACAAAAACCACTACCATTGCCAATTAACACAATTGAACATTATATCTATGTCAGCGATGCTCGGAGTTAACATGCAGATACATTAATATCTCTGTTATCATAGCCGGTAGGTAAAACTGTGTCAGACACGAATGATAAAAAATTGTATTTTTATCCAGTGTTTATCGATAGGACCACTAATAACATAGATATTTGAGAATTACATTTCTGGCCTTCCTCTAAACTGTCATTTTAACCAGAGGAAAAATATATTTATAGCCTATATTGTAGTGGCTTATTCCCCGACTTTAGATGTCAATTTTCATTACACACACACACACACACACACACACACACACACACACACACACACACACACACACACACACAGAGAGAGATGACGAAAAATTAAAAATTGCATTTCCCCATTGCTGTGGACACGACCGATGCAGAAATACCATTAATTTTACATTCTGAGCGATGTATAGACAAAACTCTCATTTATTTTTGCAAGTTGCTTTACGTCGCACCGACACAGATAGGTCTTACGGCGACGATAGGACAGGGAAGGGCTAGAAGTGTGAAGGAAGCGGCCGTGGCCTTAATTAAGGTACAGCATTTGTCTGGTGTGAAAATGGGAAACCACGGAAAACCATTTTCAGGGCTGATAACAGTGGGGTTCGAACCCACTATCTTCAGAATAATGGATACTGGCCACACTTAATCGACTGCAGCTATCGAGCTCGGTAAACTCTTATATTTATAGATTAGGAATGAGTAGGGATTTTCCTGTACCACTCCCGCTGTTTTACAAAGTATGTTCGACGTCTCCCAAGTCGAAGTTCCGCAGCAATCTCACCATGGAGCATGTACTGTAGGAGATTGTACTTTTTTCCTCATGACACGATCGAGATACACGTACAAGCTTATGAGCCTTGAGGGAAATGAGAACAGGAATTTTATTCATCCTTCCCATCACCACGGTATTCTTGACCCTTTTAGTGTGTGTGTGTGCACTAAACGCGAGGCATACTCTTGTAACACCACATTTCAGATAATCCTAGCATTTTTACGGTCGCTCTCTATGACAGCCCATCTTACCATTCCATACTGCGATTCTAAAAAATACATAATATTTCAAAATACGAACTCTGAAATTTGAATTGTTTACTGGACAATAGACTTTTCATTTACTTAATTTTGATTTTCTTGCACCATTTTAGTTATGTGTAATGTGTTTACGAGTTTGGTTCAATGTCATTATTACATATAGGCTATTCACAACTCTATATATGTCCCAAAATTTTGTGACAGTTTGAAGCACTTCGCTGGTTTTCCAGATATACTTTCAGATATATTTTGATATAATTTTCTAATGATGAGGAATTAAGTCTAACAGTATGCTGATTTTTTCTGAAACACACTGTTTAAAATAAGATTATAATAGGATGAAACTGAAGAGGATAGGTACCTTCACTGTAGTTTAGCTGTTACGCCTGACAGTCGCCCGAAAACTCTTCTTCTCTTCGCTTAGCTTCGGCAACAAACTGCTGATCAGGCATACGCATGAAGAAGAACCGAACGAATTTCATATTTTGATTTCTGCTTTATGAATTTAGTTTGTATATTGGAATTCTAACACATACTGTTATCACTCTCTAGATGATAAAGTAAAATTACCAGTGATATAAACACAAGTGACATTCTGCTTTCAAACTACGTGATTTATCGTCGCGACCAACAAACATAGATGAAAACGTCAATGAGAGCTAGACATATTAGTTAAGGTATGATAAATTTCGTACACATAATGTATATAGCCAAACAAATCCATCATATTATTGCTCATTCAACAAGCAGTAGATCTATTTGTCACAAGTTTATTATAACGATACAAATGACAAATTCTTGATTACTTTTTTTTTTGGCTAGGGGCTTTACGTCGCACCGACACAGATAGGTCTTATGGCGACGATGGGATAGGAAAGGCCTAGGAGTTGGAAGGAAGCGGCCGTGGCCTTAATTAAGGTACAGCCCCAGCATTTGTCTGGTGTGAAAATGGGAAACCACGGGAAACCATCTTCAAGGCTGCTGATAGTGGGATTCGAACCTACTATCTCCCAGATGCAAGCTCAGAGCCACGCGCCTCTACGCGCACGGCCAACTCGCCCGGTAATTCTTGATTACTAAGCTACGTGCATTTTAACTCTCGTGGTATAACGAATGGTTCATGCTTCACATAACGTACTCGCAGTTTAATAGCAAATTTATATTCACACTTTTTAAATCTCTGTACCTCTCGTTTTTATCAACACTCGCTATTTATTGATTGATATCTTACCTTGAACTTGCTCCTAATTCAATTACCTCTTCAATCTGGAAGAGTATAAGTTCACCCTCGGCGTGTGTTCACGCCACAGGTTTAAAGAAAACTATTTTCTGTAATTTCTCGGCAGGTTACGCTGACCCTGTGGTCATTAATTCCTAATTTTCTTATTGGCTACTGTCACCTGGACATGTTACCCGCGTCATCGGCAACTTTCACGCTGATTGGTACCGATGATGTAACCTTTCGCCGATGTCTTCCCTTTGTTTGGTTATTCCTTTTATTTTATTATTTAACCTTCTCTACGTTATTAACTGAATGTTATTGCTAACACTCCTTCAGGATATTTTTTTCGGACTTTTCTGTATTTTTTTATTCTGTTATTCTCTGTAGTAACTTAATTGCTAATTTTCCAGCGCTAGTTTTGGTCTTCCGCCTCTAGAACATTCCATCCCTCTACATAATGCTAGCAGCAGACTCGCTTGCGATGAGGACGAACTTGACTGTGCTAGCGAGAACACGTAAACCTACCTGTCTCTCGCTCCGCTGTCCCTCTCCTCGCCAGGCGAACTGTACTTCTTAAGTGCAAGCCAGGCAACTGTTCTTATTAGTACTATTCCGAAGGAGCATTTGTCTAAGTTGAGCACTTCTCAGTGCTCGCTTCTCTTTCAGGATTTCTATTTCAAGAGGACTTCTGCGGACAACAGAGGGCAGTCAGATGGAACTGAGGAAGCCCGAAGAGGTTGCGAGGGAGTTCGGGCTCATGGTCCGGAAGCTCTTTAGCTGACTCTCACCAGCGACGGAGATCAGCACGGAGCCAGAGACCCCGGCACCCGAGTCGGAGACTGAGCCGTACAGGGACGGGTGCGACCCCCTTGACGGCTTCTTCTTCTCCGAGGGCTACTCCGACCCGGAGTGCGAGGCGCTGCTGGTGTACTACAGGCCGGGGCGCCCTGTATGTTCTGAACGCGGCCTAGTCCTGGACAGAATACGGCGTCCCCGCCGCGGAGGCAGGATCCTATCGACAACCATGACCGTCGAAAGCTTCCTACCAGGAGGCCTCATCATTAGGCACCACGACCAGGAGCGGATGCGCGACACGGAAAGGGAGCTCTCTACTCTGTTCCAGGTCATCCGCCTACCAGGGAGAGACGGCGTGCCAGGGATCAACGCCGGCGGCCTCAGAAGGAGGGCCGAGACGGAGACCAAGGAGGCCACCGACCTAATCCAGGCCACCCAGCCGGCGACCTGCGACGCCACCACGGAGGTGGAGCATGCCGCCCCCTGGCGCCGCGACTGTGCGACCCAGTCTGAGCGGCTGGGTACTGCGAAGTGGACGCAGACCGCTCCTCCATGGACCACCTTCACGAAGTGGACGCAGACCCAGGCCTACCAGGAACGGCCTGCTACCCGGGCGCAATCCAGGAAATCGCCCGTGACGGCGGACTGCAGCACGGCTGTGGAGAAGGTCGCCCCCTGGCGTTCTGAGGCTGTTGTTCAGACCCAGCCTACCAGCATGTCTGTCGAGCTGCAGACCTCGATCCGCGCCGCACAGAACAGGGAACGCAGTCGAGTGTTAACACCGACCGACGCCACCGCCGCCAGCCAGGAGAAAGAAGAAGACGGCGACGCAGCGGAGCCACCCACTACCCCGGGGTCGCCAGGCCGGGAGGAGGGCCACCAGGAAGAGGCCGCTTCCCCTGCTGAGAAGAGATCCTCGGGAAGAAGAAGACGCCACCCCAGAACCAGGAGGAAGAAGACGTCGGCCCAACAGGAGAGGGTCACCCAGCCGTAACCCAGGACTGCTCCCAGGACAGCAGTCTACCGAGGAGCAAATCAGGAGACGACCTCAGCGGGTGGCGGCGGTCACGTGAGATTGAAACTTCCCCCTCAACAGCTCTTGCAGTATTTCCGCTGTCTGAGGTGGGGCCACCGGCAGGAGAGGTGTGGGCTCCAAGTGAAGTGCAACCGTTGTGGGGGTGATCACCACTACACGGCCTGCGCAACACTTAAGGAGGCCCCGGTGTGCGCCAACAGCGCGGGGGTGGGGAATCCGGCCACCCATCGCAGTTGCCCAGTCTACCGGGCCATGGCGCGGGCAGAGAGGAAGGAGGCCCGGCGTCATGACCCACCCCCTTCCAGGAGGCCCCCGCCTCGGTGGGCTTGGCCTCATTCTCCGGGATCGGAGACTGGGTACGAGGGACCCCAAGGAGGTGGCGCTGTGCGGCAGGCCCTAGTGGTACTCGACGCATGGCTCCGCAGCCGGCAAGGCCCGCGCTAGTCACGGTAGTGCCCAAACGGACTGATCCCCTGGCAGATGGAACGGCGAGACGATGGATCATGGCTGGTGCATGATACCTCTTCTCAATTAACACTACCACTGAACCTTTCCAGCTCACGTGCTTGCATGTGCTATCACAAGATGTCAGGTTTTACATGTAGGCTCTTTTCTGCCTATGTGGTTTTTCCCTAACCCTCCAATACCACACCCTAACACTATCCAACCAATACAAACTTTGCCGTGGTAGCGAGTCTGACTTGGAAACCGGCAGATACTCCTTCTATCACTTCCAAATCTTCCCTGATATCTCTTTCTTCTTAGAAATTAATAGCATGTCGGAGGCCATGTAGATTGAGTCGATGGTCACGCGGGGGTGAGCGGGATTCGGGGGCCCCCCGAAAAAAATAATCGCTAGCTTGCATTCGGCCATCAGAAGGTCAAGCACTCGCCAGCGCAACGTGGGCTATCCATGCAGCTCTGAGCCACGCTGACATGTCAAGAAGCAGCTAGCATACACTTCAGTCGCCACTTCCGTGGCAGAGATTTTCATGTTCAACGCAGAAACACATCAGATGGCAATTTGGACTCTGCATTTAACAACGATTTATTCTCCTGCTCTTCTTCGCATTCGCCAGTAGCACCAAGTTCTCATGGTTCTTCTTTTTAAAATATTGCTAAAGACTGGTTCGTCTAGCCACCGCTGAAGGTCTGTTCACCTCGGTCTTTTTCTACTAGTCATAGAAATTTTATGGATGAAGGCTATAAACGCTGCTGTCTGTGTTTTAACAGTTTTATTGAACTTTTTCTACGTTGAGGAGCGCTACAAATCGTTTCTCCTCAAGATCCTGCCATCTTCTTAAATAGTATTTTTGAACTTTTGTCAATTTTCTTTTCTCTATTTAAATTTAAGGTTTTCTTGTAATCTTTATTTCACATGAATATTTTCTTACTATCAAAACTTTTGTAACTTAAATTATGGTTTGACATTAGTCAGCCTACAATGTAGTTTATATGGATTTCTTTTGGCTTATGCTGAATTATTCTATTTTAAGTGAGACATCAGTCTTATTTACATTCATGATTGAATGTGTAGTACCCGTGGGTGTTTAGCTCAAGGTCACGCATTTAACTACCCTTAAAGATTGTAACATTTTCGCTTCTTATACTGTGATTATTTATTCTTAATACTGTGAAAATAAATTTGTAACTACTGTTCCTTACAACCCGCTTTTCTATTCTCTCTTTACCTCCGAAAAATGTTGATCCTTTCCTAAGTCTCCATGATGACAACCCGGGACAGCAGATTTTGTTATCGGAGCCATATTAATTCCTATTTTTAACTGTTTCAGGTTTATCTTATAAGTTTAATCTACTAATAGTTGCCGACGCATCCTGAAGTTGGCCCAGTTGTTCCGGACGCCTGAATTCTGCCTGAAGACAAACTGATTCGAGCTCGCGCTGTTTACAAAGGTCAACTCAATTTGTTTCGTACGTTTCTTTCCACATGGGAAGATAAAACTAGTAATATTGACAATCTCGTTCAAAGGTTAAGGAATTATAAAACAGCTTATAGTCGATATGCTGAAACTCAGGCTAATTTTGAAATCCAGTCTACCGAGCAAGCAGTGGGCAGGGAGGAGGTGGATAACTTATATTTTGAAGGTCACGCCCAGGCTGTGCAAATTATTAGGCGAGTTACTCAAACTTTAAAACAGGAAGAGTTATCGAACTCCACTCCTAATTCTAGTCTACTGAAACCTTCCGATATTTCTGCCCAGGTTTCTCTCTCTCTCTTTTTTTTTTGCTATTTGCTTTACGTCGCACCGACACAGATAGGTCTTAGGGCGACAAAAGGATAGGAAAGACTTAGGAATGGGAAGGAAGCTGCCGTGGCCTTAATTAGGGTACAGCCTGGTGTGAAAATGGGAAACCACGGAAAACCATCTTCAGGGCTGCCGACAGTGGGGTTCGAGCCCACTATCTCCCGGAAGCGAGCCTACAGCCGCGCACGCCCAGGTTTCGCTACCTAAAATACAACTTCCACATATTTATGGAAGCGAAGAAGAATGGGATACCTTTTTGAATTATTCGACTCTTTAGTCAAACAAATGAACACTTTCCAACATTCAAAATTTCCATTATCTTCGTTCTTATGTTGAAGGTTCTGCCTTAAAGCTTATTGAGTCTTTAAATTTTACTAGTGATAACTAATATATTGCCTTGGACTTACTAAAAGAGCGATATGGAAACCCTCACTTAAGAATCAAGCGACACATGCAAGTCCTGTTTATCTTGCCCTCCATCAAGGCAGATAGGGTACAAACGTTTCGACCACTATTGGTTACTGTAGAGTTGCATGTTTAGGCCTTAGCATACCTGAATGAACCAGTTCCATACTCGGACACTTTCCAAGTGTATTTAATTTCTTCCAAAGTTGATCCAGATACATTAAAAATTTGGGAACTTGAAATTTCTAACATACAAGTAGTTACTTATAATGAAATAGTCCAGTTTCTTCAACAAAGGGGTCAGATTCTTTCAGCTGTTGATTTTCACATGAGCAATCAACCGTTTAGTTCTGTTAATAAATCTCAGCATCATTATAAGGCTTCTAAGTTTGAATCCTTCCCTAAAACTCAGGTTTTAACTGCACAAACTAAATCTTCTAAATGTGCATGGTGCTCTGAAAACCACCTTTTGCATCATTGTCCCCAGTTTAAGTCACGCTTCAAACAAATACACGATGTTTCAATTGTTTATCTGGGAATCATCTATTAAATATTTGTAATTCTATAAACTGCTGTGAACATT
Organism: Anabrus simplex; assembly: GCF_040414725.1. NCBI lineage: Eukaryota > Metazoa > Arthropoda > Insecta > Orthoptera > Tettigoniidae > Anabrus > Anabrus simplex. Next base: position 242,504,956 of record NC_090267.1, on the reverse strand, counting down.
GTGTTGCGAAGCACCATTCCTTAATACATAGACGTAATAATAATCGCTCCAGTTCCGGTCCCCGTGAGTCTAGTCAAGGTAATGTTCCATCTATACTGCTAATAATAAGAGTTGGTGTCTGACATTTCTTAGAGGGAGGTCCGTTTACTGCCTGCCGAGGCGGGATAAAGGGAGTGGCTGTGTGGTTGCCATGGAAACGAGGGTGGGGCGACTGCGGTTTGCCATGGAGATAACACTTCAGGGCAGCTCGTCTTGCTGGGAGTTGCCAAACCTGTCACTGTCACTGATAAGAACCTGATTGTTTGTATAAGAGTGATCGCAAATTGGACGACACCGCCTAGCCAGGTAGTCTACAACAGATCACAGCGGTCAGAATGAAGGAGGGAACAAGTGAGCCGGAAGCGAGGGGTAAGAGTATGTAGAAAAGAATGCTGGAATGTGGCAACATCGTGAAATGGCACGTGCAGTGCTCCTCCCTCCAACCTTACCTGTCAGACACCAACTCTTATTATTAGCAGTATAATAATGCGTAGACGCTAACTCAGGGGACTTCGTCCCTTAGGGGATCTCAAGTTTTGCTATCCACAGCCATTGTTAAGGTGAAAGACTCTAGTGTTCGATGGATATCGGTCAGAAGATGTCTGTTGGACAATGCAGCTAACCGTGATTTCGTAATGTGCCCTACTGCACTTTAAAGTTCCGTCCAGGCGAAAGCCGGTCTCGAACCCAGAGTACAGTAGTGAAAGAACTCTCACAGACGTGAGCTGGTGCACATAGCCTTACCTGAACACAGTCCTCTTCATTCAGTCGGGAAAGCACTCTTCTCAGGGATAACATGGGTATAACGGGGCAACATAAAGATAAAACACTAGGACATGTGCCTACTCAGGTAAGAATTCGCTAAATCAAATGAGATAAAAAAAAAACAGAAAACATCGCTGCATTCAAAGTTTAACAAATAGGGATTTATTACACAAAAATAGAATTATTTACAAAGGATAGAGCTTTTCAATATGATAGGGAAAAATGACGCTGAGCCGATGACAACCAGTTCACTGCCTTCACGAACAGCGGTACTGCAATAAGCATGTTATAATAGTGTAAGAAACGCAGTATAGAAAGATGGATATCCGCTTAACTACTCATAAACAGTAATTCCCATAACAATTTACAATGCCTCGCGCCGTCGAACCCTGGTGCAAACAAAAATCACCACAAAATGTACAATGACCTGACTCGGTCACGAACCCTAGTCCCATGACGAGTAAGGCGTCAAAGATACCAATGCAAACAAAATAAAAAGGACACAATCAACATGTACACGCAAGTAAGTATCAAACGGGCCAGTGTTAAAATCTTACGTAAAACAAATAGGACATAAAACAAATCTCTCTCTGCTATCAAAACATGAAGGTCGTTTCTTCCCCTTCCCGGCATACTTGACACACTGCAGACGACCAACTCACAAGCCTGTGACGTCAAGCTCAATGACCTCCACCCTCACCACTCCACTTGCGGCAGTCCCCTAATTTATGAGCTCAAACGGGCGACCGGCTAAAGTCTTGCCTTTCAAAGAAACATCTCACGTAATCTGCTGCTACAGCCCTCTTTTAAATATACCTGGGCTATCTGCCCTCGTCTTAATATCTCCAGCAGTCTCGCAAATCTTACTTATGCCTCTCATGGGCTCAATCCTGGTGCTACAAAAACGCTAATCATTAAGCGATAGTCACATTGCCATACTAGACATCTTCAAATATATTCAATAAACTCTCAATTGTGCTGGGCTCTCTCATATCACTCGCAAATCTTATTTCTGCCTATCATATCTCTTAAATATTCGGACTCGCTCGCTCTATTAGTGAATCTGGGTGAATTACTGGTCACGTCTTGGTCACATCTATACACATCTACGTCTGCAGAACTAAATGCCTAAATGCAATCGAATAAAGTACCTATCTGTAGACTAACCTCCTATGCCCAAAAGAGTTCGATCAGACCCTTGAAAACACATACGTTAAATAACACAATCAAAATGAAATATGAACACGCTAACAAGGACTCTACAAATAACATCTACCTTAAAGTACGGGGTTCGAGTTTGAGGCCTAGCTCTAAATTACATGGAAAATTTTCCTACTACCACAAATCTGTTGACTGACGGCCCCCATATTCCTATCTAAATTTAAATGACATGCTTGAAACAGAATTGGAAAGCTCTGACCTTATTTATCTCGGACATAGCGGAGCGGCCATCCCTGTGGACCACTGGATCTACCACCTCATGATGGACTGTGAAGCTGGCATCAGATACTGTTGACCACTTGGAGACATTCTTGCTTGTGTGGCGTCTTCGTACAGCTCCCTCTGTAGTTGGAAGGTGTCCCCTTCGATGTCGTGCTGATCAGGTGCTCCCGATGTTCCTGGATCGATGCCCGTTGTCGTGTTGGCTTCAGCTCCTGGTTGTGGCTTCTTTGCAATGATGCTGTCAAACACTCGTTCTGACTTGATGCTGGGGTAACTGAAAATAAATTCATATATTACAGACAGTCCAAACTCGATGCCTGTCTCCACTACTATCGTGTCTCACACGTCACCTTGACCAAGTCTCGTTCAGAGTTTTAACCTGGTACACAATAGTTTCTTCACTCCTCTCAGTCACTGTTCTTTCACCCTATCACACGGACAACAAATAGTTTCAGAATTCCTAACCTGAGCCAATATTAATTCTAGCCTTTCGTCCGTAATAACTTGACCTCATAGAAAGATGAAGCTCCTAGTTCATTAGTCTCTTATAAGCAGTACCTCATCTCCCCATAGCATATTCTCACAGGTAAAATCTTAAATTCATCTGAATATTCAAGTTGATTACTTACTTTCATGCAGAAATAGCAGTACTGTTCGTCTGTGCTGCTCGAAGACAAAGCGATGTTCTCAGTACCGACACGCAGTATGACGACTCGTTCAAGCAGTCTTCTTGTCCATGAATGAGTCTGATATGCCAGGCTGCCTTATTTTATAATCCCGTCTCGCGTCATCAAGCCGCTTGGTCGCGTGCAATCTTAGCGCGCCCGGGAAGTTTTCCCGCATTAATTATATCATGAGCTCTAATTAGCGAATGCATTAATGAATGCAGCCCTAATGCCTATCAAAATAAAGCAGAAATTATACAGGTTGCAATTCTTGTCTCAAATCCAATGCAACTCTTCCGTAACCAAAGATATTAATTTAATTCTTTCTTCCCTCGTAATATAAGTTTTGCCGGGATCTGGGAAGCGTCCCCAATCTTCATCAAGAGGCTTGGCTTGGGACATAACTCCTTTTAATGAGTTCTGGAGATTTCTCATAATGACGCTCGCGCTCACTTCACCTAAGAATGCTTCTTCTGGACCCCTTTATGACATATACTGTAAGACATTGGCTTCGTGGGTGGCCTTGTGTGATTCCAATATCCAATACTAAAATTAATCCAATTGTCCCAATGAACAGAATGGTTCAGTAAGTCAAAGTCTAATAAGACGACTGTGTTTGGAAGACATTTCTACTGATGTCGAATTTACAGGCATTAATAAAAACAAAATTTCTTCAACTATTTTTTATAAGAATTTGGGTTAAATATTTAATGGGAAATGACGTCATTTTTTGTTTAAAATGATTACCTATTGACGTCATAGGCAATAATACGCCTCCTTCTTCCTTTAACATCGAGCTCGATAGCTGCAGTCGCTTAAGTGCGGCCAGTAACCAGCAATCGGGAGATGGTGGGTTCGAACCCCACTGTCGGCAGCCCTGAAGATGGTTTCCGTGGTTTCCCATTTTCACACCAGGTAAATGCTGGGGCTGTACCTTAATTAAGGCCACGGGCGCTTCCTTCCCATTCCTAGACCTCTCTTATCCCATCGTCGCTATAAGACATATCCGTGTCGGTGCGACGTAAAACAAATAGCAAAAAAAAAAATTCTTTTAACATTTATTATTGGGTTATTCCATCTCATGTTAAGCTCGCTGACCCTACCTTTTTCTAAACTATCCCAGTGGAACTTCTCTTAAGTGCTAACATTTTCTGGAAAACACTATTATCCGAAAAAGTTAGAATTTTACCCTATGTCCTTGCACGCCAAATAAAATTAGGTTGGATTCTCACAGGACGTCTTCCAAAAAACTTGGTGCAATCCAAGTCTCAATGCCATTAAATCACTGCAAGTGACCAGCCTCAATTTGAAAGATTTTCGAAATTTGAAAAATTGTTCTCCAGAGATTCTAAAGTATACAGTTCAGGAAGAAATCTGTTAACAGCTGTTCCAGCAAACTACTTCTCGCGCATCAGTGGGCAGATTTGTGGTTCAGCTTCCTCGTATCCGAAATCCACCTGTTTTAATCAAAACTTAACCTTGCGCTCTTAAGGCTTTTTTTTTTTTTTTTGCCATCGAATCTAAATAGAAGAATGACCTCTTTCTTGAACAACAATATTCCCAATTTATGGTCCGGCTACATGTCTAAATGGTTAGCGTGCTGGCCTTTGGTCACAGGGGTCCTGGGTTCGATTCCCGGTAGGGTCGGGAATTTTAACCATAATTGGTTAATTCCGCTGGCACAGGGGCTGGGTGTATGTGTCGTCTTCATCATCATTTCATCCTCATCACGACGCGCAGGTCGTCTACGGGTGTTAAATGAAAAGACCTGCAACCATGCAAGCCGAACATGTCCTCGGACACTCGCGGCAATGAAAGCCATACGCCATTTCACTTTTTCCCTATTTATGGAAGAATATGAAGCTCTAGACCACATGGAGGTTGTAGAAAGAACTGAAGATTCTAGATTTTCAAATTCGGTCTACCTTAATCGCCATCCTATCTGGAAAAATGAAAATCATCGTGACAATATTCGAGTAGTTTTCAATGGTTCCGCATGGGGTTCTCAAGCGTTTCCTTAAATGATACTCTTCTGACTTGTTCTCCAATTCAAGCTGATTTATCTACTATTATTCTAAATTTTCGTTTGTTTCCTGTTGCGGTGATAGCTGATATTCAGCAAATGTATCGTCAGATTTTAATCGATCCTACACAACAGGATTATCAAGGAATTATTTGGCGTGATAACCCTAGGAAAACGGTGAAGGTCTTTCGTTTAAAAACTTTGACTTATGGTTTAAAGCCTTCCGCCTTCTTTAGCTATTAGGACTCTTCAGCATCTTGCTGAATTGGATGGTCACTTGTTTCCTCAAGAAGTGAAACAAGCTTTAACTTCTTCCTTCTATGTAAATTACTTTTTAATCTTCATTTTCCTCAGTGTTAGAAGCCACTCAAGTCGCTAAAGGTTAAGTTCAATTGCTTAAGGGTGGTGGATTTTTTGTGCATAAATTGTGATCTAATGCTAGTGAGTTTGTTACTTTCTTTCTTTCCAGATGAGAATCAGGCTTTTGATTCTGTGGAATTATTTAAGGACGAAACAACTATTATGGCCTTCGGCTTATATTGGTGTTCTGAAAAGGATTCATTTACCTATAGAGTAGCATTATCATCCGAATGTCCCTCTACTAAACGTCAATACTTAGCTCCGATAGCAGTTATCGTGAAACTTTCTATGCAGGACTTGTGGTCTTTGAAAGCTGATTGGGATGAAATTGTACCTCAAACTTCTTCAAAAATGGCTTAAGTACAGGAGTAGTCTTGAAATTTATGCTATTTCTATCCCTAGAGTTCTGATAAAGCATTCCCCTGGAGACAATATAGAACTCCACTTATTTTTTGATAGATCTGAAAAGGTATACGAATTTTGTGCTTACATTGTTTCGAGAAATGGACTGTATTTTTCTAATCTCAAGTCCCCAAATCCAAGGTAGCTCCTTTTTTTGCTATTGGCTTTAAGTCACACTGACACAGAGAGGTCTTATGGCGACGAAAAGGTAGCTCCTTTAAAAATCATCTCTATACCCAGATTATAGCTTTGTTCTGCTTTACTTGCTGTGGAATTAGTCAACAAATTACTTCGAACTTTGAAAGCTGATATCTTTAAGACTTTTTATTTGACCGATTCTACCATCGTTTTGTTTTGGTCAGCTAAGCGTTTTGCTCATTGGCAAACTTTTGTGGCTTGTAGAGTTGCAAAAATGCAGGAAAAAATTATGTAGATATGTGGCATTATGTTCCCACTCGTGAGAATCCTGCTGACGTCATTTGGAGATGATGTACTCCTAACAATTAGCAAGGTTTCAATTTTATAGGCATGATCCTTCTTGGCTCATCCAGTCACCTTCACAATGGCCCAGTCATCCTAATCTGGAGGTTGTCAAGCCAACAGAAGTTCGTAAAACAGTAATTGATGTACATGTCGCCATGGAAATGTATCCATTTCTTCAAAAATGTTCTACATTTCACAAACCTGTGCGAGTGATGGCCTACATACTAAGATGGAAGTTTTTTGTGTTAGACCAGCCTTTGAAGCCTCAACCATTTCTAACTAATGTTGAATTAAGAGAAGCTACTACCAATATTTTATTTCTCTTACAAGAGGAAGTTTTTCCTGAAGAATTTTGTTCTCTTAGCAAGGATCTTCCCTTGGCCAAGAGTAGTAAGCTTTTGTCTTTGTCCCCTTATCTTGATCAGGAAAACATTTTAAGGATAGGGGGCAGACTTTCTTCTTCTACTTTTCCTGAAGATAAAAGGCATCCTATTATAAGGCAATTTTATTAACAAAATTTGCACGCTGGTGCTCGCACTTTGCTATACATTATCCAGGAACATTATTGGCTTATTAATGGAATTTATGAGGTCAATTCCGTAATAAATAAATGTGTTAGATTTTTCCGTGCCAACTCTTTACCTGCGTCTCAGCTTATGGGTGATTTGTCTTCCTTTAGATCACAATGTTGTCGTCCTTTTTCATACATACACCGGCGTTGATTGCGTGGGTCCTTTATTCTATCGAACTAATCCCATGAGGTCTACCTCAAAGACTTTAGGTAAGACTTTTATTGTCCTGTTTGTATGTATAGTAACAGGAGCCATTCATCTTGAACTTGTAACTAATGCCTCTACTTATTTCTTAGCTGCATTTTCTCTATTTTCTTCTCGTAGATGCGTTCATTCAGAAGCTTTTCTGACAATTCGAGAACTTTTTTGGAGCTTCTGAAGAACTGACACGGGACTTTTCCTATCCTTCAGCTCAAGTAAAAATACAAGATTTTTCTCACATAAATGGATTTAAGTGAAATTTTATCCCCCCTCCCCTTTATGGACCTCATCATGGTGGTCGTTGGGAATCTTGTGTGAAGCTTACCAAACTGAATTTGAAGAGAATTTTAAATTTACCTACTTTTTCTTATGAAGAATGTAATACTTTTCTCATTCTAATTGATGGTATAGTTAATTCTAGGCGAATTACTCTTTTATCTGAAGATCCTCAAGACCTCCTTCCACTCACTCCCGCGCACTTTCTGATAGGACAGTCATTGTCTTCCTCTCCAGTGTCGCTTCGGAGACTTGATGATTCCTAACCAATTTTATGGAGAAAAGTGGAAGCATATCGTGACAAATTCTATCAATTCTGGCGGCTGGAATATCTGGTGAAAGGTAAGTGGAAGGTGGACCAACGTAACATCCAAGAGAATGACTTGGTACTCCTGCGAGTACCAAGCACTTCTCTAGTTTATCAATTTGGGAGAGTTGTCCAACATTTTGCAGGATATGACAAAAGTATTCGGTTTGTTAAGGTCAGCACAAGTAATGGAGTCATTATTAGGCCCATTACTTCTGTTTATCCTCTTTGTCTCGATCCTTCATGATTGATTTTTAATATTTCTGTGTGTCCTGGAATAATTATTTTTTGCTATTCTTTCTGCACTCCCCCCAGTATGGTTCATGCTTCACATGAACGTACTCGCAGTTTGATGACAAATTTATATACACACTTTTTAAATCTCGGCACCTCTCGCTTTTTATCAACTTCGTTATTTAATGATGTTCATGACCCTGTGGTCATTAATTCCAAATTTTCTTATTGGCTACTATCACCTGGACTTGTTACGCACGTCATCAACTTTCACGCTGATTGATATGATGATGTAACCTTTCACCGCTGTCTTCCCTTTGATTGTTTATTCCTTTTAATTTATTATTTAGTGTTCTCTAAATTATTTATTTACTAATATTCCTTCAGGACCTTTTTTCGGATTTTTGCAGTATTTTTTATCCTGTTATTATTTTATGTAGTAACTTAATAAATTGTTAGTTTTCCAGCGATATTTTCCGTCTTCCGCCTCTAGAACATTCCATCCCTGTCCATAATGCTAGCAGCAGACTCACTACCTTGCATTCAGCCATCAGAAGGTCAACTACTCGCCAGCGCAACTTTGGCTCTCGTTTCAGCTCTGAGCCACGCAGTCATGTCAAGAGGCAGCTAGGATACACTTCACTCACCACCTCCGTGGCAGAGTTTTTCATGTTCAACGCAGAAACACATCAGATGGCAGTTTGGACTCTGCATTTAACAACGATTTATTATTCTGCTTTTCTTCGCGCATCGCCAGTAGCACTAAGTTCTCATGGCTCTTCTTTTTAAAATATTGCTGAAGACTGGTTCGTCTAGCCACCGGTGAAGGTCTGTTCACCTGTTTTTTTTGCTGGTCATAGAAATTTGATGGCTGAAGTCTTTAAACGCTGTTATCCGTTTTTCGATAGTTTTATTGAACCTTTTCTCCTTGGAGAAGCGCTACAAATCTTTCCTCTTCAAGATGCTGGCATCTAGTTAAGTAGTTTTATTGAACTTCTGTCAATCAATTTTCTTTTCTCTATTTAAATTTAACGTTTTATTGTAATATTTAATTCACTTTAATACTTTCTTGATATCAAAACTTTAGTATCTTAAATTATGGTTTGACATTAGTCAGCCTACAATGTAGCTTATATGGATTTCTTTCGGCTTATGCTGAATTTTTATAGTTTAAGTGAGACATCCGTCTTATCTGCATTCATGATTGAATGTGTAGTACCCGTGGGTGTTTAGCTCAAGGTCACGCACTTAACTACCTTTAAAGATTGTAAACTTTTTGCTTCTTTTACTGTTATTATTTTTCTTATTTTTTCTTAATACTGTTAAAATGAATTGTGTAAGTGCTGTTCCTTACAACCCACTTTTCTGTTCTCTCTTTATCCCCGAAGAATTTTGATCCTTTTTCTAAGGTTTCTCCAATGAATTTACAGAAATATTGGTGGTCACAGTAAGTTACGTGAATGATTCAAACGAGTAACTTATAATAGTTTCAACAGGAAGAGACCGGCTGATTTTGAATTCTACATGCACCTTTTTATTTTTTAGAAATTCTGGAATAACACACTGGAGTAATATAATAATTTCGTGTGGCTATTTTTAGCCGAGTAGGCCTACAGCCCTTGTAACGCAGACCCTCCGACGAGGGTGGGCGGCATCTGCCATATGTAGGTAACTGCGTGTTATTGTGGTGGATAGTGTTATGTGTGGTGTGTGAGTTGCAGGGATGTTGGAGAGAGCACAAACACCCAGCCCCCGGTCCATTGGAATTAACCAATGAAGGTTAAAATCCCCGACCCGGCCGGGAATCGAACCCGGGACCCTCTGTACCGAAGGCCAGTACGTTGACCATTCAGCCAACGAGTCGGACACACTGGAGTGAATGGTAGCAGTATCTAAAATAGTATAAATAATACACAGTGTGATTCAGCCGCCCCTGCCAATACCGTTTGCTGCCGCCCAACTAACGTGCTCATGGTTACAGGTGTGCTATCCCCTTCATGCGGACTGTATGGTACTAATGTTCAGTGAGCACATTTTGCACACGATTCTGAGCCCTAGCGAAATGTTATATCATCCGTTCGGCAAAATATGACTCCTTGGAATCATGTAGCTGCGTTAATGTGTCGTGCCTCGTGACGAGGTGTAACGTGGAGGGGAATCAATGCATAAAACTAGGTAACAGTACAATAATAATGCCTTAAACACAGAACCGGATGGCGTATGTACTCTGCGCTCGTCGTACTACCAGCACGTTTCCAGCAGTATAGCGTAGCGGATGTGGTTAGGTGTTCGCCTAACAATGGACGGAATGTGCCAGCGGCGGTTCGAATCTGGATAGCTGAAGCATCGGTATGATGTTTGATTACGTAAAGACAGGGATACCATTGCCACATTCAAACAGTACAATGAAGCTGTGCCCTGTGCATACTCCTCAGGTTAGGGGCTGAAAGTCCTGGAATCTCGGCTGTCATTCGGCATGTTTTCCAAGGGGGAAGTTTTCATTCCCCTTCCCGAAGGGAAGGGGCGGGCCACCTAGAAGGTTACGCCTTCTCTCTGGCCAGGAGATTTGGCGGGGTTTGGGGATTTGGAGAGGTTTGATATTAGAGGGAAGAAGCTTTGGATTTAGTGGAGCAGGTGTGTTTGGCCTCTTGGCTAAGGTGCAGTGTCCGTCCTTTTGCTTTTTATTGATTTCTGAGTGTTACATACATTACATGTTTTTACAATGGTTTACAATCATTAATTGGTTTACATATAAAGGCTTATCTTCTAATGGTGGTGCGGTTGTTGGGGAGGAATAGTGGGGCGATTTGTTGAGAGGAGGAGGTGATGTTGGCTAAGGCGGTGAGAAGGAGTAGAAGGAGCTGGGAGTTTTGATATGAGTTAGGTGGGTGGGTGGGGAAGGTTTGCTTTTGGGTTGGGTTAGGTTGGGAGCGGGTGGGTTGTTGAGGAGGAGATCGTGAAGGTTCCACCCGGTGGTGCTTCCCGAAGAGTTGTAACCCTTGTTGGATGAGACGTTGGGTTTCTTCGGGAAGCTGGGGTTGGAGGCGTATCATGAAGGTTGGCCCGCCTGTGCTGTGGATCCTGGTGGCTTTGTTCAGCTGAAGGCCCGTTCGCCGTAGTTCTTGGATTACTAGTTCTGTTGGGATGGCTGGGTTCACGCCTCTGATGACGCAGCTGGGGTTGTTGTTGTTGGTGCTGGGGTCTGGTGCTGGTGGCGGTGCTTCGTTGGTCTCGGACTCGGGAGCTGGTGTATTTGGTCTGCTTGTTTCCATGGCCTTGTTGTGAGTTTCTTCATTTGTCGTTGACCGGGTAGGACTGGGGAGGGTGGTGGGGGACATCATGATGGGAGTGGAGTGGGCCATGGTGGTGATGGTTATAGGGGTATAGGGAGAGCTGCGGGCGGGAGTGGTAGCCATTGTGGTTGTAATGGTAGTGACTGAGGTGGTAAGCGGATGGGTTGAAGGTTGGGGAGGTGGGATGTACTGCGGTGTTCTTGTTGGTGGTGGCTGGCGAGGTGGCTGGGTTCCCGGTTTCCGTTCTCGTTCGAACTCTTTTTCCAGGTGAGCTGGGCATGGAGCTGTGGTGAAATATTTCCCGGAGATGTAAATTCCATTGATCAGTGCCTGGTGGACTTCTTGTGGCGTGGCTAGTTCAATTAGGAATTTATCCGTTGGTAGGCCGTTCTCCAATAGTCTGGTGGCGTTGGTGGCTGCTATTCCGTGTCTGCGGAGCAGACGAAGGATTATCTCGTCTGTGGCTGTGGGATCTACGTCATTGAGGATTATGTTGGGCATTGTGAGGGAGGCCGACTTCCGGTTTGGTGTCAGGCCCAGTTTTGCTTTGTTGTCACGGCTAGGGCACTGAGTTAAAGCTGGAGTGTTCCCTAGCCGTATTAAAAGTGACGTAGATCGACAGAGGAATACGTTGACATGCTCCTCATTTATGGGGAAGCAAGACAAAATGCGTGCGAGGCACTACGTCTGTACCAGGAACGGTATATCGACATGCGACTCCGGGCTGCTACGACATTCCGCCATGTTGAAAGACGCCTAAGGACAACAGGCGTGATTTCCAACCAGCCTCCATTCCGCGATAGGCCTGTTACATCGGTTGAAAGAGATGAGGGCGTTCTGGAGGCAGCTCGTAATAATCCACACATCAGTACAAGGGCGATTGCACGACATGTGAACACCAGCCAGCCGTCCGTCTGGCGAATACTGCATGAGCATACATTTCACACATATCACCTTGAGATACACCACAGCTCCATGGGCGCGATTCCGAAGCTCGAATGGAGTTCTGTCGGCAGGCTGGACAATGATGCAGCACTCGTATCGGATACCTTGTTCTCGGACGAATCGCGCTTCCACAATAATGGAGTCCGGATAATCCTCACTGGGTGAAATACGATGGGGAGTGAATGTTTGGTGTGGAATCTTAGGGGATCGCCTGCTTGGACCTTATTTCTTTGAGGGCCATTTGACGGGCCCACGCTACCTGCACTTTCTGCGTCAGGAAACTCCCACTGCTGCTGAAGAATGTGCCCTTGCACGATCGTTTGACTATGTGGTTTCATCAGGATGGAGCTCCACTACATTCGACTTTGCCCTTTCGTAACCATCTGAACGAGAAACTGCCAGGAAAATGGATAGGACGATGAGGACCTGTTTCCTGGCCCGCCGGATCACCGAATTTAACGCCGTTAGACTTCTTCTTGTGAGAACATTTGAATAACATCGTTTACACTCAAGCACGGAAAACCCTGACCAGCTCCGGCAACTCATCACGGACGTCTGCCGAGCAATTACATCTGGAATGCTTGTAACGTTCCAGACGTTACAGTGTAATTATGTTAATTTTATTATGTGTAATTAATTCAGGAATTTAACGTCATGATATTTATTTTGGTATGTAATTGTATTATAATTCATGTTTAATCATTTGCTCACTATCATTTCATTACTTTGTAACTACGACTTGTAAACGAGGGCTGAATATTCTAATATTCACTTAGATTCTTGCGACATTTGTTTAAAATTAACTTGCAGTAGATTTCCGCTATCTTGCCACATCACCAAGGAAGGAGAAAGGACAAATTTAGACACCAAGTTCTGGGAAAGCGAGCACGTGTTCACGCGTCCTGACGAAAGCTACCGTATTTCGACCAGAATTATTCAAACTGATCAACGTCTATATTTTCAAAGGAGCGTCATATTGCCATGGATACTGAGAGAATGGACCAATAGAAGAACAGTTAATATCAGAGTTAAGACCCGTCAACTCTAATATCTGGAGTAGGGAGAGACATGTCATCTGATTGGACCACGTGTAGCGACCTGTAATTAGCGCCAGTGAAGGTTATAAAAGGGCATGTTGGAGCTCTTGGCTTCATCTTGCTCTCATCTTAGATCTTGGATCTTCTACGTGACCTGCTACTTGATCTTCTTCGTTTGATTCTACGTTTGTAATTACTTCATTTACCACGACGTGGTACTTAGAAATTCTGAATGAGGGGTGTATAGCCACTCTCATGAGGAAGTACGTACAGCTCGGCTACAAGACCGGTTTGAACCAGTCTAAGTCAATAGGTAGTATTAATCTAAATAGAAATGAAACTTCAGAGAACATTTTCAGTAAAGTTGGAAGGATTCTTAATTGAGTATCCTCTCCAAATAACCCAAGGTGGTTCTTTTAACTATGACTTAGGGCTTATCTCCAATATATGGGATAAAGCATAATAGGGAGTGTTAGTTTTGAAGTCATCTTCCAATTAGTGGTGGGTGCAATTTGCAAGGCAGGAATGGTACTTGGCTGCAGATGAAGAGATATCAAAGACGACCGATGATGTTCCCGCTACAAGGATGGAAGCTTCCCAAGGACCAGCAGAACAAGACTAAATGGTGAGCAAGCGAGTTAAAGATATTGCAAGTTTTCGCGAAGTAGAGTCATTCAATTTTCTGTTAAATTCATTTTTTTTTATTTTAAATTCAGTCTTCGTTAAACCGTCGTCATTTATATTAAATCTAATAAATAGTATTTTTCTAGTTCACTTTAATCAATCTGCCTTAATTAGCCTTTTGATTTTTAATTCTCCTGCTTAATGATTAGTGCACTATCACCCCACCCCTGTGATAAGAGTCCGTCCAAGCTTGATTATAAATTTTTATCTTTAAGTCTTCAACTTAAAGATTGGCGCCCTTAGCTTGAATGGTTGCATTTCTCATTTGATGATTGTTCTCCGAGAGGGGAAGTCACATGCTTCAGCGCGCAATATGATCTATTGGACACCGGGCCCGAAAGTGCATATACCAAGACGGTCATCACATCGAGCATTGTCAGGGCAGTTGTGTTTCTATTATTTCCGGTCTGTACGTGTCCAGCCTAGTAACTAATCGGTCCTTCTGAGGGACACAAACACATTCATTCACACACAATTAGCACGAGAGAGTTATTGAACTTACATTGCCTGCGGTATGTATTAAATAAATGTTTCACAAATTTATAATCTCCGCCCCTGACTCGACTCTTCCACCTGACATACAAGCCCGCTCCGCCACACCTTTACCAACTGCACTACTGTTCCGTCGGACACACTGGGCAGTTTATAGCAAATATTAGGTTTACTGCGGTCACAATATCAAATTAGTGTTTCGCCGGCGTGTCAGGTTCATATGATCTAGAAGGCACACGCACGTCTTCCAGTGTTTAATATGAGTATAACATTACGGTGCCCTATCATGGTGAGGCGGTAAATACCAAGATATCCGGTTGTGTTGTCTGAGCATACCGGCTGGGCAGATGTTTTCAGGACGGAATTAATATTTTGGTCCGCCTCTGTGGTGTAGTGGTTAGTGTGATTAGCTGCCACCCCCGGGGGCCCGGGTTCGATTCCCGGCTCTGCCACGAAATTTGAACAGTGGTACGAGGGCTGGAACGGGGCTCACTCAGCCTCGAGAGGTCAACTGAGTAGAGGTGGGTTCGATTCCCTCCTCAGCCATCCTGGAAGTAGTTTTCCATGGTTTCCCACTTCTCCAGGCAAATGCCGGGATGGTACCTAACTTAAGGCCACGGCCGCTTCCTTCCCTCTTCCTTGGCTATCCCTTCCAATCCCATCCCTCCACAAGGCCCCTGTTCAGCATAGCAGGTGAGGCCGCCTGGGTGAGGTACTGGTCATTCTCCCCAGTTGTATCCCCCGACCAAGAGTCTGAAGCTCCAGGACACTGCCCTAGAGGCGGTAGAGGTGGGATCCCTCGCCGAGTCCGAGGGAAAAGCCGATCCTGGAGGGTAAACAAATGATGATGATGATAGGTAGGTAAGGTAAGGGTTATTCTGCCAAGAGGCTGGTCCGAACCTCCGCAGAGGTGTTCCTGAGCCGGAGTTTACGTGCGGTAGGGTGGCCAGTTCCTTACGGAATCCGGTGTTTCAACACGGCTACGGCCGTTAGCAAAATGATGATGATGATGAATATTTTGGGTTGCATACAACTGTACTGGAAAGGGCGGCTGAATCACTCCGTATATAAGCTAGCCATTGTACCCGTGCTTCGCTACGGTATTCTACATTGTATACGGATTTCTCCGTAAATTACTGTAAAGAAAGTGAGTAAGAGTATATTAAATTGCGTGTCTCTTTGCGCTATCAGAAAAACAAACCAAGGAAGACATCATACGTTGTTTCCGATGTAAGGTAGGCATTGGGGAAACTTTGTTTGTACTGGTAGGCCATTTTTCCTACTGCCAATCACAACTGCGTTCCGGAGTTTCTACTGTAACGGCGGACTCGCTTGGCAACTGCAATTCACAGTTGAGATGGAAAGTTTTCGTTATAAAAACAGGCCTCTTCTCCTAATACCAGTCAAAGTCGAGCTGGAAAGACTCGATTAAAATAGAAAAATGCAAATTGAAGGGCGATTGTGCTACCTGTTTTTTAATACGGCTTACCGTTTAGCCACCTATTATCTCGAAATGAAGGTCTTCACGGTCATTAAAATTGCATCCTTCTTTCAAATATTTTCCGGGCCCAAAGTTACATTTTTGAACAGCTTTTGAATTTTTCCTCGAAGGAAAGGGTGTCCAGGTTTCGGGATTAGCACTTGCATACATACGGAGTAATTAAAGAAGAAAGTAATACAGTTAAAGAAGTTGAAATTAATAGAAAGTAGGATTATCACTGAAGACAGCCGTATAGAACAACTATGTAAATACCAAGTGGATGAATTTGAAAATAAAATGACCCTTAATAAATTGTGATGGTATGAGTTACGGATATAAAAAGGCAGTAACAGGGGAGAAATTTAGGTGCAGGGATTCTTAGGTAAAGAGAAGAAGATGACTTATGGTGGTATTACTTAAGCCTTCAGAGGCAAGGCAGAGGCAAGAAATTAAAGCCGAAAACAAAAGTAGAACAGAATATTGTAAAAATTATAGCAAATGATAGAACTTCGCGGTACTGTTCAAATATTAACAACGCTCCTTAGTGCTATTCGAGGATGATTGTAAACTCCAGTGATATTCTGCCAAGATCCCGCAGAATGGCCAATTAACATCTCTCTTGCTTTCTACCCAAGGAACAACCACGAGTTTACAGGAATGATGGCGAAACTGGTAATACGTTACTTCCCTGCTGGCAAGCAGTCAGAGTCGTTGCCATGGTAACCTAGAGGTTCGTTATTGGTCTGTCGGTCAATGCAGAGCATGAAAGCCGATTAAAATAGTAATTTTTTCCGTCATTTGAAGAGTAGCGAAATTATGTACATAACAAAAGTTATATATAATGAAGGGGCGTTTCACATATAGTCCACGGATTTTACAGAAAATCAATAGTATAAGATAAAATGGAAGAAAACTGTTCTTGTTTTTCTATAAATCCCCGTCTATGCATATGAAAACCTTCCCCGGGATGATTATACTCTAAATATGAAGTTTTTCGATATCTTTCTAGCCGTTTCGCCGTGATCGTGGAACAAACAGACAAACACGAAAAATAAAAACCAATTATACGGTCTTGAGTTGACCTAAAACGGATAAATATCTAAAAAAATTGGCAAAACAAACAAAATTACAGGTAGCGGACGCCCTACATGTTTATTTATATAGATATAAATTATAAAAATTAATAATTTCTTGTGGCTATTGCTGGCCTAGGGATTTTGCGATATTATCGATATGAGGAAATATCGATACTTATTATTGGTATCGAAAAGATCGTTAGGAAAAATTGAGGAATAGTAATATAAACCGAACGATGGGTAGAAAATTATAATTAAGTGTATACTTCGTGAATAGCCTATTGCCCTAAAAGAAAGAGACGAAATATTTTAATGTAGAAAAAAAGTCGTGACCGATGGCCGAGACATTTGTTCTTATCATTTTGGCTATCCGTTCAGTTATAGTTGTTCTATGTGTGTGCCTAGCGTAGGTATTGTTGGCTTGTTGCATACTGAATACAGTTTTTTTAGCTTGCGAGTAGGCCTAAATCTGAATTATTCACCACATATAATGTTTCTGCGTCGTGGTTTCTCGTGAAATTTACTTTCAATTACGGAAATATCTCAACTGCCTAGTACAGTGTGGATGCAGATATACTGGATAAAAATAGACAGTTAAGTGCCACAATGTAATGAACAATGTTCTAAACATATCCCATTACTTGGATATGCAACTAACCTTTGATCAAGATTTTATACAGTATTATGATCGTTATATTTGTTTTGATTATCTTGTTTTTCTTGGAAATACCGTAATGAAGATGAAAATATGCAGCCTGTTTCCAGTTACTCGACCGGGTCAGGAATGGAATAAATAAAGCCGCCATCTAGCGGCGGGGATAGGAAATGTGCCGGCTGCCGAATCCTGTGGCACTGGAGCCACTTCCGATAATCGAATCGTTTTGATTCCTGTGGAAATCGGCATCCTGTTTTTGAACTGTGACACCATTTGCATGGCTTTTCCGTCCAATTATATTCTTTACTATTATATAATTGTATAATTTTAACGGTGTACCTTGTAAGTGAAGTAGCTTTGTGTACGGAAATTCCTAGATCCGTAAGTTTGCCACAGATAATATCGTAATCTCCCCATTAAGTTCATGGCAAAGCCTACATTCGAGCCAAGGACAATAATGTGGGAAGCCACTACACTAGCCACGGTGTTGGGCGAAGCCAGTTGTGGAATATACACCTATTTTGTACAGTTTATCAAACAGGCCCTGGCTCCGTGGTTTCCGGCCAGGCCGGGGATTTTTACTCAGTCTATGTGATTACAATTGAGGGGCAATCTGACGGTGAAATTGTGACCCCGGTCTAGAAAACCAAGAATAATGGCAGAGAGGATTCGTCGCACTGACCATATGTAACCTGCAGGCCTTCGAGCTGAGCAGCCAGGAGGCCAAGGCCATCCAGTCTAGTGCTAACTTTTTTCTATTTTTTTTCTTTCTTTTTTTCTTTTTTTTCTATCAAACATTTTTCTAATGCTTGTGTATCCATTTGTCCCGTTCCTTTATACACAATCGGGGATGAAGTGAGATGAATTTATATGGTATGTTTCTACGGCCGGATGTCCTTCCTGGCGCCAACTTCTGATGAAGAGCTGATGAGAATATGAATTAAACTGGGTACGGAGCTGGAAGAAATCGGCTGTGGTCTACGAACTGGGAACATCACGGCATTTTCCTGGAATTGAAAATGGGGAAACCACAGTAAACCATTCCCAGAACAGCCAACGGTGCGGTTTGAACCCACGCGTTTCCCGAATGCAGAGCTTGGCTCCATAGCCGTAGCACGTAGCTGTTACTCATGCCATTTCATTTAATTCAAATTTATTTTCCCTTACTAATAAACACAGGGATATTAATTCACTAAGCTGTTTCCACACCCGTTAAATGTAAGGTGAAAACCTTGCGAGCATTTGTCGAGTAACAATGGCGCAAGCTGGAGAGCGTTTTCCACCTGAATGATCACAGGTCTAAAAAATAGGAAGCGACAAAGTTTTAGCAAATTGGTCTCGGCGGTGGCAGCTGCTCCTTCACTCAAATTGCTTTTTCTTTTCCCCATTCTTGGATCATTTGATGTCGATTAACCGGAGCATGACTGCTCCTTTCTTCAGCTATTCAACATGTGCTTACGTGTTTCAATGGCCTCTTGGTGCGCCCACGCTACGCTCGTAATGCTTTGTTGAATTTCCTCTGACAAGTATAGGCTATTGGTTGAATGGAGCAAAATAATTTTGACCACCATAGTAGTACGGTACAGTACTTGTCTAAAACTCGATCACGCTGATTCACCGAATTTCATAAGATCTAGGTAGTATCCCCCAAAGATGGTGTCCGGCGCCATGCTAAATGGTTGGTGTGTTGGCCTTTGGTCACAGGGGTCCCGAATTCGATCCTCGGTAGGGTCGGGAATTTTAACCACCATTGGTTAATTTCGCTGGCACGGGGGCTGGGTGTATGTGTCGTCTTCAACATCGTTTCATCCTCATCACGAAGTACAGGTCCCCTACGGGAATCAAGTCATAAGACCTGCACCTGGCGATCCGATCTTGTCGTCGGACACTCCCAGCACTAAAAGCCATACGCCATTTCATTTTCTTCCAAGGAAGTGAGATCACAAATTAAACATGTTTTTAATGTCATTGTATTTTACGTCCCATTTTTATGATTTTCAATCTGTGAGGTGCCAGAATTTTATCTCCCAGGATTTGTTTAACGTAAATCGTAAATGTACCGGCACGAGGCTGACGTTTTTGAGCATCTTAAAATACCACCGGGCTGAGGCAGGATCGAACATTGCCTAGTTGGGCTCAGAAGACCAGCGCTCTACCGTCCGAGCTACTTCAGCCCGGCGCAAATTAAACAATCCATACATAGCTCTGTTTCAGACTATCTCTCTTGTTCGGGAGTGGAATTTGAGTGATATCACGATTCATAAGCTGCAATGAAAGTAGCGAAAATCATGCTGGTGCAAACAAGTGCGAACAGTAACGGAAGGGCACTTGGGACGAGGAGATAAAGGCTAATTTAGGAATGAGCTCGATGGATTAAGCTGTGCGCATGAATCGCCATTTTTCTTTCTACAAGTTGCTTTACTTCGCACCGACACAGATAGGTCTTATGGCGACCATGGGATAGGAAAGGGCTAGGAGTAGGAAGGAAGCGGCAGTGGCCTTAATTAAGGTACAGCCTGATGTGAAAGTGGGAAACCAAGGAAAACCATCTTCAGGGCTACCGAGAGTGGGGTTCGAACCCACTATCTCCCGAATGCAAGCCCAATGCTGCGCGCCCCTAACCGCACGGCCACCTCACTCGGTAAACCGCCTTCTATAGTGGTGGTCATGTAGCGAATGGGGAGAGTAACGGACTCTGCTATGGAGGGTAAGAGAAGAAGAGAAATTAAAGAGTTAACTGAAGATAAGTGGTGCAGAAATAGCAGATATCGTAATATTAGTAGCAGGGTTTTAGAGGCGATTGGTTCACTGACAGTGATTTGCAGACTGTACGTTGAAAGGCATACTAACTACTTTTACAGCTTTCAGACACACTGAAGTGGTGCAGGTTTGACCCGCAGGACACATCGATAAATCTACCGATACTAGGTTAGTGTATTCAATTATCATTAGACTAAGCCGGAATCGAACCCGAAAATTTAGGTTCATAAAGCCGGTACTTTCGCATATGAGCCACCCAGTCCAGCTGTACAGTCTATAATGAAATTCGTATATGTATGTATGTATGTATGTATGTAACGGTAAAATAACGGAAGTGGGGAAAGGAGGGGCGTGACAACTCATTGCCATAGGCGGTCGTAGAGGCCAATGCATGTTGGATTTTCGAAATGAAAAATGTCCCAGTGGTTCGTTTTTTAAAGTAGAACACGGTGTCAATCACGTCAAAAACTTTATTGTTTAAGAAAAGAGCAAGATAGGGAATGATCAACTTATATCCGGACATTTTGAGAAGTAAATTTTCACAGAGGGTACATACATGGCTAGAATGCTCAGAATGGTCGCGAGATATTTCTTTCGGTCTTGGTCAGTACTTCGGTGATTGTTAACGATGTTATAAACCCATGGATGAATAAAAGTTTCGTCGGCAACACCGACTGAAAACTTCGTAAAAAATCTTGGTTGAAGAATTAAAATAATCCCCATCTACTAATATCTAATACTAATATTTCGCGGTTAAACTTCCAAATATTCAAATATGTAAAAATAAAAAATGCCCAATGTGTCCAAAGAAAGAAACGAATTTTAAAAGTACGTTGTCCGCCTCTGTGGTGTAGTGGTTAGCGTGATTAGCTGCCACCCCCGGAGGCCCGGGTTCGATTCCCGGCTCTGCCACGAAATTTGAAAAAGTGGTATGAGGGCTGGAACGGGGTCCACTCAGCCTCGGGAGGTCAACTGAGTAGAGGTGGGTTCGATTCCCACCTCAGCCATCCTGGAAGTGGTTTTCCGTGGTTTCCCACTTCTCCTCCAGGCGAATGCCGGGATGGTACCTAACATAAGGCCACGGCCGCTTCCTTCCCTCTTCCTTGCCTATCCCTTCCAATCTTCCCATCCCTCCACCAGGCCCCTGTTGAGCATAGCAGGTGAGGCCGCCTGGGCGAGGTACTGGTCATTCTCCCCAGTTGTATCCCCGACCAAGAGTCTGAAGCTCCAGGACACTGCCCTTGAGGCGGTAGAGGTGGGATCCCTCGCTGTGTCCGAGGGAAAAGCCGACCCTGGAGGGTAAACAGATGATGATGATGATGAAAAGTACGTTCCGTATATACCTGGGATCTGTGCAATTAATGCGAAAATATTTCATTTGATGAGTAATTTTATATTTGGAGACCATTTAGCTCCTTAGAATATGTAGTATTAGAATGGGCCAAAGAGAATTTGTTCATGTGTGTTGGTAACAAATTCTGCAACTGCTTTTTGGCGTAAAGATTACATTTTTACATGTGGAAAATAAAAATTCACGTCTATACTACTTTCGAAGATTGATTTCACTCCATTAATTAACTCTCTCTGTGGATCAGTAGTAGAGTGTCGGCCTCCGGATCCCAATATAGTGGGTTCAAACCAGCAGAGTTAGTCGGAAATCTGAAGGGTAAAAAACGACCTATCGGTACTCCATGCCACCACTATCTTTGGTGACACACTTGCGACAAAATTAATTATAACTCAGCCATAGTCACCCGATCGAGTTCCAGTTCCTTTTCCATTCAATAAAGTAAATCGGGGAGTCAAAATTGACACACAGACAGCTTAAATGGCACCAAATTAAAATGCCTACACACAGTAATCGAGGCCATATGATTATTATCAGCCATTTACTTTTTACACAGAAAAAGTACGCATATCTTATTTCTTGACCCCTCCCTCGCCCCACCCCCATGCCCTCAACCAAATTAAGTGAATTTGGTACATGAAACTTCGGTACTGTTCCTAGTTAGATACGACGTACTTTATAAACACACTGAAAATGTACCGTATAAATAACACCACTGTTCTGGACGTATCGTTAATCTTTGTCATGTGTCGATCCGTAAGAGCGAACTGGTAAATTATGACAGATTTTCCGCGTGAGCGCGATATATTTACCATCCAGCATAATTATACGGTGACCGAACAGCTATCTGTGCACTTCAGCAAAACGGAATAACGCAACGCCATCAGTTCCTATTTTATATGTCTGTCTATATACACAGTCTATTTCATGTACTCTGTATTTTTTTCTCATTTTCAACCTACGTTGTATTCTTTTTCATCTCATCATAATGAGTAACATTTAAATTATCAGCCGAGGCTACACAAGGGATATCGAGCTCGTTATTTTCGTGTAGCCTGCATAAAGTTTGTATCCATGCAAAATTCTCGAACGAATTCAAAATTGTCTCCAATTTACCTCTTAAAACTTGGTGAACTATCAATAGTCTTAGAACTCAGCATTTCACGTGTACTAGCCCCTTTGAAGAAGTGGGAAAATTATCCTTCCCAGAATGATGCAAATCGTATCTATATAGGGTGAAGCGAAATTCGCGCACTTGGGCGTCGCAGCGCGACTCCTCACATGCCAGCAATAAAAAAAAAGTCTCTCACAAAATTTCTTCCTGCGAGTATATCCGGCAGAAAAAGGACGTTGAAGAGTGGCAATCTGGCAACACTGCAACCACATGTACGGTAACTACCTCTGTCAGCACGTATTAGACGTGCTGTACAGTTGGTGCAATGGATAGAGTTTGGGTTAGCATGCAGGAAGTCGAGGGTTCGATCCTGGGTTGAGGCGCACTTTTTATTTGCTAATTTCCATCGGACATTACATACTGTAATACAGTAAGGTTCAGAGCACAACCAGTGTGTCTGAGTGTCCTGAAAGGTGTTGCTCATAGGGTTAGTTGTGCTACAATAGCACTGGCTGGCCCAGTGAGGAAAGCAATGGCAAACTACCTCACTCCTCATCTTGCCTAGTACGCCTCATTTGGGCTCTGCCATTGGTTTTTGTGGTTTCCCTATAACTGCATAGCCTTTGGTGATGCTATTTGAGGATCCAACCAGCCTCTGGGCTGATGACCTAACAGACAGACAATACAGTAAGCCACCGTTTTTTAGGTCACATGTATCCTACATTTACAAAATTTAGTAACGCTGAACACGTTATAACGCATCTAGTAGATGAAGTGGTGCGAATAAATTCACGCCCACGACGTGGAAAGGGCGTCTTTTAAAGCTGACCAATGAAAACGAATGTTCGTTCATTTCTAGGATCGTAGTATGTAAGTGCAAATGGTTTCTAGAGGACGCGATGCAATCGCTGTTGACGATTTAGGTGCCAGATACCATACCACCTGGACTACACTTACGAAATAAAAAACATACGCCTCGAACCAGGATCGACACCATCGATCTCCTGTATGCTAACCCAAAACTGTATCCACTGCACCAACTGCACAGCACGAATAATGTGTTCTGACAGAGGTAGTTACCCTACATGCGGTTACAGTGTTGCCAGATTGGCACTCTTCAACGTCCTTTTTCTCCCGGATATATTCGCAGGACAAACTTTTGTGAGAGACGTTTTTTTTATTGCTGGCATGTGAGGAGTCGCGCTGCGACGCCCGAGTGCGCGAATTTCACTTCACTCTGTATATAAAAATGACGCCTGTCCATCTTTCTTGCCTTCCGAAATGACAACGTTTAGAAACACTCGTAGGAACATTCTTGGAGAGAACTGTCCCATGCATACTCATGTTTCATTTTAAAATATAGACATAAAATATATTATTTGCGATTTTTTGCCGGCGGTTTATCCCTGGTGTGATTTATTTTAATAATAATAATAATAAAAGAAACATAATATATAATAATAATAACAATATATAATAATATAAGAAGCAACAATGCCGAATTTAGACTACGATCAAACAGACAGCTATAGTTAAAAGTTGAGAAACTGACCACTGTAATGAGGAAAAGAAGAATCCAGATTTTTGGACATATTTATAGAATAGTCAGCCTCTGTGGTGTAGTGGTTAGCGTGATTAGCTGCCACCCCCGGAGGCCCGGGTTCGATTCCCGGCTCTGCCACGAAATTTGAAAAGTGGTACGAGGGCTGGAACGGGGTCCACTCAGCCTCGGGAGGTCAACTGAGTAGAGGTGGGTTCGATTCCCACCTCAGCCATCCTGGAAGTGGTTTTCCGTGGTTTCCCACTTCTCCTCCAGGCGAATGCCGGGATGGTACCTAACATAAGGCCACGGCCGCTTCCTTCCCTCTTCCTTGCCTATCCCTTCCAATCTTCCCATCCCTCCACAAGGCCCCTGTTCAGCATAGCAGGTGAGGCCGCCTGGGCGAGGTACTGGTCATACTCCCCAGTTGTATCCCCCGACCAAGAGTCTGAAGCTCCAGGACACTGCCCTTGAGGTGGGATCCCTCGCTCAGTCCGAGGGAAAAACCGAACCTGGAGGGTAAACAGATGATGATGATGATGATGAAAACCCTGGAATTAAAATAGATACGATAGAAAATAGAAAACCAATCAGAGAAGTAACACGAAAGGCAGGATTTCAGGAGAGAAAGAAATTAATAACTGGAATAAAATGGACTCAAGACAAAAAGGAACAACATTCTCAGAAAATGAAAGAAGTCTGGAAAAGAAGAAAGTTAAATGCAAAGAAAATTGACTAAGGTTGAATTATCGTACCTCAAAAGGGTTATTTGAATAATAATAATAATAATAATAATAATAATAATTGTTCGTCCAACTAACTACTTTCCACGGTTTTCGGGGACGCCAAGGTGCCGGAATGTTTCCCGCAGGAGTTCTTTTACCTGCCAGAAAATCTACCGACACGAAGATGATGTATTTGAGCATCTTCAGATTGC
Source organism: Anabrus simplex (assembly GCF_040414725.1). Lineage (NCBI taxonomy): Eukaryota > Metazoa > Arthropoda > Insecta > Orthoptera > Tettigoniidae > Anabrus > Anabrus simplex. Next base: position 242,479,825 of record NC_090267.1, on the reverse strand, counting down.
AGCGCACTGAGAGAGGATCGAACCTACCAATTTAGGGACAGAAGGCCAGCGCCTCAACCATCTGAGCCACTCAGCCCAGCATGATACATTTTAGTAACATAACTTAAAATGGTATCTGTCAGATCCCAGATATTCACTGCTCTCTTAATTTCTTATTGAACTTAATTTCTTTAAAATATTTTGAACTCTTTTCAACCACGTTACACTAAAACTTCAAAATAATTACAAACCCAGACGAATATAAATATTAAAATGTAGCTCCCAAAAAGGACACCTTCCTATTTTTGTCAAAAATCGAGAAGAAAATCTTTTATGGCCATTTTCCTGCTATGCAAAACTATAGGCTGTACATACATTGCTCAGAATTTAAAAAGAATGGTACTTTTGTATCGGTCGAGTCCACAGTAACAAGGAAATGCGCTTTTTCATTTTCCGTCATGTCTGTCTGCCTGTACTGGCATAACGAGAAAATGGCTGAAGGGAATTTAACGGAAAACGGTATATAAATTTCGGGAATTTAGGCTATAAATAATTTTATTCACGGTGAGGAAAATGGTGGTTTAAGGAGGGCTTAAAATGTAATTCTCAAATATTTATGTTATTAATGGTCCTGTCGACAAATACGTTATAACTAAAGTTCTATAGAATTAAATTTACGATCATTTATGTCTTAAACATTTTTACCGTACCGGCTATGATAACTGAGAAATTAAAGAATTTCGATGTTTGTTGCTTAATCCATTTCAGCGCCGAGCCACGAGAAAATGGGTGAACAGAATTTAATGAAAATCGGTATCTAAATTCGGGGTATAAGGCGCTAGAGTCTAATATACACTGACTTAGCAAATGTCATGATAATAGTCATCTAGTAGCGTGTGGGGCCTCCTCTGGCCCTGCGAACTGCAGTGAAACGCCGTGGAAGTTAGTCGACAAGTCCCTGGTAGTCCTCTGGACGCAGCTGACACAACATCGTTTGCAGGGCGGCCGCCAATGCTGGTCTGTTCGTGGGTGCAGGATCCATGGCACGGAGCCTGCGTTCCAGGTCATCCAAGATATGCTCGATAGGGTTCATATCGGGGTTCCTAGGTGGCCATGGCAGTCGTTGGACATCCGCTGCATGTTCCTGGAACCATTCCCGGGCGACATGGGAGCGATGTGGCGGCGCGTTATCATCTTGAGACACCTCAAAACCGTCTGGGTGCTGGAAGGCCAAATATGGGTGGAGATGGTCTCCGAGTAGCTCAACATACCGCGTACTATTCAAAGTCTCTTCCAGAACAACTTAGGGGGCCCACTCCATACCAGGAAAATGCACCCCAGACCATAACAGAGACACCAGCGCCCTGGACCACAACTTCGAGGCAGGCGGGATGCATTATTTCATGTGGTCTGCGCCATACATGGTGCCTCCCATCGGCATGGTGCAGTTGAAATCGTGATTCGTCCGACCATATCATGTTACGCCATTGTTCTAGTGTCCATCCCTTGTGACTGGCGACCAATGCGCATCGTTGTGCCCGATGACGTTGGGTTAACAGTGGCACCCGTGTGCGGCACCGGCTCCCATACCCCATAGAACCCATGTTCCTACGGATTGACCACTGGGAGACGTGTCTAGCACGGCCTGTGTTGAATTGAGCCGTGATTTGTTGCACGGTTGCCCGTCTGTCACTATTGACAATCCGTCTCAGATGTCGCCGGTCACGGTCATCGAGGGTGGCTGGACGGCCAGTCGTTCGTCTGTTGCGGACGGTGACACCCGCATTCAACCATTCACAATACACCCTGGACACGGTTGATCGTGTGAAGCCGAATTCCTGCACCACTTCCGAAATCGCACTTCCCATCCGTCGGGCACCGACCACCATACCCCGTTCGAACGGTGTCAGCTCACGACGACGCACAGTGTGTCGAATCCCATATCTAGGTGGAAAAAATTCACTGTCGCCAATCAAAGCGCAACCTGGCTCATTCGATAGTAAACAAACCAGATGTTGACCTTCAGTCTTTCTTTTCGCTTTCTGGTACGTAGGATGGATGGGACAGGTGCTGAAACATCTTCCTTGCAGTTATCAACTCAGTTGATAGGAGGTGTCGGAGAGAACCGAACGTTGTGTTTCTAGTAAGTTCAACGAGGTGTTGTATTCTGTGGTTCATGGAATAGTGAAAAGAGGTATGTGTTCTCATTTTAAGCATAATACAAGCGTTCTGCAGTAAACAAGTTATTTACAGTGCGTTGTAAAAGGAAGCAGTTGTAGAAAATTAGATTGTTTTTACGATTTGCTCGAAAAAAACTTTATGAGTGCCTCATAGTGCCACTTTACTTTAAACGTCATTCGATGGGAAATTTAATGTAGATTCAGGATCTGTAGCGGTTTGGTTGCGCACGAATGTGCATGATGGTTTATTTTCTTATTTTCAGTGACTATGTGGGCATTACCGCGAGAAGAATATTTCAACGCGTGGCGGTCCTGTCGTAAAAAGGGGCATTTAGAAATCATATTTCAATATGTTATGGATAAATTAGAGCCTACAAATCTTACTGACACTCAATTTCTGGAGCTAAGAAACAAAATTAAATTGATATCCCGTAATATCAACAAAAATGGGAGAGTGCAGAAAGAAGAGAACAACGATTCCGAGAAAAATTCGGTGATTAGGGAAATGTGACGGATTTCATCGTGTTAAGTGAACAAGACGACATTGATCCAGCATATGATCCAAAAACAAGTTGTGTACCTAACAAAGCCGGCCGTCACCCTAAGGAATTTAAGGACTCTTCCATAAAGACGAAGAAGCAAAATGTTTGTGATATTACCGAATCGCGTAATTTGGAGGAAGTCGCGTTTGCTGCTGAAGATTCTTTTCGATCAAGCGGGAAAAGATGAAAGCTTAATAAAACGACATCGTGTATTACTAGCTGCTCTTTCTTCTGGCTCTGAAATAAATGTGAATAAATTCAAAGAATTTCGTGCGCAAACTGCGGCTTTGTATGTCAAACTATATCCATGGAATTATATGCCCGTAACTGTGCATACCATATTAGTACACATTACTCAAGTAATTAAACATTTTCTTGTGCCAATAAGAACTTTATCTGAAGAAGCTCAAGAAGCTAGAAATAAAGATTGTCGGAGGTTTCGTGAACTTCATACTCGAAAATGTAGCAGCTTAAGATGTTGTTGATTACATCAAATCCCTTAATAAACAAGTACCGAACAATGCCACGTAAAACTCATGGTAATCTACCTATGGAAGCTATTGAGTTACTTACTGACTCCCAAGATCCTTTCACATCAAATGAAGAAGACCAGTATATCAACGACTACGATTCTCTGGACTCTACAGACGAATCAGGGGACGATTGAACATTGCACATGTTGTTACTATGAACAGGATGAGATTGATGAGACAATTACTTGCAAATACTGTAATATGATCCTTTCACGTTTTTTATGAAATGTTTCTGAGTGTAATCTTAACCTTTTTTATATGGAAATATAATATATATATATAATATTGTTTTCGTGTGTAAGGTGTGTTTTACTAAAACTACGCATTTAAAATACGTTTTCAATCTGGAAGAATTTACATACAATGCCTTCGTCTATTCCCTCAAATAAGGTGGAACAAGAATACTGGACTGAAATTCTCATTGTTATTCATATTTTATCCAGTTTTAAATAGTATGTTTACCGCTGTTATAAACTATAATATACACATCTAAATCGTGTTTTTACTCCCGTAAATGGACGATTATTTTGTTGCTTTCGGTCATTTTTTAAACCTCCCCTTGCCCCTCACCCCTTATATATTTACCCCCGAACATCGTACACTTTAGACGATGCCAGATATGAATTCAGCGACCTCGAAAACGGTATAGTGCCAACTTTTAATAGGATCCCAGGAATATTAACGACGTTATTATTTTTTTCCACCTAGATCGGGGATTCGGCACACTGTGCGACGTTCCATGTTTCACCTGTCACATGCACAGCCACTGCTCACAAGGTCTCCTATACAACTCCCGCTGGCACAGGGGGCGTGTGGTGCGCAGACAACACACCTGCGCATCAGTGCTCCACTATACCATGACATTTGCTCAGTCAGTGTATGTCCGCCTGTGTGGTGTAGAGGTTAGCGTGATTAGCTTCCACCCCCGGAGGCCCGGGTTCGATTTCCGGCTCTGCCAAGAAATTCGAAAAAGTTATATTAGGGCTGGAACGGGGTCCACTCATTTTCGGGAGGCCAGCTGAGTAGAGGTGGGTTCGATTCCCACTCCGCCATCCTCGAAGTGGTTTTTCGTGGTTTCCTACTTCTCCTCCAGGCAAATGCCGAGATGGTACCTAACTTAAGGCAACGGCCGCCTTCTTTCCTCTGCTTTGCCTGTCCTTCAAAAGACCCCTGTTCTGCAGAGCAGGCGAGTCCGCCTGAGCGAGGTACTGGTCCTCCTTACCAGTTGTATCCCCGACCCAACGTTTAGCTGTCCAGGACACTTCCCTTGAGGCGGTAGAGGTGGGATCCCTCGCTGAGTCCGAGGGTAAACAGATTAAGAAAGGAAGAAAATCTAAGCTATGAATACTTTTATACATGCTGCACGAAATGGTAATTTAAGAGAAGGGCCCTAAATTTCTATTTTTAAATACCTATGTCATTGGTTCTAACGAAAATTACTACATAAAAAAGCTATAGAGAACACAATTTCCGATCATTTATGTTTTAATACAGTTTTATCTTACCAGCTTTGGTAACGGAATTCATGATTTTAGTAATATGTTGCTTAGTCCATATCAACGCCGAAAATTGCTAACATGGAAATATTGTTCAGTCATGTTAACTGGCGATGGGTTTTGTCAAGATTGTAGTAAGGTGTAAAACCGCGTGGTCGTTGGTCCACGCTGACATGGAAAAATGTGTACATGATTATAAAAATGAGAAAAAAATTGTAAAGGAACGATTCCTTGAAGAATAAGACAAGAGAGAGTCGTGAAAGGAGGAAAATAAAGAATGAAAGGAAGAACTCTCTTTACATTAGGTACACTAAACATATCAGATGTAAGGCTTATCAGGCGTTTGCTCTATTAACCAGAGTTTCCTATTAGGTCTGACACTAGACTCGTCAGAGTGGGATGTGTCAGACGCTACCCACTGACGCTGGGTGTATGCAGGTGAGCTTATCAGAAGCCTATATATGAGGCACAGTCTGATAACTGCATACGGGAGATAAATCTCCACAATGGAATTAGTGCCCGCCTAAACAAATTCGGAAGAATACTAAATGTGAAGGCCTACAATATCAAGAGCGTATGAAATTGATCAACAAGAACATTACATTGACCAATGTTTGTTGTGATGTGTTTTGGCTCTTCTGTTGTCTCTCAATTCGATAGATGAGATTACTGCTGCGTCCCGAGTAAAACAGCCTGCCTGAATATTGGTGGAAGGTAGCTGAGGAATTAAATATGCCAATCCTTTGGTCCATAAATCTTCTGATAACTAGAAACACGTATCACACTAGTTCATCATAGTATTCCACCTACTCGGTCCCTACTCTGAGGCGCTGATTAGAATGAGCTGTGTGCAAACTTAAAGGGATACGATAGAGGAGTGTTCACGGCAGTCTCCGGCCTGCTCATTCCATAGCGAAGCATGGGTACATCAGATAGTCTTTTATAAAACCGATAAAAGGAACAAAATTACTTCAAAGTTCTAAACATGAATTTGCATTTTGATGGCTAAACTCTATGCTGGTTAGAGTGGACGCATTTTCGTATCACAGGATATGCTAATTTCTTCCGTTCTCTCTCTTTCTTTCTTTCTTTCTTTCTTTCTTTCTTTTTATTTTTTATTTTTTCATTTCAAGATAGGCACCTGAGCCAAGGCTCTTCTTGGTGCAATACAGATAAATTACAATGGCGGCTATATTCACAATGTAATTACAAAATAATATACAGTAAATATACATAATGTAACATGATGTGATAGATAAGATAGGACAAAGCTTATTAAACACAATTACCATACTACTCTAAGTATTTAGTTACATTAAATTTGAAAATAGATAAAGAAGTACAAATTTTTATAATTTTTGGAGGAGAGTTCTACATAGTTATAAAAAATGACAGAGATAATCTTGACTATAACTAGTAGAATGGTTATGACTACAGTGAATATTATAAATAATTCTTGTTTCATAATTATGAATCTGTGAACTGGTAATTAATGATGTGTTTGAGCGGACTAATTTGTTTCTAATTTTATAGGTCATAATTATAGAAGCCTTTATGTGGAGGTTTGGAAGTGATAATATATTACAATTTTTATACAGAATAGTCGGTATCAGAATAGGCAGTTTGAAAATTATTTTTAGTGCTCTCTTCCTATGGACCTCTACCTTTCCAAATAAATCTCTATTACAGCATGCCCAGACATCTATATATATAAAATAGCTTGTCCTGACTGACTGACTGACTGACTGACTGATTCATCATCGCCGAGCCAAAACTACTGGACATAAAGAAATGAAATTTTGGGGATATATTCACATTATGATGTAGGTGCTCGCTAAGAGAGGATTTTTGGATATTCCTTCGGTAAGGGGGTGAAAAGGGGGGGTGAAATTTTAAAATGAGTGTATCTATATCTCAAAACTTTAAACGTTTATAGATGTGAAAATTGGTATTTAGAATCATCTTTAAAAATAAGGAAATACGTATTTTTTTGTTTTCAGAAAATCCCAATAGGAGGGGAGAAAAAGGGTGAAAATTGGGGGAAAATGGGTTGAATGCCTTTAATCAGGATACCGGTACTTATATATCAGAAACTGAAGATATTACAGACCTCAAAATTGGTACTTTTGATCTCTTTTAAAAATAAAGAAACACGTATTTTTTTGTTTTTGGAAAATCCAATTAATGGGAGGGTGAAAAGGGGGTGAATTTTTAAAATGAGTGAATCTATATCTCGAAACTTTTAAAGTTCGCTGATGTAAAAATTGGTATTTAGAATCTTCATTAAAAATAAAGAAACACGTATTTTTTTTGTTTTCGGAAAATCGCAATAGGAGGAGTGAAAAGGGGTGAAAATGGGTTGAATGCCTTTAATGAGGCTACTTATATCTCAGAAACTGAAGATATTACAGACCTGAAAATTGGTGTTTGGGATCTCCTTTAAAAATAAAGGAGCACTTATTTTTTGTTTCTGGAAAACCCAATTAAGGGGGGGTGAAAAGAGGGGTAATATTTTAAAATGAGTGTATCTATATCTCAAAACTTTTAAAGGTTATAGATGTAAAAATTGGTATTTAGAATCCCCTTTAAGAATAAAGAAACACGTATTTTTTGTTTTCGGAAAATCGCAATAAGAGGAGTGAAAAGGGGTGAAAAATGGGTTGAATGCCTTTACTGAGGCTACTTATATTTCAGAACCTGAAGATATTACAGACCTGAAAATTGGTGTTTGGGATCTCCTTTAAAAATAAAGAAACACATATTTTATTGTTTGTGGAAAATCCAATTAATGGGGGGGTGAAAAGGGGGTGATTTTTTAAAATGAGTGTATCTATATCTCAACACTTTTAAAGTTTATAGGTGTAAAAATTGGTATTTAGAATCTCCTTTAAAAATAAAGAAACACGTATTCTTTTGTTTTCGGAAAATCCCAATAGGAAGGGTGTAAAAGGGTGAAAAATGGGTTGAGTGCCTTTAATGAGGCTACTTATATTTCAGAACCTGAAGATATTACAGACCTGAAAATTGGTATTTCGGATCTACTTTAAAAGTAAAGAACACGTATTTTTTTCGTTTATGGAAAATCCAAATATTGGGGGGTGAAAAGGGGGGGTGAATTTTTTAAAATGAGTGCGTCTACATCTTAAAACTTTAAAATTTACAGATGTAAAAATTGGTAGTTAGAATCTCCTCTAAAAATAAAGGAACACGTATTTTTTTGTTTCCTGTAAATCCTAAGAGGAGGGGTGTAAAAGGGGTGAAAAATGGGTTGAATGCCTTTAATGGGGATACATATATCTCAGAAACGAAAGATATTACAGAACTGAAAATTTGTATATGGTATCTCCTTTAAGAATAAAGAAACACGTAATTCTTAGTTTTTGGGAAATCCAATTAATGGCGGTTAAACAGGAGTGACAAATTGGGGCGAATTTTTTGAAAGACTATATCTACAGAATATCTTGGAAACGTAAAATGTTAAAGACGTAAAAAGTGGGTGTTTGGAATCTCCTGTAAATGTAAATAAACATATGTGATTTGTTTTTGGAAACTCCACTTAAGGGGAACTCAAAAGGGGTGAAATTTTAAAATGAGAATTTTTACAGTATATCTAAAAAAAACTTTACATGTTACAGAAGTGAAGGTATTTTTTATCTCTGTTAAACATAAAGAAACGCGTGTTTATAGTTTTCGGATATACCACTTGGATGGAGGGGGGGGTGGTAAAAGTGACTGAAAATGGTGTTGAATTCTTTTAATTATTCTACTGATATCACAAAAATGAAGACGTTACAGACGTGAAATTTGATATTTGCAATCTGCTTTAAAAGTAAAGAAACACGTATTCTCGGAAAATCCAATGAAGCGGGGGGGGGGGAAGAATTGAAAAATTAATTAGCTTAATTGTATGAGAATACATACATCTAATAAAAACTAAAGTTGTTACAGACGTGAAAATTCGTATTTGGATCTCCTTTAAAAACAAAGAAAAGCGCGTTTTGGTGGGGAAACCATCTTGGAGGGCGGGAGTGTAAAGGAGTTGAATTCCTTTCATGAGGACACATAAATCGAAAACTGAAGAAGTTAGAGTCGTGATCATTGGTATGTAAGAAGATCCTTTACTATTAAAGAAACAAGTATTTTTTGCGGGAAAATTCACTTGGGGGGGGGGGGGGAGGAGTATTGTGATATGAAGTGCAGAAAGAAAATTATTTTTATTGGGATACTTATATCTCAAAATTGAAGGTAATAGACGTGAACATTGGTGTTTGGAATCTCCCTTAAACATAAAGAAACAAGCATTCTTTTAATTTTCGGGGGGGGGGGGGGGTGGCGTTAAATAAACTTAACGGCGGTGGGGTGTAGAAGTAGGTGAGACCAATTGATTTTAGCTGTTATTAATGTACTTATAAGGATCCTCCGTTGCTCAGGCGGCAGCGCGCCGGCCTCTCACAGCTGGGTTCCGTGGTTCAAATCCCGGTCACTCCATGTGACATTCGTGCTGGACAAAACGGTGGCGGGACAGGTTTTTCTCCGGATACTCCGGTTTTCCCTGACATCAGCCATTCCAGCAACACATAATAATAATAATAATAATAATAATAATAATAATAATATTCCGGACCGTCGTCAAATGTGCGGACCGCGCTGGAAACGGCTCCTGGACGGGTAATGACTAAGAATGCAGTCGGGCCGCGGGTTCAGTGCCGCCAAGGCACCCAATATGACACCACGCCGGATCTCCTGAAGGATTTTATCCATATTAAAAATGATTATAGGAAAAGATGGCAAAGATTTACGGACCCATCTGACCGGGAGGAATACCTGAGCCTAGCCCGGGAAGTACGAAATCGATTGCTGGAAAGGAAGATTGAAAAATGGGAGGAAACGTGCCGTAAAATAATAGAAAACCAGTCAGATCGGGAATTTTGGTGGATTCTCGCAGAAAACGAGTCAGATCGCGAATTTTGTCGGATTATATATCTAGAACAATAAGCATTCAATTATAAATTTCAGTATAATACCGTAGCGAAGCACGGGTATCTTGCTAGTTTATCATATAAGAGATGTGTCTTTCAATAAGAGCATAGTAAATATCCCTCAAAACCCACGAGAAAAGTTATATCTCACTCTACTTAGTATACCAATCACAGGAATAATTTTATTTAAAAGAATTGTCTCCACCTGATTACTCAACGAAAGATTTTCATCTATAATCAGTCCTAAGAATTTGGTACTCTGCACTCTCATTACTCTATGGTTGAAGTAAACCAGATTTTCATCCTAATTTAATACGTATAGAGGTTGTAAAAATACCTATAAATTCGGCAGTATCCTGGAAGAAAAGGGGATGGTTGTGGAAAAGATTGACAGCCGTCTCGCAGACGTATAATACCAGTTGTGAGTTAATGTCGCACTTAAACACAGAAGATTTTCGGCACCGCAGGGATTGGAAAAGGCTACGACTGGGAATGGGATGTACCAACCAAGCAGAAATTAGGTGTGAATATATCTGAGATATCTAGTTCAAACCTAGGCTTATTCTGATTTTTCAACAATTAACTGTTTCTACTGTTACTTCTTTCCTTTTTTTGCTAGGGGTTTTACGTCTCACCGACACAGATAGGTCTTATGGCGACGATGGGATAGGAAAGGCCTAGGAGTTGGAAGGAAGCGGCCGTGGCCTTAATTAAGGTACAGCCCCAGCATTTGCCTAGTGTGAAAATGTGAAACCACGGAAAACCATCCTCAGGGCTGCCAATAGTGGGATTCGAACCTACTATCTCCCGGATGCAAGCTTACAGGTGCGTGCCTCTATCTACTGTTACTATGTAGGTATTTACTAAACTTAGCATGTATTATGCGTTAAAAACCAAAATGATGGGCAAACAGTCCTGCCAGAAAATAAATCCTGCTTGTAATTGGATCGCCTAGTACTAAAAAGGACATTAGTCATAAAAGTAGCCAAAACGAGTTAATTTTTAAAAAAGCACGTTCTGGAGGGGTAGACACAGCGTTCTATGATAAAAGGACTTCAATCTAATGCTTGTCTGCCATTGTTTTTTAATTTTATAGATCATAATTACAGAAGCCTCTATGCGGAGTTTCGGAAGTGATAATATATTACAATGTTTATACAACTCTTTAGTCGGTATCGGAATGGGCAGTTTGAAAATTATTTTTAGGGCTCTCTTCCAAAGGACCTCTACCTTTATAAATAATTCTTTATTACAGCAGCCCAGACATAGATCATATAAAAGATGTGGCTTTCAGTTATTGAGAGGGGTCCTTCTAGCAACTTACGCCTCAGGCAAAGTGGCTTTAAAACATCCTAAAACAAAAGATATTATGACATTTCTGGCTTATATTCCACATAAGCATAGACACTTCTATGACGAAATAATGAGCTGGCTTACTGATGGAAGCTAAGAACAGCATGAAGACTAAATAACGTCAGTAATCGTTCATTTGAGTAATCGTAATATAGTTTTAGTTTGTAACAGGCATTTGTACGCGTTCTTCGCACGGAAATTCGTAATGGAACAGAGATTGTCTTACTGAATATATGCGAATTTACATGGCAGAATTGAAACGCTTTACATGACATGTTAAACGTAAACATAACCTGAAAAACGACAAAGATGAACAAAGTGGAGAAAGAATGAGGACGAGTACAGCGTTTATTGTACGGTGAAGTTCCTGGTCCGAAGTTATGCGAAATTCTCCTTGCTTCTCAGTATTGTTGTTTCTCTGACCAATGGAGTGGCGCAGTGGCTGAAGACTCATGCAACCTATCGTCGATGATAGCATCCCTTCTTATCCGTTCAATCGAAAACAGTAAAATGCCTCTTCAGTTATTACCGTTAACCCAACCTGAAGTAACATGCCTAAGTGTTACTCGGGACTTGGATAAAAAACCAACATTTCGTAAGCATCTCCATTATTTACCGTTGTGTAATAAATACGAATTCTTTCTTAATCTGTTTACCCTCCAGGGTTGGTTTTTCCTTGGACTCAGCGAGGGATCCCACCTCTACCGCTTCAAAGGCAGTGTCCTGGAGCGTGAGACATTGGGTCGGGGATACAACTGGGGGGAATGACCAGTACCTCGCCCAGGTGGCCTCACCTGCTGTGCTGAACGGGAGCCTTGGTGGAGGATGGAAAGACTAGAAAGGATAGACAAGGAAGAGGAAAGCAAGCGGCCGTGGCATTAAGTTAGGTAGCCTACCATCCCGGCATTTACCTCGAGGGGAAGTGGGAAACCATGGAAAACCACTTCCAGGATGTCTGAGGTGAGAATCGAACCCTCCTCTACTCAGTTGACCTCCCGAGGCTGAGTGGACCCCTTTCCAGCCCTCGTACCACTTTTCAAATTTCGTGGCAGAACCGGCTATCGAACCCGAGCCTCCGGGGATGGCAGCTAATCACACTAACCACTACACCACAGAGGCGGACATAAATACGTATACGAAATAAAATAACGAAAATAACATTTTCTTAAACGTACATTATATACGGTCTTTTCATAGACCTAGTTTAACAAATATACCAGGTAATTCAACAGCCCCTTACTTTTTCTGAGGTAGGTAACCCAACTAACGTGTATATCATAGTCATCCGAAAAGCATTTTAATACCTGTTTCTTTGTGGCCATGGTACAAATATACCGTTTATATAATGCTCGCGAATATGGCATAAATCATTAGCGGTAGTATTATTTCTATTACATAAACAATAATGAATGTGTGAAAGCATCACAGCTGCGAATAACACTATCTTACGTTTGGACAGAAAGTTTCTATAAGAACTACAACGTACCAGTTATGCACTAGGGCTCGCAGTACTGTAGATACGGTGGCTAAATCACGCATTGCAGCTGTTGCATCAGCCAAGCTATCTAGTAGTAGGTTCGATTGACAGGCTGCTACACATTTTTTCTTTTTTATTGTCCGTTAGTTCCGTTTACAGTGAATATAATATGGCCGCATATCATTCTGTTCCAAAGAGTGAATTTTTATTAGGTCCTGAAAAGGACCGTTTTATCCGATGTTACATAGCCAAGTTGGACTACGGCATGTTGGTCTGTAGGTATGAAGTAGGGGGCCATGCATATTCCGTGTAACAAGTGTCCGAAATTTTGACCACGTAAGTTTATGCAGATTTCAGTATGACTTTGTAAAGACATTATTTCACGTTGTAACATGTCAGGTGTAACAGCTTGGCATATCTCTGTGATCAGTTGCCGAAGCTGACCAAGATCTTCAGGCCAGAGTCATGCAGTCAGGCCCACTGCGCAGCAGTTCAAACCCATGGGCTCCGGCAGTCCAGCCCGTGCATTGCCGTTCTCTTCTGACTCGGCAGCGTACTGGCCCACAGCACTGGTCTTATACAGCCCACCGCAGTCCACCACACTGGGCGGGCCCAGTAGAATAACCTTGAGTAGTTCTCCACAACAACATGTGCGCCGTGCACAACGAAATGACCACGTCACACTTCTATTCGGATCATTCACTCTACGAATTTCCGTACGCTAATAACATATTTTAAAGTAGGCTAATAGCATTTTGAAATTGAACGGTAGAGATTTCTCCTGCACTGCAATAACAAAAACAATAATAATAATTGAAAACAAACAGAAACTTTATTATAAACTAATATTCATTTGCAATTGACATCAAGTTAACTGAAAATGAATCCAAATAACACAAAGCATATTCATAGGACTTCATTCGCGTTTACCTCAAAATAAAATACAAACAGAAATGACGTGCAATAGGCTATGCCAACAACAAAAATAAACCTGAACATAGCTTTTACTTAGTTTGCGTAGTTTGCTGGTCATTGTTAATGTGGTGGAATGGAATTACTGTGAATGAAAAGAAGAACATCAGCATTGTCGGGTTGTAGAAGAGACCGTCGGGCGTTGAGAATGAAGCCCACTGAACTGAAATTTCTCTCTGAAGCTGAACTTGATGCATACATATTAATTTCTTAGCGATTTAATGAAATATTGGATAGTTTTGTACATTTGTTCTCCAATAGGACGCTATATATATCTTCTTCCATTCCACAGTTTTGCTTTTGCCGGGCTGAGTGGCTCAGACGGTTAAGGCGCTGGCCTTCTAACCCCAACTTGGCAGGTTCGATCCTGGCTCAGTCCGGTGGTATTTGAAGGTGCTCAAATACGACAGCCCCGTGTCGGTAGATTTACTGGCACGTAAAAGAACTCCTGCGGGACTAAATACCGGCACCTCGGCGTCTCCGAAGACCTTAATAAGTAGTTAGTGGGACGTAAAGCAAATATAATTAGTTTTTCTTTAGATATCTTTTCAGCTCATCTGTTGGAATAGGATCATCATGAACGTCAGTCCACGAAGAAAACTTCATTACTTTGGCAAGTTGTGGCATAGTCGTGGAGTCTGATGACACGGAGACATTAGAATGCTCGTCATTCAAGCACACCTCATTCATCATAAGTTTTGTATCTAATCATAAAAAGACAAAATCAATCCGACTCCTTTAATATATACTAATATAATAAAGAGAGAGCGCGAATTTTGTTAGTTTGTGTATATCTGGCTGTTAATCTCAGAAACTACCGGACCGATTCTAAAAAAAATCCTTTACTAATGTAAATATACATTATCCCTGAGGGACATGGGCTGTATTTTATTTCCAAAACAATTCGAGGTGGGGGGCGACGGGGGAGATATTAAAACATTAGGCTAATATAGGCGAAATATCGAACTTGTCGTGCAAGGACGAGACTAAGCTCATTTTAAGCCCCTTGGCCCAAAAAACAAATCTCGGTAAGCCCTACGGGCCCAAAAACCATGTTTTAAGGCCCTAAAACCAACGTTTGTGGAGATATTGGCACCACAGTACCCCTGCTCTCGGAATCGGATAACCATGGCAACGCCAGCTCCAGGATTCTACAGCAGCGAGATTATGCGTGTACGTTTGGGCATAGCTGCCAACCAAAATTTGTACACATAATCCCTGAGCATATCTACAATATATCTCAAAAACTTAACATGTTACAGATGTGAAGTGGTATTTATAATCTCTTTCAAAAATAAAGAGACATGTATTATTTTGTTTTCGGAAAAGACACTTAAGGGGGGACTGAAATGTGGGTTGGCGTGAAGGGGACTGAAATGTGGGTTGGCGTGAATTTTTAAGATTAGCATATCTACAGTATATCTCAAACACTTAACATGTTACAGATGTGAAAATTGATATTTTAATATTTTAAAAATAAAAAAACAGGTATTTGTTTTTTGAAAACTACTTAACGTGGGGGGAGGGGGGTAGAAGGTACTGAAAAGTGGGTTGAATTAATTTTATTAGGGTACTGATATCCCAAAAACAGAAGTTGTTACAGACGTAAAAATTGGTATTTAGAGTCCCCTTTAAAAACAAAGAAATGCGTATTCTTTTGGTTTTGGAAAATCCACTTAAAGGGGGATGAAAGGACTGAAATATTAGTTGAATTATTTGTATGAGGATACTTATATCTAAAAAACCTAAAGATGTTGCAGACGTGAAAATGGTTATTTGAAACCACTTTTAAAAATTAAAAAACTCATTTTTTGAGGGGTAACGTTAACTTCGGGGGGGGGGGGGGGTGTTGAAATGGGTGTTATCGAGCTCGATAGCTGCAGTCACTTATGTGGGGCCAGTATCCAGTATTCGGGAGATAGTAGGTTCGAACCCCACTGTCGGCAGCCCTGAAGATGGTTTTCCGTGGTTTCCCATTTTCACACCAGTCAAATGCTGGGGCTTTACGTTAATTAAGACCACGGCCGCTTCCATCCCAGTCCTAGCCATTTCCTGTCCCATCATCGCCATAAGACATAGCTGTGTCAGTGAGACGTAAAGCCAACAGCAAACAAAAAATGAATTATTTTCATGACGATACAAATATCTCAAGAACTGAAGATGTTACAGTCGTGATAATTAGTATTTGGCATCTCCTTTATCAATAAACACGTATTTTTTGTTTTCGGAAAACCACTTAAGGGACTGAAAAAAATTGAAAAAGGAGGCGAATTTTTAAAATGAGTACCGGTGTATCTACAGTGTATGTCAAAAACTTTACATGTTACAGACATAGAACATGGTACTTGGAATGTCCGTTAAAAATAAAGAAACATGTGTCTCTTTTTTGTTTCCGGAAAATCCACGTAGGCGGGGGTGGGGGAAGATCTGATAAAGGAGTTGAATTCTTTTTATGCGGATACTTATATCCCGAAACCTGAAGATGTTACAGATGTGGAAATATGTATTTGTAATCTCCTTTAAATATTAATAAAGAAACTTTTTTTTACTTGAGAGAAGACGTTCTCACGTGTACAGTTCTATGCCGGATGGTCATCTCAGCCCCAAAAGACAATACCACAAACTTGGTTTACAAAGAGTTTCTGGGGTTAATGAAACTCAGTTTTTCAGTGAGGTTTTATACTTCAGGGATTTTCAGAAAATGTCTTAGTACAGTACCGAGGAACGATTACTTTTATCAAATTACGAAATCCACGCGAGAAGCCGCGGGTAACTGCTAGTGCGTACATAAAGTTCACTGCAGATCGTACAGCACATAAAATTAACGTCTTTCCCATCACCGTCAACTGCAGGCTTGAATACCAACCATATACGACTTTTAAGTTTAGGATCCGGTTCAGAAGTCTTGTATTTTGCTGTTTTTAGTTCTTTTGTTGCTTTTCTTTTTATTTCACGATTTTTGGCACGGTTTCTTTTCTTTTGGAACTACAGTCCATATTCGTTTCCGATGACAGGATAGACGGAGAAGTCAAACTGAAAACCACAGCAAATTTGATCGGCTCCACTCGACCGTAATGCAGCGCACTCCGCTGACACGCAGTATACTGTACACATTGAAGCAGTCAGCCCATAGAGCTACCACAGCGCTGTCCTTGGCTCACCGCGTACGAATGACAGAGCGCTGCCCAGGCCGGCCCGTGCGATGACGTCACAGGCTTCGCATGTTCGAGCCTATCAAAGCCCATTGCCGTCTACTGCCGAAGCAGGTCATGAGCTGGGCCTCTCTGCAGGACTCTGCTTCAGGCTCCTGTGCATGCATTACCTGCTTTAAATGACCCCACATGAAGAAGTCAAGTGGCGTTAGAACGAGTGATCTGGCGGGCCAGTAAACTGGTCCACCCCTTCCTATCCATTTTTTTTTTTTGCTAGGGGCTTTACGTCGCACCGACACAGATAAGTCTTATGGCGACGATGGGATAGGAAAGGCCTAGGAGTTGGAAGGGAGCGGCCGTGGCCTTAATTAAGGTACAGCCCAAGCATTTGCCTGGTGTGAAAATGGGAAACCACGGAAAAAAATCTTTAGGGCTGCCGATAGTTGGATTCGAACCTACTATCTCCCGGATGCAAGCTCACAGCCGCGCGCCTCTATGCGCACGGCCATCTCGCCCGGTATATCCATTTATTTGGATATGAAGTATTAAGATGGTTCCAGACGACTACTGATCCGTGAGGTGGAGCTCCGTCCTTTTGAAACCACATTCGTAATCGCTCGCGCATCGCCACGTTCTCCAGCAACTGTGGCAGTTCATTTTGAAGAAAATGGAGGTAGCGTGCTACCGTTATGTCAGTCGAGGAAATATGGTCTGATGAGATTGTCACCCTAGATCCCCCACCAGACATTTACTCCGAGCTGCACTTGAAATGGGCCCTATCTTACCCAATGGGAATTCTCCGCGCTCCAATAGTGCATATTGCATATTCACGACGCTATTGTTTTGAAATCGTGATTCGTCTGAAAACAAGACTCTTGACAAAACGGCCGCATTATTGGTTACACTGCGTAAAAATGTTACTCTAGCATCGAAATTACGTCCGTGGAGCTGCTGGTATAAATGCAAACGGTATGGGTGGAATTTATTGTTACGCAATACACGCATACATGATGACCGGCTTATGTTTGTCTGTTGTGCATGTGTCCGTGCACTAATATGAGGGTTGTTCTGTACAGCGTACAAAACAGCCCCTTCATTTGGACTAGTCGTTATAGGAGCATCTCTAATGGAAGGTACCATTCCAAGTGTCTCAATTAACCGCAATCTTCGTTCAAGGTTTCTGAAAATATTGGTAGTCGGTAGTCTTCTGTCAGGGAAACGATCCTGGTAGGGACGTTTTCCCATAAATGAGCAACATTAAAACGTACTCGTCACTGGAATACATCGCGAGTGAATGAATACGTACTGTGATGTGACCTGGTAAGTCTGCATAAACACTGTGTGCTCGTTAAAATGGCGAATGGTCTGTCGGTTAAAAGTGAAAGAAATATGCAGAATGTTGGAATCGAACTACTACATTACCGGTATAGAGACACCTTGGGTCAACTCGTTAAAATGACGAAAGATCTGTCGGTCAAAAGTGAAAGAAATATGCAGAAGGTTGGAATCGAAATACTACATTACCGGTATAGAGACACCTTGGGTCAAAGGCTCTTAACCGACTTAGCCACAAAGACTACAAAGGATTAAAATGAAGCTAAAGGATAACTACTTAAGTCTAGCTGTTCCGCATCGAAAGTTAATATCCGTGTCAAAGTCTTCAATAATGCTTTACAGTGTTCACTTAACTTTTTATCATTACTGAGTTTGTAGTATGCATATTACTTCGACCCTACTTTCTCCATAAATTAGCAACAATTCAACGTACTCTTCAAAGGAAAACACCGTGAAGAAATGAATAATTGCTCTAATGTGTCCTGATCGTTGTGGATTATTATTTGTGTGCGTTGGACTCGGGAGGTATCCCATGCTAGCCGTCCTGACAATGGGCTCCCTCGGTTTTTCATTTTCACCACCAGGCAAATGCCGGGACGGTACCTTAATAAATGACCAAGGCAAATTTCCTTCCCAATCCTTTCCCCACCCATCCTTAGGGGAAAGACGCTAAATAAGAGCGCACCCCTTAAAACCAATAGCAAAAGAAATATTGTATCTCCGCTAAAATGGAGCAACTCTGTCGTTCAAAAAACTTGCCTCATGCTGGACTCGAACAACTACGCGAACCATATTCACACACACCTTGTGCTCCAGGCCTTAACCGCTTCTGCCACGAACAACATACGTAATTATTGTTAGAGGTGTAGTACTTAGTATGGCCATTCCAATTCGAAAGTTAATATCCGTGTCAAAGACTTCAATGATGGCTTACGGTGTTCATTTAACTTCTTTACATAACAGAGCGCGTGGCATAACCTATGCATTCTATCGTATTACGGGTTTTCAAGGCGCAATACGTCACATGTTTTCAGAATGGTCATTCGTATTAGGCGCTGAATAGTGCATAGTTGTTTTTAATTTGCTAGGTCCATGGATCAATCTACAGTGATGACCCACAGTAGGGGAGAGCCTTATAGACCATAAGGAGAAATATCAAGTTATTTGGTATTCATAAAACTAAATTATAAGGATCTTTAGGTTCTACGCGTTATTTGGGTTGCCTCTCTCCGATAAAATAAGGGGCTGGTGAACCACACGGTATGCTGGGAATAATCTTTCTATAAACACTAGCTCAAATTGATATCTTGACGTAATATATACCTGATAACACAATCCTGAATGATTAGATTGAAAATTGAACCCGCTTTTGGGCTAATTCCGCTACGACGTAGACTCAAAAACAGTCCTTTATTAATCCTCCTATCGAAAAGGTGAAAGTTGCTTTTGGGCTAATTGCTTTTAGGCTAATTCCGCTACGACGTACACTTAAAAACAGTCCGTTAATGATTTCTCCTTTATTAATTCTCCTATCGAAAAGGGGAAGGTGAGAAAAGATTTTTAGAAATTGATTTCCATTAAGGCTGATAGATTTCCATTAACGTTGGTCATGCACTTTTTGGGGGAGTGTAAAATCACTGTCTCGATCTTCCTGCAAACCCCAGTTGTTCCAGGGATGTAGAAATAATATTGGTTATAAGGTCTACGCAAGGCGAAGTGGATTTGAAATATATTCAGTAATTTTCAAGTTATAAGAACTCAGACAAACAGACAAACAGGCAAAGACACCAAAGCTAAAAAAACATATAGATGGGCGTTATTACACCTGAAACGGATAACTCTACAAAAATTTCGCCAAAATGTTCAATGTTCAAACACATGACCGTTACGATTTTGAGCTATGTGAAGTCTATTAGTAATATATCCAGTAGTTTTCATGTTATACGAAGACAGACAAACTGACAGACACCAAAGCTAAAAAATACGCATGGTCATTATTGCACCTGAAACGGATAATCGAACGAAAATTTCGCCAAGATAGCCAATGTACAGACACACGGTCGTTACGATTTTATTTATACAGATTTGTACTCTCGTGTATATGTAATTATATATATATTTATTTATTTATTCACTTTAGCCATGAAGAAAGAATGTTCTATGCAACCTTCAAATGTATACTGAAAGAGCCTCAAGTCGAGCACGTATATTCTTTTTGTGGGAAATCTGGAAGAACAAATCTAATTCTAATAATATGCGTGAATTCGTAACCATTTATCGACATAAAATGATTTTTATTCCTTTCTAGGGACGTTTCATTTTAGCCAAGGACAATGTTATTTAGTTCTCTCGAAACTAGGTTTGATTGAGCGAGGCCCTTTTAGGTTGAGCCGTTGCAGGTCATGTTTTAAGAAGAAAATGACGATATTCATTTTGTTAGGCCACCGTTGACTTGGAAGTACTGTTCTGTAGTCATGGTAAATGACGATGGTGGCGATTGTTGGTCAGAAAGTTAATTATGGTGTGACTGTCGAAATAAGAAGGAAACGGTGAAGGAAAAAAGGAATTATTCAGAACAATTATAATGTTATTGGTTTTAACGTCCCACTAACTATTTTCCCCACTCACGATTTTTACGGTTTGCAGACACACCGAGGTGGAGGAATGTTTTCCCACAGGAGTTCGTTTACGTGCCAGTAAATCTATCGACATGAGGCTGACGTATTTGAGCACCTTTTTAATACCACCGAACTCAGCAATTATCGAACCTGCCAAGTTGGTCTCAAAAGGCCAGCGCTGTACATTTCGAGCTACTCAACCTGGCGAATTATGAAGAGGCAGAGTATTAAAACCTAGGCCTTGAAAGCTCTGACATTGCCACACCGGGAGAAAACAAAATACTGTGATGGCTTGAAATGTCCTAAGCCACTAATTTGATCAACAATAACACAACAGTGACTGACTATATTGTTGAGGTGGGCTCTCTTTCTCTCTACACAAAGCTAATCAGTCAATGGTGGTCACGCAACAATTAATAGGCCAATATAATAATTTCGCGTGTTCGGTTCACTCGAAATGACGTGGATTAGATTCCTTGTAAGGAAGAAACGAGATTCCCACATTCGGAGCTGCACATGGCCCTAATTTTTGTTCAGCCCACACCAAAACTGAGTACCAGGTTAATTCCAGGGATAAAGGCGATCGGGCGTAAAGCTAACCATTCCAGTGCATCATATACCGAGGTTATGGATACTCGAAGCCTTCATAGCCTGTACGGAGATGACTTTGCTTTTATTCGTTTATATCGTAATAAGTTCTGATTCCAAACATTCCAGATAACATGTTTCTTCGACATGTGCCAATGGTTTAGCCGAGTTGAAACACCAGTTCCCCTAAGATCTTCCTAGTTAAGCAACACTGGACATGCTGACCACCTGGATAAGTAATCTACAGGCCGAGTCGCGCAAGGGTTGCCGTCCTTCTTTCATGCTGCATGTCGGTAAACGAGAGAGCGGTCACCGTCCCACAGTTCCTGTCCGCCCCTGGAAAAACAACTTTGATGAATGGATAATTCGATTGAATTCAATAAAATTTATCTCATTACGGTAAGTGTTGAAAATGTTCTCCCTCAGCTTATAGACAAGCGTTGTACCTTGTGATGATATTCCAATTCACTCCTTGCAAGCCAACCTTATGAATCTTCAAAATTTTGATGGAAATGGCGCTGTTCAGTTCCTTTTGTTTTTTGCTACTTGCATAACGTCGCACTAACGAAGGTTTTCCGAGATGGAAGGATGGGGCGAGGCTAGAATAGGGGAGCTAGCGACCATAGCCTTAATTAAAGTACAGACCCAGCATTTACTTGGTGTGAAAATGGGAAGCCATAGAGACCCATTTTCAGGGCTGCCGGCGGTGGGATTCGAATCCACCGTCTCCGGAATGCAAGCTCACAGTTGCGCGACCCTAACCGTATTCAGATCTATCACGTGGGGTTAATTCTACAGAGTGTAACAATATGGTACTTTCAAACTTCCTGGACACATTTCTCACACATGGAAGAAGATAACATATGGGTCCGGAAACGCTTTATTTCCATATTAGAACTAATTTTCTACAACTCTACTTAGTACATTAATTAGCGGAAACAATCAGGAACAGAACACACCAGCATACAACAGAGTTCTAGCATGAAATGTTCTTGATACATGCATCAACCCTCCATCAACGCATCCTGGATTAAATGCTCACGGGGAGACATTTTAAACATTTCATGTAAGAGTTTTATGTGGTGCGCTGGTACATTGTTTTCCTGTGTGTTTCCCATTACTAATGTACTATGTAGAGATGTAGAAAATGAGTTCCAACAATGGAAATTAGGTGATTCTGTACCCATGTCCATATACCATATTAGATCAGTATTGATTGACTGATTGATTGATTGAATGATTGATTGATTGATTGATTGATTGATTGATTGATTGATTGATTGATTGATTGATTGATTGATTGATTGATTGATTGGATTTCTTCTTCTACGTGTGAGGAATGTGTCCTGAAAGTTTGGCCGCATCTTGTTGTTACACCCTATATACACTATCTTTCAAACTACCCCCAGAATCAAAGTCAAAGGGAGTTAAATCGGAAGAGAGAGCTGGCCATAAAATTTCACTAATTATTCCGTCCCCGTAAACATTACGCACTGCGTTAATTGAATTACGAGCGCCATGTGCTGCAGCCCCATCTTGGTGGACATATCTAAGCGACCTTCCTGTTCAGTCAGCTAAGGAGATATTTCGTTCAGTATTATTATATTCGTAGTTAACGATCAGATATAATGGTGTCGTTGTCGTTGGAAAAAATGGCTCTACAAATTCTTTAAGCACTAACAGTATACCGAACTCCTATTTTTAAAGACATGAAGTGGAGTTTCATGAATTATTCTTGGATTCTTGGTTACTGTATAAATTTACAAGTCGATGCAAATAAAACCATAGCTCATAAAAAATAGCACTAAATGCGGATTTAACTTACCATTGTTGACAGACTGAAGAAACCAATTGCAATAATGTTTTCTTTCGGCTGGATCTCTTTGGCTTAAACTTTGTACTTCTGTGACTTTGTAAGGCTTACATTTCAGTTCTTTTGCCACTCGCCATACAGAAGAATATTATTCGCTTTTCTAAGCCAGTTTCCTTAAATAATTTTGGGGTGAACGCTTAAGTCTTTCATAAACATCCTGAATTCTTTCGTCAGTTAAGAGAGTCGGTTGTTGAACTGGCATTTTGTTTATCACTGTACCAGCAGTTTTGAATATATTCAATATTTTCATTGTCTGTAACGTGTTGGCATTCGTACTTATGGAAATTGTTTGCAGAGTTATCTTCTCACTCTCCCAGCGAAATCTTGCTTTCAAAATTTACAGCTGTCAAAAATAGACCGTTCAACATTTAATTCAGAAGCCACGAAACACACTAAACCGATCAATTATTGCTGTATAAAAAACAACCATGCTGTACGGAAGCTTATCGCATACTAACTGAGACCGTGACATCACTGGGCGAGCTATATGTGTCAAGCGTATATTGAATCATCTCATCCAGACACGCACAGGGAACAACCAGCAACTCGACTGAGGTTCGCACTCTACCTCCTATTGGCTTCATAGAAGGGAACAAGCCAATTTGATGCAAAAAAGCTCCAGCTTAAAGTTGTAACGGTTCAAATCCCGTTACAAGATGATATCTGTATTTTTATTATTGTATGATTTTATCTGTATTTTATTATTATTATTATTATTATTATTATTATTATTATTATTATTATTATTATTATTATGTCAGTATTATTATTATGTTATCTGTGATATTGTACTATTATTGTAATTATCCGTTTTATTCAATTTTGCAATTGCCTGTTGCTTGCAAGATTGCACTTAGATGTATACATATATACGTATGTGTAGTATAACACTCAATACCTGTACAGTGAGAATTGTTGTATATATCAGAGATGGGATGTGACGTTGGTACCTTGTGCAAGATATGGCGATTCTGCCAAGTCATCGCCGCTCCATGGCTACGTCATTGTATTTATTTAGAATATGCGCGCACGGTGTCATCGCCGCGGGGCTATTTCACCACTGGATGAAATATCTGTCGCGTAGGTGGGAGTATGTCATTGTTATTTCTGGAGATTACGTAGCTGTGTCAGCCAACGTCTATATAAGGTGGGTGCACATTGTAGCGTCAGTCATTACTTATACGGATGCAGTACAGTGAAGTAGTCTACTAGATCAAGATGCCTTAGTTGGCCAGTCAACCAGTGTGAACGAGAGATGGCGAAGACTCAGTGAGCCATTAATTATTGGTCATTGAGAGAGTGAGACCAAATGGTGGTCCGTCACTTAGTGGAAGACGCGGACGCAAGGCTTACCAAGGAGTCAGAGAGGGCAACCCTGGACCTGCCAAGAGGTCATACCATATTGACTTACAAAGAAGTCAGATGATATGGAGAAGAAGCAGTCGCAAGGATGTATCACCACGTTAGGCGTGACACATCTACAGTAAACACCAGAGCAATGGATTACGTCGTAATTACACTCAAAGTGTTGAAGGTACAGTCAAGTGAATCAGTGAGGGAAATATTTCGTATAAATTGTTAAATGTCCGGTCAAGAAGAATTCAAATTCATGCCTAGTTTCTTTCAGTTGCAATGTCATAATTTCATATTCTCATCTGTTTTATCGCAACAAGACTCACTATTTTTTGATATATTATTTAAAGAATATATATTGTTCTATCAAACGAATTCATAGTTTCATTTCTTTGACAGTAAAATATTTTAACCTCAAAATTAATGGGGAAACCGAACGCCAATCTCCTTTTCCCAGAACTTATATGGTATGTTGTCAAAAGTAAGCTTATTACCCCACACCCTAGATATGGTCAAGAGTCTCATTCTATTATTGCTGTACTGAGTGACAGCTGGCGCCCTTCAAATAACGTATGTGTAAGTAAGCAGGTAACAAGTAAGTGTGAGTACAAGGTTCGACAAGTGTGTAATTTATTTAATGAATGTTAATTTTCAGATTTTCCATTTTAAATGAAGATATTAAGATTTTTCAAGTTAAATGCAGTTTTATATGTTTGTAAAGTTAGTCAGCAATTCGGTAAAAGTCTCAAAGTGTCTATTCAGTAATCCCTTTGTCAAGCTTTAGACACTGGCAAAGTCACCAATGTCCATGTTTGAATAAGACCCTAGCTACGAAGCGAATGGCTGCGTGGTTTGAGTCACGTAGCAGTGAGCTTGCAATCGAGAGATAGAGTGTTCGAACCCCGCTGTTGGCAGCCCTGAAGGTGGTTTTCCGTAGTTTCCTCTACCTTGGAATAATTATTTCACAATACAGCAGAGGTAGCATGAAATTATGAGAAGGATAACTGGCCAAAGAAGCGTTCATCAACAAAATAAATTTGCTGGCATGTAAACACTTTGACATCCAAGTCAGGAAAAGCTTTGGAAAATCTCTTGTCTGGAGCGTGCTGTTATTCGGTTGTGAATCCTGGACATTAACTAAAGACTGGAAACGGCTAGAAGCTTTTGAAATGTGGGTATAGAGAGGAATGCTGAGGATTACCCCGGCGGAAAAGTGTTCAAATAAAAGCATCCTGAATGAAATCAAAGGCAAGCGTCCTGAATACAATCAAAGGCAAGAGATAACTACTCACTATGATGAGGAAAAGGACAATCATATTCCTTGGGCACACCCTGAGACACAACAGCTGCGTGACCAACATTATTCAGGGAAATGTTCTAGGAAAGAAAGGGTGAGGAAGACCAAGGACCAAGTATCGTCACGAACTGATGTTAAATCTGAGATATACCGTCCATCATGAGCTGAAGGTAGGGGATTATGTTTGCATCGACTGGGCATCGCGTTTAATAACTAACTAATTAACTAATATTCCGGTTTGTTGACGATGGGATTCGAACTCACCATCACCCGAACAGAAGCTACGCGCTGCGTACGATGGAGCTAACTCGTTCGAATCGCAGTTAACTGGAACTAAGCACATAATTATCCACGCTTATATGTGCAGTACCCCCATTTTGTCCTCAGCCAAGAAAATCTATCTAGATGAATCCGTACACATCATTTACTTTTCCACTAATTATGATAATTTTAGATATATTTTTGTAGAAGAAAGAAGATTTTTATTCATTGCCGTATATTTTCTGCGACATGGTACAACTTGGTCATTCATCGGTTGTGATCAACCAGCTGTGTCATAAGGGGAGGCGTATTGTTGAGTAATAAGAGGGTTGTTGTGTATGTGATTGTAGGGTGGGGGATGACAGAATGGTGCCATAATTTGCAGAGCATGTCACAGGAGGCCATGGATAATCATTCGTCAATACAAGAGGCTTTGGGAACATGGCCGGTACCAGTTTTACAAGGCCTCCTAGAACGACAAGCTTTCACTATTGTGCTCTTATGAAGGTGCGGGTAAATATTTCAGGACGATTTCATACTTGTCAAGATAGCTAGGTTTGTTCTCCCCTTACCGTCCTCGTCCGTCTTTGTTCACATCTCCTTTTCTTAAGTGCGACAAGGGGCTCGCAGTGTCATTCATTCAAGTGATTCGTGTTAAATGCATGACCCTGTCCACAATACAGTGCTCATTTATAACGTGTTACTTGAGTAATTTCCCTATAGGTAGCGCTGTTACAATTCAGGTCTTAAGGGATAGATCCACCGAGATGTTGCAGAAGCTTTTATAAGTGAATAGGCAAATAAATCATAATATTAATTTTGAACTTTACACTCCTGTTATTTACCTATCTTCGAAGTTAAAGGAGTTTTTACGCTCCACAAAAGGTAAGCTGTTCTTCAGGGAAAGGAATTTACAGTATTAGTACTGATTTGATGAGGTTTTAAAGGTATATTCGACTCACCTAGAAGTACGTGGATTCGATTCCCAGGCCAGAAGGAGACGTTTCTGCTACTGGAGAGGCACATACCTCCGAGGTCCACTTATTCTCAAACAAATGTGAGTACGAGGCGTATTTCTTATCCCACATAGTGGTAAGGTTGTGAATATAAGAGCCTTCATACCTTGTACGGAGATTGCTTGGCTTTACTTTACTTTTGGTACTAAGGGTGTTGAGTGTGTTGCTTTACTCTGTGGTCCATAAAACACATATACGCGGGTTGCTAGGCTATATAGTCTATAGTAAATTAGCTTCACACCTGGTTGGATCGGGTTCGATTCCAGTCCGCTACTCTGCTACGACTTCAAACCTTAAAATGCATGAAATTTCATATCTAGAAAAAAAAAACCGCACAAAACAAACCCGTTGTGGAACAGCTCTTAAGTGTTTCGGATTGCCAAGGCGACTTCTGCCCAGTTAGATGGCCTGTAGATACTAGAAATCCAAGTGATCAGCGTCCCTGCCTCTCATATCAGACAATTTCTCAATTGGTCTCACGAGGCTGAGTGAGTCCCTTTCCAGCCATCAATGCAGAATTAGAATCCTTGTACTGACCGGGAATCGAACCGAGGGCCTCTATGTGAGTCAGGCCCGCTACCCATATTCCACCAGACTAACGTACATAGAGAACTACTTCTTCTCCCTCCTGACACATTTCCCAATTTATTGGGGTAGGAAATAGATATTGATTTGATCCAGTTTTACGGACGTTTGCCCTTCCAACGCCAACCCTATAAGGAGGAATGTGTTCACTATAGCGTGTGCCTGTGGTGGTAGGTAGCGTGATGTAGATAAAGAGAAATACATTAATACAAATACAAACGCCCAGTCCCCGAGCCACAGAAATTAACCATACAGGTAAAATCCTCGATCCGGCCAAGAATCGAACTCAGATCCCTCTGAGTCGAAGATCAGTACGCGAAGAGAACGGTCCATGGTGTACATCGGGAACACAATTAAAACGTCACCTGTACAAGATTTTTTACGTTTATTACCCTTTAGTTGGCTAGACAGCGAGATGAAGCTTGGGAGTGTAGACTACTATAATACATCATTTTCCACGTTAGTGTTATAATTTGAAATCTGTTTTGCATTTTTAAGACCTTATTTGTGATATGTTCGATGGATATTTGAACTCGTGCTGACACATGTAAACAAATTATGACGCAGGGATAAGGAAGGGTGAAGACTGAAAGGCAAACGACCGTGTCTTAATTAACACAGTCCTACCATTAACCTGGAGTGAAAAGAGAAACAATGGAAAAGAATCTTGAGGGCTATCGACGGTGCAACCCACCGTCTGTTGAATAATAGGTTAAAGCTACATGAATCCTTGCAGGTAGAAACCGGTGGGAACAATGGTAGGAGAGCACTCTCCATCAGAAACGAACTGGAAGGACAAAGCTGTGCGTATGAACCGCTTCAATTTAATGGCCATGTGAGGCAAATGACAAAGAATAGGTTACCGAGAAGAATTATGAAGTCGATCATGAAGGGTAAGAGAAGAAGGGAGACCAAGGTCACGATAGGTAGGCTCAGTTTTTAATAATTTAAATTTAAGAGGTATGTAACTAAACGAAGACAATTGAAAACAGAGGATTATGGAGGCACTTAGTTAATGCCACAGAAGTTTGCAGACTCACACCTGAAAAGCATGACGGTCCACAATAATAATAATAATAATAATAATAATAATAATAATAATAATAATAATTTAATGGCGTGTGGCCTGATGAAGGTTTTTCAAGTTATTCCTCACGGGCGAACTGCGCGTCTGTGAGAATAGGGCCCTGCTATGGATTAATTCTAATACTGAAGACGACACAAACACCCAGTACCAGAGCCAGATGAAACAAACAA